>NC_050602.1:6049500-6355500 GCF_013368585.1 Megalops cyprinoides
TTGTCAGTCCTGATACACCATTTTGCACCTCAAAAAAGACTGATTTTGTCTAGGTTTCTGTAATACCAAAATGGCAAAATCTATCCCAACAGGTCTTAATAGATTGTCTTTAACTGCTGCTATTGTTGCTATTGTACTTTGATGTACCAAAATATAAATGAAATAACTGTGGTTGCCGTTATGGCTATGTTCTGCATAGTTTTATGTAAGGTATTAGGAATGTTTCGAGTAAATACAGAGCAGTAATTCTATGCATTTCATAACAATCATTTTAAAAAGCACAAGATCATCAGTTTTCTTTGAAAATATAAATTTGCAGGTTACAGAAGACCTACGACAAAAATAGTGAAGTTTTTCATGAACCTTCGTTTCATGAATTTTCTTTTAAAATTGCAAAATGTACAACTGTATTTTAGCACATCTTAACAGCTGTTATGTATATGGTCTATAACTGATCATATTTTCACAGAAGACCTCTATAGGGTTTTTTTTTTTTTTTTTTTTTTTTTTAAAAATTCATTTAATTTGTAATTATCATCCATAATGTCTTCACTTGGTCCAGGAGGTTGGCATATACTCTGTTGTACCCTCTTTCTGTTCTGGAATTAATCACTAAATGCTTATTTGAACCTGTATTGGCTGACAGAACCTGCAATAAACTGTCATAACTCCTTGGACTCATCCAGATGAAAATGTAGAAGAATAAAACAACAAACATTTATGATCTGTACCTGAAGACTTACTCTAGATGTCCAAAGTGAGTTGTAGTTGTGAGTAGGTTAATCCATATGCCTTAAATATGTAATTAACAGTGCTTAAAGTAAGCTTTTGATTTGTACCTTCCAGGGCAGGCTCTCAGCCCATAAAAATGAATTCATTAATCAGTAGATCACTTAAAAATTGTTACACTGACATTGCTGCTTATTCGGACGTATCTTCAACAATATAATTTGGTCGAGTACTTGATGTTCCACAGAGCAAATGCTGTAGCAAAGCATTTTTGTCTAGATGATTTCAGTACCCTGCTCTGATTATGATGTTTATAAGAGAAGAAATGTGAGCACAGGGGTGACAGGCTATTTGCTTACATGCCAAAACAGTGATACTATCTTTCGTGGAAGCCCCCACCAAACCCCCCTCTACCCCCTTCATTTTCCTGCAGTCTCAACAAAACTATGCTTTGCATGTAAATGATACTGCCAACAAGTTACACTACTCCTGTGTGAAAAACGTGGTTGTCAGCTTGGTTGTTGGTTGTAAACTTTGGTCTTATAAGTCACAGCCCCTTCACCGCCCAATTGGAAGCCAAAACTGAATTGCAGATTTAACTTGTTGGCTCTGTGGATTTATTGCTGGTGAATTACATCTCTCCCTGCCTATTCCAACTCTGCGCTGCTGACAGTGTCAGTCAAGGTAAGTAAACAGGGCAGTATTACTCAGTGGGCCAAATTTATATGGGGGGATTTTGTGCGTGTGTGTGTGCGTGTGTGTGTGTGTGTGTGTGTGTGTGTTTGTCTGTGTTTTTGCGTCCGTCTACCTGTCTATCTTGCTTGCTTACTAAAGGATTGGTAGCTACAGTAGCAAGCTCCACTTAATTATTACGTCCAATTAGTCAGCTTGGTCGACACTTCAAACCAGTTCTGTAGATAATAAGTCTGTTTAATAATGAATATTTTTCTTTTTGTTGGAAATTGTTGTGATTATTTACAGCGTATATTATTATACAAACTAGCTTACTTCAATATGTCAACATTGTCAAATCATATATATTAGCTTGCTGGCACTTGTTGACTGGCTAGTGATTGACCAGTGTGGCCAGAATAAGCTTATATCCACCTTGATATAATACAACAATTTTAATACATAGTAATTGCAAGAAAACTTTACCACAAGCTGTGCACTCTGTTTTTTGACTGATGATTTGGGTGAAATCTGAAATGTTAAGAGACAGAGTCTTTAACCAATAACAATGCAGACCATCATCTCAGCTCTGCAAGGATTGGCTTTCTAGCCAAGTCTTACCAGAGTATGAGCACTACTATGGGCGAATCAAACAAAATGAAATGTATAAGTCCACTTCTGCAAAGGGGTGCACCTCAGTAATTGGTTTAGATAGGAAATGAGACAGGGGAAAATGTCAGAATGTTGAGCATATTCTGGATATCTTTTAGACAGAAACTCACTTTGACAGAAAGTCGAAGTTATTTGTTTTGTGAAAATAAAATATGTATAGTCAAGGGAGGAGAGTTGAAAGTTTTAACAGCAGAGCAGAAAATTATTTCAACAGTATGCTAAAAAACCTCACTTCCCTATATGGTTTACAGCAGTTAAAGAGTTAAAGCACAACATGAACCCAACCAATTTCACAGAACTTGTTGATGATTTGACTTGTTGATTGTTATATATATTTATCTATTTATTATTTGTTAACTATATATTATGTATTGACTATTCCCTACGGCTCTAATATTTACATATCTCTAAAATATAAAATATCAATCAATACATAAGACAAAAACCTACATGAAAGCAATTGTGTAAACAGACATTTTGTTTATGTAAAATACAAAAGTAGAGATAGGCACTCCATTAAAAAAAAAAAAAACAAGGCAAAACATTGCCATATGCTTGTGGATCAATGTCTGGATTTCAATCATTTCTTGGAAAGGTAATGCATTTTAGCTTGCATGTAAAAATATCAGGGATCCTATTGTTTGTGTGTGTATGGGTGTGTGCGTATGTGTGTGTGTGTGTGTGTGTGTCTGGGGGGTGGGTCTGATGTATTGATGCAACCATATGTGCATTAGAAAACTTTCACAAGCAAACTCACTGATAGGCGGGCTACTGCCAGGAATGTGGTCCAGGAAAAATTCCAACATTCTGTCAAGAAAGCTGAGCCTCCTTTCATTTTCGGTCAAGGGCACCGCAGTGGTGGAGCTCTGCTGAATGCTCTTGTGAGTCACTCGTTCCAGTTCGACGCTTATTCGGGGGAACCCCACACCCCCCCCCCTCATCTCTCTCTCCCCCCGCCTCCACATTTCTGATATAACGCTCAATATAATGTTAATTTTCCTGTGTAAGACACACAGCCCTGTCTCTGAAACAGAGTGGAGTCGGCCTAGCGATGTTCCTCCAAACGTATTCCGTCCTGTTCTGCCTCGCTAGTTGCAGCATTTCCGTCTCCTGAGCGGAACAGAGTCACCCAGTCAGAAAACAATACAGCTGGCTGGTGCTCTGTGAATGGTCCACTTCAGTCTCGCTGCTACTGGAGGGACTTGCCAAGGGGGAAATGGCTGTAGCCGCTGGATCTAAACACATTTCACCGAGTCAAACTGAGATGAGATCCACTGCTCATTTTGTCCACAGCATTAGCATTCAGTCAACTCATCTGTCAATCACAGGCCAATTCAAACTCACGGGAACACAACACAATGGAGGAAATTCAGAGGGGAGCTGGAAATTTCCCTAAATTACTGTGTAGTACTGACAATTTTCACTTACACAGAAAAAAACAATCTTGCATCATGAAGGCCAGAACTATTTCAAAATGTACCAAAACAGTTTCTAAATAAGTTGGCTCAATCACAGGTTGGCTAAATCAGGAGGGGAGTTTGGGCCGTGGTGTATCTTTTTAACTGTCTTGCATTATAAGCAAACCACTGACACTGGATTTGCTTGTGAACAGTCTGCCCCCCCCCCTACCCCTATATGTCAAGGGAATCCAGTGGCAAGATTCTGAACAGTGTCAGATTGGCAACAGTGTTGCTGTGTTTTTATAACTCCCATGTCCTGTTCCTGGGATCATATCTGAAGCCTCTAGCCCGACCCCCCTCCCACCCCCCCACCCCCTCCACCCCCTTCTGTGGACCCAGCTGGTGGACCTGGCTTTGTGGTCAGGTTTGGATGAGGATCCTGAACCAAACTGAAGCCAATGCACAAAAGCACACACACACAGCATGGTCTTTATTTCTCAGATTTATTTAAGGGGGGGGGGGGGTTTAAGGCATTTGTAAGGCTGAACAAAAATGACAAAATGAATGTAACATGGGTGATGAGTTTGTGCCAAGACTGAAAAGCCTTGCTCTTGTTTCAGCATGTGTATGCGTGCGCCACAGTTCCAAGTACACTGTGGCTCGGGTGAGGACAAAGCATCAGAGGTTACCCTGTACACCCCCCTCCCACACACACACACACACATACACACACACACAAACAACAAATACACGCATGCACAAACACACCAATCCAAGATATCTGAATGTTCAGGAGCTGTCATGGTCATCTGCTAAGTGCTACTAATTACAGGCAGGTCTAGAGAGTAGGGAACTGACCTTGAAAACAGAAGGCCACAGCTTCAAATCCCAAGTGGGGCCCTGCAGTTGTACTCATGAGTATGGTACCTGGCTTGATTCCCTTCAGTAATTACACAGCTATATGAGCTCACAGTATTTAAAGCACTGCAGGCCCTGGATAAGAGTGTCTGCTAGGCAAATAAAAAGTTTGCATGTTTGCAGGAAAAATGCTGGCTGTGTTTATGCAATCCTCATGCTTCACTTCAGTTTAGTTATGGCCATTATAATAATGGCAAGGCTAAAATATAAAGCCAATATTTCATGTCCTGCTTTGTGCTTAAACACACATGTATCCACTATGATTTACTTTTGTTATTGTTTAGTGAAATAAAGCAGGCCATCTGTGATCTGAAGAAAAAAACATTTTTGAATGATGTGGATGGCTGGAATTTAATTTCATCAGTGTCAGGAGAGGACAAAGTGCTGTGAAGTAATGATATCAGTCTGAAGCAATAAGTGGGATATAAATGATGCAAAAATACAAGATTGGCCGCAAGATGTCTTTCTGAACCATGCGAGTGCCAGGAGAAAGAGCCAGAAGTGAACTTCATTATGCAGCCACTAAGAAATAACAAGGACATTGTGCACTTGTGAAGTTGGTCTGCATGTGTGATGAAAAAAAGCCAAGCTGAGTTTGGCCAGCCTTTTAAGGCCTGAAATAAACACTCACACTGCTGTTGAAATAAATGTCACACTCTCAGTGCTCCAGATTGTCAATAATAAACTGCTGCCTGACACAGGTGTGCTCAATGTGTAGCTTAGCATCTTAGCATGACAACTGACAAAGCAACATTATTCTTACAGACATCACAGAACGGAGTTAAACCCATAACTGTGGTTCTCGCTAGGCAAAGGCTGAGTCAGCTGATTTAATCACATTTGATATCAAGCTGTTTGTATCATTGGCAATTCAACTAGGAATCCACCCACTGCACTGCATTTCCCAGCATTTTCCCAGCACCTCAATGGTGTGTGAGCTGGCAATTCTCCTCCCTGACGGCAAAGTGTCTGTTACGGAATTGTCCAGATTCAGCATTCTGTTGAGGAATTATGGGTACACATCAAGGTAAGGGTCAAAGGTTGTGTTTTTTTTTTTGTGTGTGTGCAGATGAATCCATTCCTGAACCCCTACAAAACAGAAAAAGGTGAGGTATAAAGTCTTAATGACTTGCATCCATTTTTATAAAAAGGAATAAAGCTGACAAAAAAATACCACTGATATGAGCACTTTGCATTGTGTGTGGACAGGGCTGTAAATTGTCAATCTGCATCAAAAATACGACAGTGCAAAAAAACAATTGTAGTTGATAGTCGAGAGAGGCCATTGTGTGGGGGAGGAAGTCCCTAAATTAAATAAACTACAGTGCATTGGTTATGCATGAACATGCAGGCGTCCCTGGGAGAATAAAAGGGGAATTGAATTAGACATGGCCTCCCATATCATATTGCCTGTATTTCATACATCCTAACAGTTAGAAAACCATGCAGAGAGCCCATATTTTTATATACGCTGTCAAACTCAAATTTAAGTCCATCCCTTGGAAGATAAAATGTGAACTGTCATAAAGGGAGGTGATTTGGTCCAAGTGAACCATATATCTCTGCACTTTTAATGCAGTAGAATAAGATCCTTTTCATATGTTAAAATGATAGAAGCCAGAGCAATCTATCTAATGGCCAAGGAATGTCCAAAAAGGCAGTGGATCATAAATGTTTGTTGTTTTGATTTAGAGTTTAAGTATTTTTGTTGGAACTGTGAAGAAGCTGGGATTCTAAGAGGTGATTCTGCCCTGAATTTTCTTTTTCATTTTTGCTTGATTTTTATGGACTTTACCGATAACTGCCTTCAAAGAACTAAAAAAGTCATTTTCCCGATTTGATGTTGTTAAAATGCTTGGGATGACATGTGAAGTTTGCATCAATACTTGTATCAAGGAGACATTTATCCAATCTTAGATTTCATTAGACAGAATTAATGTTGTGTAGCTGGTGATGAAAAGAGTGGTTATTCCTATCAGACGATTTGGCTTTATCATTTGTGTCTTTCAAAATTCACAGTTACAGCGCTGTTGAAATTTTGTGGTGTCTGTGAAGTTAGCCTCCCTCATTTTTCTCTGTAACAGGCCAAAGATGATTCATATGCTCAACCCTGGATTAGATCAAAACCAGTCATCTGAAGGAAAAGTGCTAATTCCATCAAAACAGCCTTCCTTGAATATATCATGGCCACATTACAACAGGGAAACTTCTTCCCTTCCTAACAGTTAACATGGCAGAAGTGTGGTGTGGTGGTAAGGAGCAGGGCTTGTAACCAAAAGGTTGTTGGTTTGATTCCCTGCCAGGGCCCTGCTGTTGTACTGTTGGGAAAGATACTTAACCCAAAATTGCCTCTGTAAATATCCAGTTGTATAAATGGATAAAATTGTAACCTATGTAAGTCACTCTGGGTAAGACAGTCTGCTAGATCACAACAATGTAATGATGGCTTCTTCACTTGGGTGGTCACTTTATTGTAATTCCAGAGGATTCTCTTTTTGTTGCTGTTACTTTTTTCAGTGTGAATATCTCTTTCTCTTAAGATGGCTTGGCAGCTGCAACTGAATCCAGGGGTGGGGTTGAAGTTTTCCTGGGATGAGCAGGGAACCAATCCAATCAGGTGCCCACAGAACTAAGCCTTCTCGTGTCACATCAATGACAAAGCGCCCTCCGCAGCTTACCATGCCTGCCAACGTTTTTAATAAAACATTACACCTTAAGGTTTTGCCAAAGTAATAATTAACTCTAAATGCTAATTATGCTTGAGTAATTTATGCACATCTGTAAACATTTGAGCAATTACGGATAACTCTGCCAGGTTTAGCAGCGTGGTTTTCCATCAATTACTAGGCCTCAGCTGACCTGATGACACACGGCGGTCTTACAGACCCTGGCAACTGGGGCCGCAATCTGGCCCATACACACACACACACACACACACACACACACACACACACACACATACGCACACCCCTCCCCGCTGTCTTTCAGGCATCCTTATGCACACTTTGGACACACCTTTTCTGTCTCCTTCCCTGTATTCCTCTTTTATTCTTGTTCACAGTAGAAGACCAAGTCAGAGCCGACTCAGAAATATAACTCCCCAGCCCCGTTTTTCTGAAGGCTACATTCACGTCTGAAGCACACACCCATCTCTCTCCCTGCTTTCTGTACTGAGAATCAGTTACACAGTACCCTGCAAGCCAAGGGCTGGTTATTTACATCCCCCTGTCCTCTTTCTTTAGGATGGGAACACCCGGAAATATGTCTTTTAAGTTCAATGTTGCATAACTTGGATGCTTTGGCAACAAGCTTTGGCCCCCTGTGAAATCCCAGCTTCTGCCAGACCTGAGCTCCCAAATCATCCTTCCTTTCAGCACCAGTGATAAGAAGGACGAATCTTTCAGACACTGCCGTGGTGAAAGGTATTCGAGCACTCTGGCCAGTCACAAACTCGGGCTGCATTTCCACTGTCTGCCAAAAGATTTTCCACCAGAACACTAGGACCTACCTGCTAGAACCCAGTAAAAATTTACAGACCCATGCCGTAAAGCACAATGACTGACCGTAAACCTCAGAGACTGATTCACCCCTAATGCCTTTCGCCGTTTGATGCGGCCCCCGTCCACCACCCGTCCTCCCGCCCCCTTTTCTTTCCTCCTTTTTTCCCCATCTTTTGATTGGCTCAATTCCAGGCTCATTTGCATTCCAAGTATCCCCAGAACACTCAGAGCGACGTTTCCAGATACTGCCGTTCCAATTATCATAATGGGAGAGACGGTTTACGACTTTAGGAGCCCTGGAAGGGCTTGGGCATCAGTCAAGGTCTTCAGGCGCGTGGCGCTTCAAGGGCGCCTGCATCCCGCCGCCGGCGCAGAGTGGGAACAGAGGCCCAGCCGAGCAAAAAAAGAAGTGGAAAGATCCACCCCAAAAATTTCGATGAATTAAATCCTTGCACCTGGATGTAATTGTCGTGCCGCTGTGCTGGGATTTTCCTGAGCGAGCCAAATGGAAAATTAGCTGAATGGAAAATGGCATCCGGTAAAGGGGGGGTGCCATCTCACCTGGTGTCACACTTTACAGGGGGGCAGGGAAGCGGGGGATGCTTCGCCTGCAATGATGAGTTTATTAGCTTTGGACGCAGCGCTCGCAGAATGCAAATGAAGAATTAAGCAGGTGACATGCCAGGCACTTGTCAAACAGAGTCTGTTACACCGAAGAGACCTTGGGTGCTTGGGATTTCACACCCTGGACTGAAATGTTCATACTTTAATGGTTAGCAGCTAAAACAATAACACAACAAATTGTTATAGGATACATTTCTCTAATTATTGATGAACACTTTAGCCATTCAGCTGTTCTTCTGAAATGTCCCAATTATTCATTTAATGTTCGAGAAATGGCCTGCCACCCTAAAACTTTACAGAACATGCTATGAGGAGGGTAAATGTTAGCATGGCATGAATACCAAAAAATCTGTATATTTTATAGTACATAAGAACATATGGCGAGAAGAGACCATTTGGCCCAACTAAGCTCGCCCTTACACTTTTATAGAGATCTCTTTTTGAAGGATAATTTAGCATTGGAAGACAGGTGTTTTGGGGCATCAGGAGTTGTCTTCAAAGTAATTCCTGCTGGAAAATAGAATACTTATCAAAGCCTGGTTGATGAAATACAAACATGTGAAAGAGCAACCAAACGTAAAAGAGTGAAATACAAACATGTGAAAGACTTGCCAAATGCACCACACTAGTAAACTGTGGTGAAAGGCCTCAACTCAATCAGCATTTGTGGTTAACTCTGACTCAGAATTAAGCTAGAATTTAAATTGAATAATATCATTTCAATTAATGAAAACGTGAGCTTGTGCTGAAAACAGCAACATTTGCCTTAACTTGTTAGCCAAAGTTAAGGATGGATATTGATTTTACCCAGGGATACTGATGGAAAATGGCAAGTGCATTATTATTAATTTAATGTCTAATCCTAATTATCTAATTATCCTAATTATCTAATTATCTAATTATATAACATTAGATAAAAATCCTGGCTAGGCACAAAAATAAATCATTGGATGGCATGGCCTTAGCTAACCTCTCCCAGGCCGTGTACAACGTGGTGTAAGCTGACAGCTGTCACAAACTGCTTGCATTGCATTCTCATTCAAAAGTGAAAGCAGAACTGTATTACAGATGTTAATTTTATCCAGAGGAAACCATAAGTAAACATAAAAAAATTGTCTGTATTTTAACTTACCTTCCTAGATGGATAGTTTAGAGAGGCTTGCTGACTGACAGGACAGCTGATTATTCGGCACTCTGTCTCTGAGAGAAAGGATGGCCAGGGTGCAGTTCAGCACTGCAGCAGGGTCACGGATAGTTAGAAAATCTGGAGGTGAGAAAGGAGAGTAGGGCTGTCTGTAAAAATGTGGGCCCATAGTTTTGTATCACCGCAATATAGCTGTTTGCCAGCATTGCCATTGCTACTGCTTGTTAGACATGAATAAAACAGCGTCTAGCCCCCTCAGGGAGGGTTTAAGATGTCTCTGTAAAATCTGGCAGGTGGTAGGCAACTGTCCCCTTTCTGGCAACTCAATACGCATGAAGCTTCAGTTATTCTTGCCTCTCTGAAACAGAAGCTGGAATGTCAGGAGCACTGCCATGCCTACCAGACACTACTGGCTACCTGATCAGGTGATGTTGCTACTGGAATGGAAATAGAAGTACTGATCTGTAAGGGCGGAATGACATTCTTCCCTTGGCTGATATTAAGACTCAGAATTGTGATGTCAGAATTGTGAGGGTATGTCACAGTTTGAAAAAGCATTATGAAGCACTGGCTAATACTATTGATTTGTAGATGACAGTATCCTTAAATGTGTTTAATCATTTTAATGTTGCAATGAGGTATCTTTACATGTTTTACATCCACGACTCCAAAAGCAAAGCTACAATAATTTAAAAAACATGTAATTTATTCACATTTACATTTATTCATTTGGCAGACGCTTTTATCGAAAGCGACTTATAAGTGAGGTTCAATACAACACAAGGAAAAAACCATACAGAGTCAACAATATTAGACGTACTGCATGACAAAGTTCCAACGGTTGGCCAGGTAAGGTACAAACTAGCAGGTAAAGCTAATGAGTGTGTTAAACCATTATAACCAAACCATTACATTAAACCATTACAACCAAACCATTACATTTTTAATAGTTTAGTAGGAGATAAAGGAGATGTGTTTTAGTTGCTCAGGTGAGAGCAGAAGAGCTGTGTCTTCAGATGTTTCTTGAAGACAGAGAGGGACTCAGCAGAATGGATGAGGTGTGGTGTGTGGAAGTTCATTCCACCACCAGCGGACAACGGCGGAGAAAGTCAACATGTCTAATGCACCTTTCCAGCCAGTAGTGATCACCTCAGTGTCTTATAGTAAAAAAGCCACAAGAGAGCATGTGGTCTTGGGTTTGGGGAAACCTTTCATGAATCAATACAGGTTTTCAATAAAATACATCTGAATATGAGGAAATAGTTAGCTATACTTCTGCACACTCTCATTTTCCTGATTACATATCATCATGTGTTCATCAACCATTGAAATTAGAGAAAAACATTGTCTAATGAGTATTTAATTCAAATTTGTCCCTAAAATGTAGAAGAAAGCACCACAGTAGTTGTTCCCATTACCATTATCTAGGTGTCCATGTCTGATCTCTATGTATATGAAAAATAATGATTCTACAACAGTGTCTAAGAAAAATTATAGCCTGAAATGCCCTACAGACTAGGAGATATAATTGTTCCATTTACCTGGATGATCTGCCCTCTGTGATCCTTCATAATGAGACAGCAGCAGTTTTGACAGGCTAGTTTGTGTGTGTGTGTGTGTGTGTGTGTGTGCCTACACATGATTAACATATAGAATGTATATACAGATGTAATTACATGGTAGAGTGTTGCATGCATGTGAGAGATTGTGTGGTAATCACCTAAAAGGCAATCCCCAGCGACATTGCCCTCTGATCTCAGTAAAGGGAGGATCCTGCCAGGCGTTTCATTGCTATTTTAATCATCTGCACCTTAAACATGCAAAGCCATCACAGGGGCATGCCACATTGATAGAGGTGGTGTTCATCCTCCACCCTATATCTGCCACTAAACTGCTACATGCGGCGAACAACATCACTTCTGCTTAACTAAATAAAACGACTTCCCTGGCGAACAAATAATAAAACGATGTGAACCTGGGGGGTTGGAAATATACATCAATATGGATAATGTAAAGCAACATGATAGTCCTCAGTATGGCTAAATGTATTCAGTATGTCTCATAATGCCATGGCTCAAGCTTCCACACAAATTGCCCGTGTATTTTATTCACTGGGTGTATAAAAGAGAGTTGTATAGTGTGACACCAGCTCCTGTTGCCCCCATGTGACTTTCTGTGACATCACCCAGCTTGGTTTGACCTGCTGCTTTGCTTGGATATTTCTGCCTTAGCAGTGTTTTAGACACCTAGCAGTACTCATGGCCCAAGCCATGAACGAGCACATTTACAGGAATATGGACACACATTATGACAATCATGTTTTGAATAAGTACCCAGTCACTAGGGGACTTTGGACCGGGAGCTAGCTGTGTTGGTCCTTTATTCAGTCTAGCCACACTGCGATCATCTTCGAGCCTGCATCATGTATTTATGCACTCATTTCCCTTTTCCTTGACTCTGACATTGAAATTAGCAAATGAGAGTCAAGCTTGACTCCTCAAATCATTCCTACCCCCAAATTACCTATGCAGGAGTCACTAAGTAAGATATGGGCTGTACTTTGATACATGCTCCTGTGACTTATGGCTATCTTTCCCATAACCCACACTGGGTGCTACAGTGGAGGCTACATTGACTGGAGGACCTCACGGGTTGCTAGGAGGTGTTGATACAGTGGTGTAGTGAGGGGCACTGGTTGACATAAGCCCATCATACTGGAAGCCAATTATGTCCTGCCACTGCAAACCTCTGGTCATAGTCATCTACCATACTACCCTGACTGAAGCTGCCAATGTTTACACTATATATATCGAGTCAAGTGCATTTATAGACTGAGCCAAATGTGCTTGTACCAAATACTGTTGCCCTTATTTCATTTTATAACACAAAATTGAGGATGAACTGCATTGAGGTTATCCAGCCTAGTGAATGTGTGAAACTACATTAAAAACACCAAAAAGATTTGAAATCTTAACTCTCAATCATTCTTTCTAAAAGTCTAATTTTATGTTTAGGTTAAACCCTGTCTTCAAGAAATGGGTGTGAGCAAAATGTTTCAGATTCTCAAACATCATTTAGGAACAATTAGTTTCAATGCCTGCTTAGCTCATGGCGGAAGAATAATCACAGCACTTAAAACGTGTGGCACAATGTCAAGGGCAAATCGTGCTGCGGTTATGCTGAACCAGGCCGCCTGGTTTCCCATGTCTGCTGGGAGTTTGGGGCGCGGCGCTGGGTGGCCCTTCGGAGGGGTACACACGCACAGGAAGGCTTGGCCCGGACTCCTGGAGAGGGGGCTTTGTTTCAGCTCGAGTAAGAGGCTTTGGCGCGCTGTCGGACCTCTGGGGAGGCCACTCAGCGGGAGATGGATTAGCGCCTGCTTTACCGCGGCCTCTGCTTCTCAGCGCGCGGCAGACCTGCCCCCCGGTCCCCTGCCCCTGCGTCAGCCAGGCCACGGGGACCCCTAATTCAGACCCCGTTTCCCCCCGCTGATTCGGTTCACACACTTGTCTTGTTGACTCGCACTTGCAATTCGTCCAGTTGAGGCGCATCAACAACACACCGCTCAGAAAAAACTGGGAGGGAGGGTAAAAAAAGGAGTCGTATCGAACGTGTGAATTGGTGTGAATTGGACTGCTTGGATTGGAATTAGCTGGCGGCTTCTCTCGTCAGGGAGAGGGGGTAGGGCTCTCACTGTGCATGTGTTTAAGCGCCCCCCCCCCTTCTCTCAGGATTTGAATTTCACCCTTCGCAGTGGGTAGCGAAGTGTTAAAGCTTTTGGAAAAGGAACAAGTGGGCCTTGTTGGAAACTCAACAGTTACTCCTGACACATCGTAATCAAAGAGCCAGATTAACACATGGGATTGGGTAGGGGAAGGGGGGAGCTGTCAGAACATTTCTGGGGGTTTTTTTTGTTTTTTTTTTTTTGTTTTTTTCATAAAAGAGCGATTACAGAAGAATTTCATATCCCTCACCCTACAAAACTGAGCCCTGCGTAGAAAATTAAGAAAACATGACAATATTGATAAACATAGGAATACATTTCAATGGCCTTGGACTCTAAACTAGATTTGCATCTAGAGAGCTTCTCTCTTTGTTTTCTCAAACAAATTAGGTTTTGAATTATGATGGCTTTCTGATGAAAACACATTCAAGAAAAAATGACATTTTACCTTTTTGTTCAGTGTGCAAAACCTAAAATTCCATGACATTAATGTCCATGGAAAAATAATATACTTGTATATTGTACCTGCATATGACTTCCAACTCCTAATCTACTCTGCTGTTATTAGGTAAAATTATTTAGAGGGGGAAATGATAACGGTAATTTCAGCGAATGTTCATCGTGATGGGGCAGTAACCTTAAGAGTGCTTTCATACACCCCTGTCAGAGTTGGAATGCTCCTCCGTTCTCTCTCAGAATGCGGATACGGGGGCTAATCTGACAGCGGAGCCAATCGGAGGCATTCCAGTTCTAACCCACTGTCGGAGCCGTGGACTGCACCCTGCCAACGCAACCTGTACTGGACGCACTGTAGTCCCCGCTCCTCATGGGGGGATACACAGTTACAGCGAAGTTCCTCCAATAAATCAATCGAGTGGTAAAGATACGGAACACACTCCCGCGGTTCTACTTTTCCCGACACCGATGTGTCTGTTAAGAAACAAAGTTTTTGTGCAAAGAATTACGAAATGATTAATTGATCGAAACCTACCTACTTTTGGTTATTTTTCGCTGTTAAAGGTTAAAAATGTACAAGTATGTTTGTAACAGCGTACTAAGGAACTTGTTTACACTCTGGCTGTGCAGGGTTGTAGCGTGACCTGGCACCATCGGGTGTGCAAACTAATAAGAGCGCGCACTGTGCATGATGTAAGTGCGACCCTTTTAATTTACGGTTTTGGCTGTCCCATTTTTTCATTAAACCAAAAGACAAGCAGCTGACAGCTCATAGGAACTTCATGGTTCTGAGCGGCATATTTGCGTGTAGTAAACTGTATTACCAATATTGGAACTGCGGCATGTACCTTAAGGGTACCAAGCATATCAGTTCACCAGCGTAAAACCGAACAAATGTATCCCTCCTTCTTTTTATACCTTAGTATCAAGGTACTTTCCTTTAGTACCTTATACCTGGGTTAAACCTGATTGTCGTATATGACAGTGCTAGCAAAGTAAAACCTTAATGATTTCAACAGGAAATTTAAAAACTGTTGAAAACCGCCAATCATGACTCAATGATTAATCTCTTCAATTGCGGCTCGAGAGGCACTGGCTGCAATTGGAGCAGGGTTAAATTATACTATCTATTGTCAAAGGGTCGCTGAGGGTTGATGATGTAGCAAACCTTTGCGGTTAACCTGCTGGACTCCACTACAAAGGCAAAAATGATGGAGCACTGTGCCAGTGACTGTCAGTGAAGGTGACATGCACTCTGTTTTGATTACATTCTGTCTGTACTCTGTGTAATGATTCTGATACAAATCTCTGAAGCTTGTTGGCAATTGCACACTCACCACCCAATCAACAGGAAAAAAAAGAAAAGGACTGAAAAAAAGTAATAAATGATGACCTGTACTCTAATAGAAATTCTCTCTACCAACAGCTCCTAAGAGCTCCCTAAACTTCCGCTAATTTCACAGCCCTGGTCTATTATCTTAATCCCCTTGGTGTGGGTAGCATCTGCAGCAATACATTACTTCTTGTTATCCTCATTGTTTTCATGAACCTGGTCAGAAAATGTGTTTGGGTAGACATGGCAAGTATTTACAACTCAGCCTTTAGGAGTCTGTCACTAAAAATGAACTTAAACCAGTAAACCAGTAAGGTAAATGAGTGTAAAAAAAAAAAAAAACTTAGGGAAAGTGTTTGATTCAATACAAAAACCTATTAGAAATCAGGCTTTTAACATAATTTCACTATTAAAGTGTATTTGGCGTATTGAGCTAAACACTTCACAATTCAGACATGCGATGCATTTTCAGGAAAGGGTCCCAGAAGCCCTTTAAGAGAAACCTGCTGTATGAAGAACCACACAGCACAGTCACTGAGCCACGGTGGTCCACACCTGCCGCTTGTTTGGTATGGCTGAGTCCGTCAGCTCCATCCCACAAGATGACCATGCTGTCACTGCTGTGTGCATTTTAACTACAACAGAGGAAACAACAAGATTGACTCTGTGTGAAAAGCTTTCATTAGAAGCTTGTTGTTAATTACTCAGTTCAATTCACTCTGCTTTTAAATGTAAAGCTTACATTTGAAGTGAAAGAAAAGGTGAGATTAAAGATAGTAAGGTGATAAAGAGGAAAGTAATCTACAGGCTGAAGAGTGAGTTGCATTATGATACACAATTGCATTTCAAGTACCATGTGTCATGTGTTAAAGCTCTTCGCTACCGGGCTAAAAGAGGTTAGGGCTGTTTTCCGGAAAATGTCCACTGCTTTAACTTTGGATTCATTGTTTAACACACACACATTTAAGACTTCGAAGCTTCCAGGGAACATGCAGTATGATCATAAAACTGCACCTCATTGCAGGTGTTCAGTTGGACACACTGGACACACTGAACACCGGAAGTCCTCTCAAAGCTTTTTTTTCCCCGACTCCAGTTTCGGCGCGAGAGATCCTTGCATTTCCCTAGCGCAGCCCTCTCTTACCCGTGGCGGTACCTCTTTGACACCTGAGGTGTCAGCGAGTCTAACACTTCACTCTTTCCCCCCTGAAGACATCTGCTCACATCTGGCGCTGCTCTTCTCACCCAGCCCCACGTTTCTCTCCCTCTGAGCTCCATCCCTCCATATTTATCTGCTCTCTCGCACCCACGCTCTTCTCACACCCACGCTGAAACGCTGGGTTTTGGTAGGGCCTGGCCCGTCGAGGTCCTTTGCCACGGAACACAGGTGTCTTGGTGAGACACCACTGCAAGGATTGGTCTCTAAAAATGTTCTGTATGTTACCTCACATTTAACATTTAGCATGTATATGTAACTGTTTTTTTTTTATTTTATTTTTTTTTTTTTTTGTTTGGGGGGGGTAAATAAGTGAGTCTTTGGAAAACAACTCCCCAGGCACCTTTTTGCTTGGACCTGCCAAGCATGTACCTACAGCAGAACAAAATCTCCAATCTTGTTGAGTCTCACCGAACACTTCCCCTGGGTTTTGCGTTTACATAGTACCACACCATGTGCTCTGCAGGCCCCGTGTTCCGTCCTGGGCCATGTGACCCTCTCCTGCGCTGTATGGGCCCTGGAGTCAGGTCCTGCAGTGGCAGCGGGCCAGATCAAATCTGTGTGCATCAGCGTATTCCAGCACACCGGGCCTCTGCCAGTCTGGAGGGAATGCTGAGTTCGTTATGCAGCGGACAGAGCCGGATCCCTAACCACCTCACCTTTCACCTACTTCACACGTCCGTGACCTTGGCCAGCCAAAAACTGGTACCGTTAAATCTGTGTTATTTTAACCACGTAACCATTACTTCCCATTGTCTACATTCATCCTGTGTAAAGACAAAGATAAGCATAGCAAGCTGGTGTAATATTGTCTTAATAAAATGACTTCAGGATTCATAGCCTGTAAATCTGCTCTCTGAAAAGAGGGAATCATATGAGGAGGTAATATGTAAAAAATAATGAAATATAACCTGTAAAAAGATGTCTGATAGATGATGATAAAGATGATAATAATAATCGTAATAGCAAAAGCCGCAGTGATAGTAGTAGTAATAATAATAATAATAAGTGCAGGTAGCTCTCTCCTGCCACCACAGATTCGCCGCACATCCTCCCCTGTGACAGGGGGGCGGGGCCCCCAGCATCGGGGCGCATCGGCACGGGGACCGCAGCGGTTGATTTGATTAGTCGATTGGAGTGTGAAGGGGGCAGAGTGGGGGTGGCAGGCTAATGGGGGCGAGACAATAGGCCATCACTAATCAGGGTCCTCAAGGTTGCGGCCGGGTTAATTGTGATGCAGGTGGCACTTGTGTGGGGGAGTGGGGGGTTGCGGGGGTGAAAAAGAAGTGTCGACTGCTTTACTGCCTCTGCTGGGGGTCGCGCTTCAACCTCAGGCCCCCAGGCAAGGATTTGCATCCCCCCCCACCCCCTTCCCCCCAAACCCCACTGTCCCCTCGTGTCCCCCTCACCTTTTAATCTCCTATTAGCTACCGATTCTCATTCGGCCCCTCCGCGGGCCTAAGAAAACCTCTGGGCAGAGGGGAGAAAAGGAAATGTAAATATTGAGCCCGTTCCTGCCTGGATGGGAGCTGTTGTGATGCAGCCCCATTGTGGGCCTGTTTGTGTTTGACCGCTGTCATTTACATTCGCCACAAGTGGCCTTTTTTATTGTTATTAGTTTGATGGCGGCTCATTGTCAGTCACTGAAAGGGCATCTCCAAATCGTTTATTTAGGACAAGAAGAGGAAAAGTCCATTTTCTTCTTTCCAGAATGTCAGTGAAAGGGAGGGAAAGTGCTTGGTTGGTCAGTCAGAACTGTAAATGATCTTTGTTTGTCATCTGTTTTGTATGGGCAAACAATCAACACCAGTCAGCATTAGCAGTGACGAAACTTGCAGCTTTACCTCTGACAAAACACTTGTGAAGAACAGAAACAGATTTTTGTCCTTTCTTTCAAGTTGGCCCACACAGTCCATTCTAAAAATAAATAAACCACACTTCAAAGTCCAACGGCTGGTATGTCCTCTTTGATGCTGCGTACGTTTCAGCACAACTGGCCAATGGCAGCGCGGCGGATCTGGAGGACTCTCGAGGCTGTGAGTTCGTCCAGTCACTTCCCCTCTGGGTTTCGAGTTCATCCTGAAAGGAAAAACAGCTCTGTGTCTGCCAACCTGCCTGGGCAGATGGCCATGCCGTTTATTCAGCTGGGGTTTGGAAGGGGGCCACCACATCACTGCCACAAACAGCTTTTTAACAGCACCGCAGCCTGTGAGGAAAACACCCAGACGCTCACATGCGACACACACATAGAATGAGATGCTGAGAAGCTGCAGGGGTGGTGGTGGAGAGGGAAAGGGTGGAGGGGTGTGTGTGTATTTGAGTGTGTTTCAGTGTGTGTATGTGTGTATGTGTGTACGTGTGCAAGTGCAGAGTGTGTGATTGTGTGCAGGAGTGCCTGTGTATGTGTGTGTTTGTGTGTGTGTATATCTCTGTATGTGTGTGTTTTAGTGTGTGAGGGTGTGTGTGTACATGAGTGTATGTATGTGTTTGAATGTGTATGTGTGTAGAGTGTGTGAGTGTGTGTGTAGAGTGCCTGTGTGTGTGTGTGTGTGTGTGTGCGCGCGCGTGCGCGCTTGCATGCTTGTGGGAGACTGTGTGTGATTTGCCATTTTTTCCGAGCCAAGCAAAGTCCCTCTCCTTGTCAAGCCTCTGCATTGAGAGGAGCATTACAGATTCATGTCACAGATGGTTCTTTCATAACCCACTGTGGGTGGATTGCATTCTGCTGAAGGGGAAGAGGAAAAAGAAAGGGAAGAGAAAAAAAGGTTTACCACTCCGCTTCCCTCGCTAGGGGAAGCAAAGTGCACTCTGGAGCTTTCGGCTGATTTTGTTGGGGGGGGGGGGGGGGGGGGAAGGCCAGCCCTTCAAAGCCGCTGCGATGGCGCTGGGACGCCAGGCATTCTGTGGGCCAAGCTTCCTGACTGCTCTGGCAGACGCCCGGGCAGCCCCCCATCTTCCCCTGCGGCCCAAACGTGCACTCCCCCCTCGTCCACTCTCCTTCTCCCTCCGTCGCTCCACCGGCCCTGGAAGGAATTCCAGCTGTCGTAACTCTGCTGATGTAAACGGAAAACAAAAAGCAGCGATGTTTCGGCATGCTCCGTTCCTGCGCCTGCCTCCTTGTGTCGCTCTTGTACAGAAAAATGCTAATTAGCTATGATGAAGCTTCTAAATATAGGTAAGATGCCATAATATACTGCACACAAAAGATGCGTTTAGGCTGGTTTAATATAACAGTGCACTGTTCCAATTGGCACCCTCCAAACAGTGTCAACTCCCTAAATACAAACCAGCTATAAAGCATACACATAGCTACCTAGAATTTGCTTGGCTCATACCTTACTGTTCACATATTATCAATTTAATGCATGCAGCTGGATATTTACTGAAGCACAGTAAGGTGAATACCTCACAAAAGGATAACAAGATTTGAACTTGAGACACTCTTGTGATGTCACCAGTTTGAATCTGTCTACGTTCCTTTTCACTACTTTGTTGAGGATCTCACCCCCATCGCAACCATACAAGAACAACAATAGCCATAGCCACTACCTCTTAGACTTACTTTACATGCCCAGGCTCTTGGAAGAAATAGGAAAGAATATATAAAAGTCTGTTATTTTAACAGCCTAATTATAACCCATCATATCCCGTTTTCAATTTTTATCAGATTATTATACACAGAGGGTTAAGCAGGACCTTCTCGCCGAACATTGTCTTAAGACAATCACGCGTAGCCAACTGTTTTTCCGTATAGAAAGAGTTTTTTGACAAGCATTTATCATACAGAAGAGTCCCCATCTCTCTTAAGCACCTGCTCACCGTCTGTTAAATCCACTATAATAGCACTAACATTATGAAAACATCATCTTGCAATGGCACCCTTAATGCATATAGAATGCACAGCTGATGGCATTACTGTTCGACATTATGGGATTATTAATGCAGAACGTAAACGCGTGTGGTGTTTCTAAGGAAACCAGCTTAATTAGTTCCCATTTTTCGAAGGGTGCGACCGTAAACTGAAAACGCGTTCACAGCTCCTCTCTCTTCTCTAACCCCTCGGGTGCAGCTGGAAGGTGAGAATCAGATCGAGTCATGCAAACTCCTCGCGAAAATAAAAGCACAAAAATTATTTTATTTGAAAAAAAAAAGCAGATGGGCTTTGCTGAGATTGCCTGGGGTGTGGTTGTACACCTCTGTGGACAATGCAAAGGTGCTCTGAAAGTCTGTAAGGAGGGGAATGTTGATTGGCTGAAAGAAGTCAGCATGTGTACGGGGCAGTGGTCAGCTGCATTAGGGATCCTGGGATGCAGAGGTTCGCAGTTTCAGGTGGGTGGCCTGTTCAAGCCACCTGTGTTTGATTTACGCCTTGCAGATTCCTGTATGAAGGTTGCTTTTACAATTTACAATTTGGCATTTTGCAGACGCTTCTAAACCAAGATTTGACTTACAATTAGCGCATCAATCAGGTTTAGCTGACTCCCTCATAGGCAAAAGATCGCAGTAGGAATGCAAATTAATTATTTACAGTACCATGCTCCTGTATATCCTGGAACAATAAAACAGAAATCTGCAAACAAAACCTGCAACATAGAGACAGGGTTAGTAGAGATTTTTTTTTAAAGAAACCTAACAGAAAGGTTACACAATAGGGGACAGGTAGATTCTGAAAAGGCGGTTTTCAGGCTCCTGCGGAAGATGGCGAGTGATTCTGCAGTTCTGATTGGGTGAGGAAGGTCATTCCACCACCACAGAACGAGGACAAACAAAAAAGACACGGCCGAGTGGAACGGAGTGAGGGGACTGCCAGCTGCCCAGAGGAGGTTGAGCGGAGAGATCTGGTTGGAGTGTATGGAGTGATCAGAGACTGAAGGTAGGACGGGGCAGAGCATCTTGTGGCCTGGTAAGCCAGTACCAGTGTCTTAAACTGGATGCGGGCTGCTACCGGAAGCCAGTGAAGTGCAGTGAGTAGCAAAGTGACATGAGAGTGTTTTGGGAGGTTGAACACCAGGCGTGCAGCAGCATTCTGAACCAGCTGAAGCGGCCTGATAGTGCAGGCCGGTAAGCCTCTTACTGTGGTTACATCTTGTGCATTCTAAAAATCCTCTCAAATACTGGGTTTTTTCACTGGAGCAGCATAGATAATGTGTTCTGCTCAGATGCATCCCACAAGGTCATAAAGTACTATCCTCCAGCAAGAGTTCAGCACTCCATTCATCATTCCGAACTGCAGCCAGAGAGTTCAAAGGGGAAAAAATACCACTGCACTGATATGCAGTTCCATACCCAAA
The DNA here is from genome assembly GCF_013368585.1 of Megalops cyprinoides. Lineage (NCBI taxonomy): Eukaryota > Metazoa > Chordata > Actinopteri > Elopiformes > Megalopidae > Megalops > Megalops cyprinoides. The sequence goes on from NC_050602.1 coordinate 6,071,180, forward strand.
TAATGACACTGTTTTAGACAAACACTCATTTTATAATGACATGTAGATTATCATAGTCTTACTTTATCAGGCTACCACGTAGCTCATTAGGCTGAGGTGATCGTTGCAAGTACAGCCGGAGTCCTACAGCTCAGACTCTGGTTCAAGTCTAAGCAGCATCACTGAGGACAATGACTGGAAGTCTGTAGTGGTGGAACCAAATTGGCTTTGCACTCTGTGCTGTATGCAGGTACCTCTGAGTCCTTCAGGGACTTGTAGTGTGAAAGATAGTCATGGGTTTTGCCCCATGATTCAGTGTGAGTGTACAGGTAAGACAAGTATCATGCACAATTTGTGGTTCCAAAATTACGGGTGAAAAAAGGGAAAAAATTCACTTTGCCATCCTGTGCCAATGGCCCATACTTAGCCATACTTTCTGTGATCAGGTATGGTTAAATGTTTCAACATTAAAATATCATTTACATTAAAATTTTCTTACAAGACATTCTCATTCACAACAAAGTACACCTACAAAGCAAAAGTATGAGAGAGCATCTGACAAAGGTAAAGGGGCAACACCATACAGAACATGACAGACCACAGCCAAATGTCACTACAGTTAAGTAATGACAACTGAAGTAAGTATCCTTTGTTCCCCCTGAGCACTTCAATCACAGTCCACAGTCAAGCCACTCCACAGCAACTGTGTTAATTTTGTTAAATAAATCCAAACAAAGTATGGTTATACTAAGCTCCTTCTGGTACTCATGAGCCAGGATCCCTCTTCTTCCAATTGCTTCAAGCAAACCACTTCGAGCACTGCTTAGCATCTCTCTTCAGCACCTGAACCATTGTTTAAGACCTTGATTGATGACATAATTGTGTTTGAGTGCCATTGAAATGAAAACTGCCCCCTAAGCCATCTCTCCAGCTCCTTCTCTGCCTCTAGACTCCAGGATGTCTCCAAGGAGAATCACTCATCTCCTGCCTTCTTCAGAGGCATACGCACTCGGCGTGGATGTCACTCAGTGCAATCTGAATGCTCACCATTCCTTTACATGATATTTTGTCACTACTTGGAGTTTTAAATGAAGACGAGGAAGTTTTCAGACACCCTTATAACCAATTACTCAAAACCTGTCATACCTATTTCCAGCTGTGAATTAAGAGAAACCCACTCAACTCAACCAAAGTGTCAGCTGTTCCTACCCCTTCTCCATCTCCTCCTCTTTCTCCCTCCATCTCCTCTCCATCTCTTCCTTCTTCCTTCCTTCTGCAGTTAACCCTACCCCATGATGTTCAGTGGAATTCCACAGCTTTGACCATTTAGAACAGGCAACCCTTTAACCAATCCTCAAGCACCATAGTCCAGCTGAGCCTGAAACCACTGATAATCAGTGGTGTGAAAAAGGGGCCACATTTCAGCCAAGGCAGAGAAAAACACAATTTGATGCTCAATGTTCCTGTCTGCTATTGTATATGTATTACTCTGCATGTGAACGCACGATAGCTTTAGTTTCTCTCTCCTTTTTGTTTTTTATCCCTGTGGAACTGTGGAATTGGCGATTGCACATTAGGCTTTCCTCACCACAACATCCTCTGCGCTCATGCAGAAGAGCAGGGGAATAATGACTGCAATCCTCCCATACACACATGGTAACCACAACTATTTCTCAAACTACAGGTCCCATAGTGCACGAGGAGAGCAAACGCTGAACAGAGTCCAAGAGCATCTCCCGGGGGGATCACCCCAAGAGACATCACCTGTGTGATTCATAAGCACCCCAACATGACACAGGACTGCCTAGAGCGGAGCATTGAGGAAACCTCCTTTCAACAACACCTGCCCTGCCCCAGTGGAATGAAGCCAATTGTAGTCCACCGCTACAGACTCCCGGTCGGCAAATGACATGGCTCAAGTACAGGGTTCGAGCTGGAAGACCCCGCCTCAGCTGACTGAGCCAATCTGGAGTCTCTCACTCAGTTTCACTAACAAAGACATTAACCACACTAAAGGAGACTGGAAACATGCTCACTGAGTCACTTCCTTTTGCTTTGGGTTATGGTACATAAAATTTCAAGCGCCTATGGCAATATCGTAACCACTCAGTATTAAGGCCACGTTTCCGTGGTTTGACCCCAGCCGATGCTGTCCAACAGAGAGTCATGCAAGAGGAACCACAATGCCAAAACTGGATTATGAGACATATTTCACATTTTCAGTGACTATTTTATGTCATTGCTGCTTTTTATTCAGGCCTTCTTTGAATCAAGATTAAAAATATAATTGTGAATTGTCTTTCTGACAGAGCTTCTGTGGCCTCTCATATGCCAAAGACAGGCTAACGAGCAATCTAAGCTTTTCAGAAGGTGGTCACCTGATGAACTGATCTGTGGTCAGGTTGCCCAATGAATCATCTATGAAACATGGTCACACAGCCCTCCTGGCCACTGATGACTGTAATAAGACTTCAATGTCTAAGCCCCCTACCACCTTAAGGTAGACCTTCTTCGTTGGTCAAAGGGTAAAAAACGTCTCCAAGAGAATGGTCTCCCAGGCTTCGGGCAGATGCTGGCATTCGATTTCATTAAGTTAACTGCCCGATAATTAGTCTTACCCCATAAATCAGGCCTGGGAGCCCACTCCAGGTTCTTTAATTGAAAAGGATTGTCTTCCGCAGCACCTCTGGACACGGGCGAGGAGTCTGATTGTGACAGATGCTCAATCCGGCGCAAACAGTTTGAGCCAGTCAGCGCGTGATGGATTTGGGCCCTCGGGCGAAGATGTCAGTGGCTGCGAGGGGGAGTCTTCGCACCCCAGATGAAACGACCTAACGACTCTCCAGCCATGTTCATCTGCCCCAATCTTATTTTTTATTATCTTTCCTTTAAGTTAAGCGCATCAGACACTAAAGGATCCAACGCTTAGCTGTACATAGTCAATGTGTATCACCAACTTCGGTTTTATTATTACCCATCCAGATAGCACTGTACTGCCTCAGTGCTGCACTCTAACTTCAAAGCATGCCCTTTTCATTAGAAAAAAGAGCTGTAGCTTCTCAGGGAATAAAATAGTGGGTGGACCAGTTGAGCTGTTTTGATTTTTCTGTTCTTATACACTCCATCCTTTTTTCCTGCATGAGAGCATTGCTCAAAAGATTTACACTGGCTACTAACACTGTAAAACAAAAGCCAGCGCTGAAACAGAGGTTGCCATTTGATTTGTCTGAATGTGGCTCCAGAGCGATGGGATCATTCGGCATCTGGACCTCCTTTTTTGTCTCGGAGTAAGCCGTCAGCAGAGCCTCCATAGAAACCACAGTGGGGGGGCCAGAGCGAGAAGAAGCAACATAAATTTTAGAGCGTGAGTCAATAGATGGTGCAAGCTTTCAGAGGTGCAGCAGAGAGGACACTCTGTTTGCAATTACTCCAATAAAGGACGAAAACACAAACACACACACGTACTCTCTCTCTTTCTCTCACACACACACACATGCACGCACACCCGCACACGTGCACGCATACCTGCACGCATGCACGCATCACAAGTACACCCAAACACACGTACATACACACACACGCACACGCATACACGCACACAGACACATATTTTATGATCAAAGACAAATTGATCAAATAATACAATACACATATAAAAGCGGGCGTGTGTGCGTGTGTGTGCGCTGGTGATAGGTTCCAAGACAATCGTAAGCAGCATTCCACAGTTCAGAGCATTGCTATTCTCGCATATAAAACTAGGGAGAAAATGCCTCCCACTGCAGATAAAAATAGCCCCTTTCGAGCTCCTCTGAGCCAAAGTTTGACCACTCAGTGGGGTGTAGACTTCAAAGCCACTGGAAAATTCTCCATTTGAAAATCAACACACCCTGCGAATCAGTTTAGCCCGGGCAATTGTGTCTTCTCACCCTCATTTCTGACATTTTCTTTCCTTGACCAGTACCACATTTGTCGTATTTTATTTTTCCAAAGTGTATTGTTTGACGGATTGTTGATTTTCTGTTTCTGAAAACCAAAGTTTTTGGTGTTCTTTACCCAACTGTTAATACCACAGTTATTACTGATAGGTTTGCGTTAGCGTTGGCCATGCAGAAAAGCTAGCTGATCAATTCCCCAAACTGGCCAGAGTGTCTCAATGTTCAGATCGTCCAAAAAGAGGCACCGCGGGGGCAGAAAAGTTGTTTCAGCCTGACACTGAGGCTCTGGGTCTTACACACTTCCAGGCCCTCTTTGCCTAACAGCTGGGGGGAAATCAAAATGACCCAGGAGAGCACAGCCACTCACAGGCCTAAACCACTGCAGGACCTGAAGGGCAAGACAGGCTTACGTAAAAACAATGCCAACATGTGTATATTTCCATAAAAATAAATGCACATCAATTTTCATTAACAAAAAAAGAAAAGAGACATGTTTTTCTGTCCTATATATATATATATATATATATATATATATATATATATACACACACACACACACACACACACACATGTATTATGTGTGTGTGTTAACGAATGTATTATTATACATATGACTAAAAAGGTCTCACAGTTGGGGATATAATAAAGACCAGAATCCAAGCCTTGATGTGTATTTGCTGTGTGGCTGAAACTGATTATCTTTAAATGACAATTTTTTAACTGGATCAGGTGTGTTATTAATCTTTTTATTTTGTATCTGTTAGCCTAGGGATCACAGTGAAAACAAGTCTGGGGATTTTATTGTGTTATCTGCAGTTTGTATTTAGATACAGTGTGTCTACCTTGTGGTAATTCCATATTTTTAAATTCATCAAATAGATTCAACCAGCCAATCAGCGTTTCTGACAAAGGGTTTGCCAGGCCTGTTTAAAAGAGCTCATGAAGCAGATCAAAGGCCGGTACCTGCCCTAAACATTTTTCGACAAGGCAGCCACTGCTCTCTTCCCACACGGGCAAAATGACCGTCTCTAGAATAAGGACCATTTTTTTGGGGATGGGGACTGGACACAAAGCCCTGGGCATGCTGGGATACCGTACCCGACAGGGGAAGATGGAGGGAATGCAGTTGCGTGACATGTTCTCCGTAGAAGCTGCCAAACCTGCAGAAGAATCTATCAAAAGGCTTTAATGCTGCCCTCTTGTGCTTAGTTGGACACATTTTTTACTATCTGCTGTCCCTTCATTCCCATTCTTGGTATATAATGTGCAGAGTGTCTCAGAATGGTCAGGGTAATAAGCTTATAACCAAAAGGGTATCTATTCAAGGGGAGTACTGCTACACTCATATTGTACCCTTGAGCATGACACTTATTCTGGATGGCTTCAATAAAATTTCCGTCTATACAAATGGGTAATATTCACACCAAACATGTAAGTTATGCTGGATGAAAGTGCCTGCTATGCAAACAAATAAAGGTGGAATACACACTCTCAGATGTTGTGCATAAAAACAGAAGGTGACATCAGGTTTGGAATCAACAATTATTTAGCATTCTAAGAGAGGCATCAGAATGCTATGTGCATTCTAGCATTGCATCCAGCATCTTATCCCTTCTTGTTCTCACATCGTGTCTGAATTTCTCACAGGCTTTCTGATTCATAATTTTATCACCCAGCGATAAGACATCACAATCAGCTAAATTAGAACAGTTGTTAAATTGTATTAGTGCTTGACCCCACTTGACCTCAAATTATATAACTGGAACAGGAAGTCCCTGTTGCCACTTAGGCTGATGTACAAAGGATGAGCGAGCTGCCGTGATTAGAATGATTGGCTGTAATTATTCCTCTAAATACACTAGGCAGCGCAGGTACAGAAACGTATATTAAATAGATACGCTTGGTGAATAATGAACCTGGGCCAGACTCCAGTAAATGACTGTTTCTCTAAATTAGCCGCAGTTATGTTTATTTCAAATAAACCCAATCATTCCTTTTTCCTTCTCACGCATGTTGGACGTTTGCTTCCACTAATCAAAGGCACACAGAAGCCACAAGGACATTTTTCACAGCACGAGTCTGTAATGTAAGCAGTGACAGTGTTGCTCAGGAAAAAAGAGGAGCGCACTCGCTGGATATTCCCACTGCTTTGACTGACAAAAGGAGAGGCAGCTCCGAGGACAGAACGGGGCCAAAGGCTACGAAAATACCAATGGAAAAAACTACATATCGCGGTAAATGAAAACACTTCCACGGCCTTTTCGGGGGGCCGCGAGCGCCCCTCTCCGCGGGGACTCCCTCTGAAGCCGGGCCGGGGTCAGGGTTGGCATTCCACGGCGGTTTCAGCGACCACGTTCCCAAGCTTCTCCGTTTTTTTGTTCCCTGTCTCCGGCACTGGACTCGTCCTCGGGGCTGGACCCTTTTGATTTTGATACTAAGGGGATCAGTATGTTCTGAGAGCCCTCTCAGTGTTCATAAACACACACTGCCTCCAAAAGCCACACTGCTGCATATCACTGATATTTCAGCTCTGGGTTTTATCGTTTCACTGCAATGTTTGGGGACACATTTCTCTCAGAAGGTCGTCAGAGAACATTTTTAGGGAAATTAAAAGCAAAAATACAAAAGACTGCTTGGATAAGCCCCCTAATGTGCAAAAAGTGAGTGATTAAAAAGCTCAATAAATACAAATCCATGTTCTGCTACAATTTGTCTGTAATGCTTTGATAATTTCACTGAGGTAATGTTTCCCAAAAACACAGGTTAAGATATATTTAGACCCCGTTTATCAAAAGCTAAAGCCTTTCTTGAAGAAATGCAGCTTTTGTAGTTAAACTCATGGGAGAATTTACTTTTTTGTTATATTTTTTGCTATGCTATTTCAGTTGACAACATGGTCTTGAATCAATGTGCATTAAGCACAGCCCCGAGATAAAGAGCACTGAGTTAGGAATTTATGATCAATTACAATTCTGTAAAGCCAGGTTTAACAGGTCATACATGTCTTGGCTGTTTAGAGAAATGATCGGCACTGTACAAATGAATTTCAAAGAGCCAAAATCCATCCTCATGTCGCCACAGGTCCATTTGACCCGATATCAGTTATCAGCTTAATAAAATGTTGTTGACTTAACAATGATGTATTTGGACCCAGGGGCACTTTTCTTATTTTGAGTGAATAAATGGTTTTCAGCTGTGCAAAGGGGTGTTTTATTATTTCAGAAGGGGTGGCAGAGAAGCTTGAATATGGTGGTTTCTCCATCACTTGGAGTTATATTCGATTTCTCTACATGGCATTTGTCACCATGACAGGGAACCTTAAACCAACGGAAGACTATTAGTACGTCTCCTGACGAACGAGCCCACATAACTTCATAGTCATAAGGTAAGGCAAAACAAAAGGAAGAAATGACAGTGGCAACAGTTCAGATGTTGTTCATACTTTGAGGGGGAAAAAATGATTAATTGCACATTTAACTCAATGCACGATCCTCTGCACCGTAATAAATTATGGTCATTAATCAATAAAGCACAAAGTAATTGGGTGGATCTGGGTGCACGCTGGTTCCTAATAGAAAACCCCGTGCTCGGGCCTTCCCTGGCAGTGACCACTCCGGCTGACGCGTCGCACACCTGCCTCAATCCAATTAGGTGACATAATTAATGAATATCCTTTCCATCTGTAATGTGCCTTACCTCTCCACGCACCTATTAATTTTTAATGGCTGACAATTTAGACACCTTCAAGTGGAATTAAGACCGCCAGAGCTCACGCCTGGAGTAACTCTTCTCCTTGTCTTTGCTGGAGAGCACTTACAAACTTTGAGAGTTACCTTGCTTGCTCCGCATCCTGGTTGGCCATCCCTATTATTCCACAAAGACGCTTTGACCAATGAGACCATTACTGTACATTAATGTGTTTTTTTTTTCATCATATCTTTTTTTGCCATTATGAGTAATATATGTTTAAATAAAAAATATGTATATAAACATAATATAATATATATATAGTAAAATTATTTTTTTGTGTTTACACCTAAGACAATTTTGTATTCACAATGTATTCCAACACACATGCATGAAACTGAAGTAAAAAGAAGTGAAAACTGAAAAAAAAAATCATTTATGCATTAGTTTTGCCACCAGATGTGGCTGAATGGTACTTAAGCACTGTGTCAGTGCGTGTGTGAATTAAAGCGGGTCCGTTAGGTAAAATCAGTATTGTCCTGCTGGGTAAAATCCCTGTGTAGATGCATTCATTTTCACATGCCACAGCCAACTAAAGAATGCTGCAAAATTGTCCTTTATGCCGCTACAACAGGGGCAAATTGTTGCGAATTTAATTAACAGGAAAACGGTAGCTTGCGTAATGGGACTAAATAAGTGCCTCAATCTCTTGCAAAAAAAATACAATTAAGTACTACTGTGTGAATGAATGACTGAAAAGGTCCCTGTGACTACCTGGAAATCACTTGGCCCATCTACCCCTGCCCATGCCGTCAGCACTCTTGAACTTCTCTCGACTTGATTAATGGAAGGCTTTGGGGCGCAGCTAGAAGCAAAAGGCTCAATTATGGAAAAAGTCGTGTCTCGTCCAATGTTGCTGATGCTTCTGTTCCACTGACAGCTGTGAAAAATCGCAATATTTCTAATCAGTCATTAATAATTTATCACTCATTTATTGGGATTCTCAATGCGCTCTTCAGCCTGGCTGGTTATCCTTGAAGTTGTGCCGTGTTTGTAGCCTGTTCTCAGACAATGAGAAAGCCAAGTAGGTCTTTATTTTATATAATACAAAACACTTGCAGTCATATTTTAAGAGGCTACCCTGTACTACATAATTAGACAAACCTGTCTACTGCTATAAAGATCTCTGTGGGTTTGATGGATTAGAATGGAAGTGCATCTTTCATGGTATGGCAATTCACACGTGTTCATGGAACTGTGCTATTTTCAGCAGACACAATTAGCAGGAAGAAAGTTGTGAAATCAAGGCTGCATTGGCTATCTTCCTACCTGCATTAATATTTAAAAATAATACAGTTTTGTGTAACAATTCAGGGCCAAAATGCAATATTCGTTCATAAGTAGTGTGGCATAAAAACCTCTGCTACCCAAAAATAAAATCAGTTGGCTGAACATATGACGCATATAATAATGACCATTATTCAAAGTCCATCTTAACAATTTCCATGAAGCTTTTTTAATGTATTTGCATTTTTTTCCCCAGAAAACTTAAAACTAACTAAGTTCTATTTGAAAATACATTTTAAATTATAGCTGTTGGTAAAAAAAATGGCATTTCCTTCAGAGAACAGCCCTGGGTGCCGTTTTACAAGGTTTATACAAGAAGATAAGTGAGATTAATATATACTTGAGGGTAAAGGAAAAATATTGCACTATGTATGTAGAAATGGCCTCATAAAATTAATGTGGCAATCTAGGAAAATATTTTAATAGGCACATTTGTAGTTATGTTAATGAAGTTATCAATGTGTTTATTTTCTGATGGTGTTACCGACCTCGTTTTTCAATTTATGCGCATTTAAGTGCTAACTGATTCTGAAGTAATTCATTACCTCAATGAATACAAACCAGTTATTTATCCCTCAGCTTTCTAAAAGAGGGACATTCTCTCTGAAAAGGCACTTACCACAGCCAGCTGGCACTGTTGCTGTCTCCAGATTGCACAGTGCTGTCTGGCTGATGCCAAATCAGATTCTGATCATATCTTTTCATATCTCATTATTATCATTTACTTTGCATATACCCCTCTCAGGGGCAACTTACGTAGCTGAAATGCTATACATTTGCTGTGTACATAGGACATGTACTGAAGTGGCCCAGGTTAAGCACCTTGCGCAAGGGTACAATAGTAGCACCCTGCTGTAGAACATGCAACCTATGGGGAATGAGCCCTGTTCCTTAACCTCTACGTACCATTTTTAATGTTTGTTAGTTTAATATGAATGGGAGGTAAAGTACCTCACTCGGGGGGTACAAAAAATATGATCCACCTTGCATTCCAAGCCCATGACATATAGGCCCAGAGCCTAGGACTCGTGACAACATGGTCCAACACGGGGGAGTGGGTGCACGACCTCTGGGGCCTCACGACATAAGCCCTGACAGGATATACGATAAGGTCACTATGCCGGAGCGGCGAGCCCTCGGCCCCCTGCGGCCTGCGCTGCACACTGCAGCACAGAGATTTCACTGCACTGCAACCTGTACTGGTATCATATGCATCCTCCTCTCATTTTGGGTCTGGTGGGTCAGATTTCCAAAACGTTTACAGGGCGTCGCTTTGCCCACAGAATCCATCCCCTTCGGCTACAGGCCACCTGAGCAGATCCGGTGAGCAGGCACACAGGCATTGCTCTGTATTAAATACAAGAAAAGTGGACGCTCTCATTTTGTGGTTTTGCCGCATGGATTTTTGGGAGTTCCGGAGCGAGACCGCAAAACATTGAGCAGAGTGTGTTCACAAATGCTTGGGAAATGCCTAATGTGTGATTTACCATGGCCGGCCGCAGTAGCAAGTGATAATTCTCACAGCAGCTGCTGCTCGTTTTCCTGTGCATTGTGCCTGGCAGTGAGTGCAAGGCTGTGGCTAAGCGCTCTAATATGTTCTCTTACCCTGCACTCACGGTGTTAGTTTAAATGGGTTTTATACCTTTGCTGGCTTTCCAAATGTCCCAGTGAAACTGACTGTTCTCACATTCCATTGACACCTCCCTCCCCTTCCCATCACTCAATGGTATTGTGCACAGAAACTGAAAGCACATATTCTATGAATCTGCAGGTTGTGTGTGACCCCCAAGAAGGTCAGAACAGATTTTTTGGCAAAGTACCCCAGATCAGAACATAACTTATTCTACTTTTGGAATAGCCATTCTTTTAAGAAGAGGGCTGTGGAGAGGGCTGGGTTTTGTATCTGCATCTAAATACAAAGTGTTTGCCGATCATTACAATTGTACGCCTCGGATTTTAAAACTGAACCCGACAGTCAGCAGGCTACATCCAGGCTGCATATGGTGTCAGCTTTAATAGAGTAGTGCTTAGTATGGTGATGACCATGACAATGATGATGATGATTATGTTTTATTATGTATTTATGTGTCGTTGGCCTTACCATGGACGCAGGTGTGTTTATTGTTTAATCACCCATTCTCATAGGCCAGAGCACGACTGGGCCAGATGTCAGTGATCAGTTAGCTGCGGCTTGCACTCAGAAGTATTACAACTCAAACAGAAATCAGTTACAGGTTACGCCGCGGCCTAATTTAAGACAAGGGGAAAGAACACGGTCGGCTGGACTGTCCCGTGAAGGATCAATGTTCCCTGTCAATATTAAGTGAACTAATTTCCTGTTTTATGTTCTCAGTCATTTCAGGGTGAATACTCAGTTCAGCCGAGGAAGAAAATCCTTTAATCTTGACTACTCCACTGAGCAAGAAATCTTGACATGGCCTAACATGATCCGACAGATGCTGTAGGATCAGATTTGATTATTTTAATTGGTGTCTGCAGTTATTCTCTTGTGCTGTTTCTTGCGTTTTTCCTGTTACGATTTGTACTTACACCCCTTTCTACTTGTTGATCTCTAAAATTAACTGTTTCAAGCGACTGACCGTTTTTGTGTCAATTCATTCAGAAGCATCATCTTTCTTGATACCATTTGATTTTCTGGAATGAATCCAATGCACACACAAACACATGCACACATACACAAACCAACACTTTTTGTGTGATTTTGCTAGTTTTATCTAACCTTAGTTTATGGTTTTTAAATCATTGCATGGGCATCCAATGTATAAACAAGAATAAAAAACAACAAAACTGTATGAGACTGGAATCAACTGTCTCCTCTGTGTGTACTTTATAAAATTCAAGGTCATAAATTTTGGTATTATCCTTCTCAGCGGGAACGGCACCATTCCATCTGCTAAGTGTCCGGGTTACTCTCAAAGATGAAATGAAATCGAAAGTCACAGACAGTAGAGACAAAACAAAATACAGTATGCACATCTGTCACACGTCATTGCATCTCTCCAAACCTCAAATTTAGACATTCTGACAACCAGGGGCGGAGCCGATGGCTCATTGCAGAGGGGGGTGGGGACCTGTAGTGGGCCCTTATACAGCCTATTATAGGCTGTATGGAGATGCAAGACAGATCCAACGGCAAACTTAAACGGAGACGGAAGGGCGGAATGGAGAGAAATGTTGATTACAACAAGGTGTGCTATTTCAACACACCTCTTTGTGTGAGAGCATTTTTAAATACCGTGGCTCCGTCAGCAGTGACGGCGATGGGAAATAACACAAGACAGCCGGCGATCGCCTACTTCCTACTTTGGGACTTGAACAGAGGGCGTAATTTTTCTGTTTGTACACTTACACAAGGATACTGGACAGCGAATAAAGTTTTCTGTAACTCTATTGTGTCTCTGCTCATTCAAAATAAATATTGTGGCGAGAAACTTAGCTAGGGGTCGGTCGAAACCATTACGCCCTCAGTCTGACTTTTTATTTTTTTGCCGCACTCAAGACATTCAAACAAACTTTATTCAAAATATTCAATTAAACAACAAAATTGCATGTTCAGTCAGGCAGATTGGGCCAAAGGTTGGCCCCTTTGTAACTGGAAGAACTGTGGGCCCGGGACAGCCGTACCCTCTGCCCCCCCGTTTGCTCCACTACAGCTGACAGCATCAAGCTACGTATGTTGTTTTCATGTTTTATGATTTCCATAACCATATAGTGTAACATGCTACAGCAGAAGAACATTTTTTGTGGTGGCTTGGAATAGATCTGGCAGACAAAAATACATAATTATGGAGCGCTCTTTGACTCTACAAATATAGATGATTCAGTTCACTATACCCACAGCAACAAGCTAATCTGCATAAAGCCCTGTGTGAATGTGTGGTTATATATGTGTGTGTGATACATTGAAGTACAGCTGCTATGTATGCTATTTATAATTTCTACCTAAATTATGCCTATGTCTTGTGTGACATCTGAAAATGCCACAGACTTATATTGTAAATTGCCCTCATCATGTAGACCTATAAAATATTTCTCAAAGGGAATCTTTATTATGCTGCACAGCACCATTAACTGAATAAGTGACATAAGTGAATAGGTGACATAACTGAAAGCTGTTCAGTTTCTTACAGCAAAGGGGGGTTCTTCCTCAGCATAGATGTAAAATGGATGAATAAATCATCCATCTGTAACTTACCCTTTGAAGCAGTCCTAGCCACACCACAGACTTTGACCTTCCCCCTATTTTTTCTGCCACACTTTCAGCCCAGCATCCAGACCTTTGAGAGCAAGCCGTCTCTACCATTCATTTACAGTTGACCCAACTCTGGAGTAAATGAGTCAAGATCACATCTACTAAACCCAGTTTTAACATCTCTGGGGCCACATAAACCATGGTAGAGTTATACAAAATGCATTTAAGCATTTCTAAACTGAAAACGTATTTTTTTCCCTACTACACAGTAAATTGTTTTGAAAACCATTTTCAATTAGCTAACAAAAGCTAATCCGGTCAGGTATCCACTTACGTTCGGCGTTGCCTGATTGCCCCTCCCCCTGCCCGTGTAATGGTTTCGTGCAGGAGGTGGGATGGCCACCCATCAGAGTAATCTTGGTGATCCATCTTCCCATCCACAGCCAGCAGGCAGGCCACTGCGGGAGCCGTGCCGCTGATTTTACTACTGGACTGGACTGAGAGACAGTGGGACACATCCACCCCCATACAACACCATTCAGACATCCACCATGCCTTTTTTAATAAAAGGAAGATACAGATATGGGAGATGTAGATATGAATTTCCAAATGATAAAAATGTAAGCGTTAATCTCTGATTGAGTCTGAGTCTGATGAAGGGATCACATCTGGCCAAGGGCCGAGGTTGATGAACCCCCATTTGAATAACTTAAGCGTGGAAATAAATGGTTGGAGATGGGGTGGAGGAGGCATGCCGTGAACAGTCGGCTTGAGAAGGAAGCAGTAAGAGGGATTTTTATACCGGATGGGACCGGTTTGCTCATTGCATTGTGATTGCCAGAAAATTCACATCCTAAATCTTTGTTTGGAACTTCAAATGGCAATTTGGGGTTTTTGCGGACAGACACCAGCATTTGTAGTGCTTACCTTTCATCTGCTGTTTCGTTATGGGTTAGGCCTCTTTTTCCTGTGAACTCAATCACCCTTATCATCAGAGGCTAAAGGTTCTTTTTGGGTTTGTTTCATGAACTGCTAAACTTATGAAATTTTGTTGGCAACAAAAAAGAACATTTAACACTTACATTGGTTATTAACAGTTAAATATGCAATACAGTAAAATTGTATGCTGGATGCTACCAGTATTCAGTCATGAATATATATAGCCAGGAGTATCCTATGAAGCATCATGGCAGTGAGTTATCTTTAAACGCCCCATGTGGTTCTGCTATATAAGGGGTTGCACACGTTCAGTGAAAATCCCTTCTTGATCTGATAGTGCCATGGCCTTACTGTTAGTCATTCTCAAAATCAGTCACCTTTATCATTTTTGATAGTGTCCATTTTGTGGATCATTATACGTTTGGTGCCAGATCATGCTTCAGACTTTCTAAAGCAGATTTTCACTAACTTACTAACTTACTAACTTAGTGTGTAAGGTATGTCTTGGTCTTGCAGGGTGTCACTTTAACGCGAGACGTGATGAGCCAATGCTCGTGACGGAACAGGGTGGGGGAGAAAAACAACATATGGCGAGGTCGCATTTTCCAACCAAGGTAGTTAGTGCTGTACGTTATGTAGCAGGTTCTCTTCGGGACCTGCCAAGTCATTTTTTCCTTTTCAATATGGCGCAAAAGACTACAGAGCACGATATTGGAAGCGAGGCACAGAGAACCCCCCCTACTCCCGCCTCCTCAAACTCGCGGCTCCTCGCCTGTATTTGGGGGAGCTGTCACTTTGCATCGGTGGCAGGCAGTGAGGCTGAAGGTTCCCCACTGGCTGGAAAGCAGTCGTTCGCCAGGCCTTCCTTGTCAGGGAGAGTTAAGGCGGCCGCTGATCCTAATTCCAACACTGTTGCTGCAGCATTCCGATTTCTAATCGCTGCGTGACTTGTCAGGTTTAATAAGGGCCCCGGGAATGAAATTATAAACACACTAATAATGAGGGTGTCGCAAGCTGCCGTTATTTAGTCTGTTTCCCCGCGATTATTTTTACACCCGCTAACCTTGAGACTGAAGGTCTCTCAGAGTTTCTAGATTATGCAGAAGGAAGACATTGTTCCATGTTTTGGATGCTGATTCATTCCATAAAGATCACCCTGTTTTTTTTTTTTTTTTTTTTGTAATGCTCCCAAAAACAGGTTGTGGAGAAATATCACAGTCATAGTGCTGTGGCTAAGGTGCTGACACATGAGATGAAAGCCATGGTCGCAGTTCCCTCCCCTGGGCGGATACATGTATGGGATGTGTGCAAGGCAGTGGATTGCGCCTGTCCTGTGGGGCATCTGCCCTTTTTGCACAAAGGTCAAGAGCCGAAAGCAGTTCGGCGGAGGGATATGCTGAAAATTGAGTGGTACCGCGGCTGTCCCCCCACCCTACTGCTCTCTTTGACAGGCATTGGCTTTCAAGCCCTTCATTGCTGGCCTCTCTCTGCAGGAGTCAGAGCAGAGGAGGGTGGACACACCGAAATGAGACAGGGCGTGTATTTTAAAGTGAGCGGTAAAAGAACGCTCTTTGCAGATGATCAAGATAAGGGGTTTGCGTGCAAGTCTTTTTGAGATCATTATTTAATCTGAAAGTACCGTAGTAAAAGTGTGAGAAAGTTAACCCTCTTGTAGATTCTATCAGCCTATATTCATCCTAAGGAGAACTTGAACTGTCTTGAACTTTAAATGGTCATATTCAATGAGTGTCACATTTTATTTATTCATTTCAAAACCCAGTGAATTTGGTGGTCAATGTACTTAAGGAAAAATGAGTTTATTGAAACAAATCCCTTTGCTTACATTGCTTACATTTATTGCTCCATGTAAGAAACTGACACATTGCGGGTTGGGCTACAATGAACTTAGCAGAAATATTACTGTAGCTAGACACCCACAAAGTGCTTCAGCGGCATTAATCTTGTGTTTGCCTCCTATGAAACCATAATAAAGTCTGGCTATAAATAATTCTGGAAGGGGAAATGCACCAGACAAGGAAAATGTGAAAAATGCTTGGTGTCACATTTATTTAATTAAGTGAGAATGCAAGATGTCAGTTTTGTTCAGCTGTGATTCCAGCATACGTGCCACAGAGGTGAAAGGGGAACCCTAATACTGGTCATTCTTTCCCCCTCATCTGTCTTTGAGCTTGTCACAGGGATGTCTGAGTTGGAAATATTGTCACCTAGCAATTATACCTCTACCATTTCAGCCTTACCACCATTAACTGAAGTCCACCACCTGAATATCCTTGAGACACTTGTCAAGTTTGATTTTCTTGTAAAGAGTCATAGAATGACATCTTCAAATCCATGACTGGCCTGATTAAATTAGTAGTAGCTAATTACTTGAGTAAAGTCACCAAAAACACCCCTGCGTCGAAAGCCAAAAATGTTTGCATTGTAATCACCCAAAACTATCTTTAGGGGGTTTGTGCTATAGCTCGTAGGTTAAAGGTCAGCACCCTGTGTCAGAGAGAGAGGTTTTTTATCAACAAATGAGATCTATTACAAGAGGTCTAGGAATGCTGGCTCCATTCAGAATATTGCCCTGTCAGATCCATTTTTTGTGGGATAAGACCCCTGCTGAATGCTCACATGAACTCCAAATCTCTGAGAGGTCCCTCCTGGATCTAGCTTCTTCAGCTCTCTTCTCTGTCCATTTGTGGGCATTTGATTTGTGTCTCAAAGAAACTAATAATACTCTGTAAAAATACTCTTCTTCAAAAATGAGCTTATTCTGCAATACCAAGCATTCCCTCCTACAAGCATGTCCAGACTGGTCAGCCCAACCAATACAGAGTTCAGTGTTGTTACATTACACTACATTATTATTACAAGCCCTGCTCCTTGCCTCCACACCACACTGTTGTTTTGTCTATAAATGCATATTTGAAGGAATGTCCTGGGAAAATGCCGTGTCACAAATTATACCAATAAATGAATGAATAATAAACATATTGATTTTTAGTTTTTTTACGTAGAAAGAAAATTAAGCCTATTTTAGTAAACAACTAAATTATACCCAGATCTTACTTATATTTATTAATTATTTCTTGCAGCTGAGAATGCAGAGATTATGCTGTAGTAATATGACTACCATAGTTTTCATCAAAGCTCACTAGAAATTCTGACAGGTTGGTAACATTTAACATTTTCAGTCTCAAAAACGATTGACTGGTACATTTAGAAAAGGTCAGTACTGAGTCATGGCACACAGAATCTAACCATGGGTAAAGAGGGACACTTGTATATAGAAGTTAATTGAACAGGAGCTAGAGGATGAGGAGGAACTCTAAGTCTAGGGTATGTTTAATCCCCAGTTCATATTCATCTTAGGATAAAATGTTATGATAGAGCCCACATCAAAAGGCCGTTAGAAGTCATCAAAGCAAATCATGAGAAGAGAATGAATGACCTATGTGATTTTTTAAGATGTGGTAATTTATTATTTATTAATGATATTTTCAGTGTCAGGTCCTTCTGGTGACATTTTCTGAAGAGTCTCCTCGGCCAGTTGTTCAGGCAGACCAATAACTGGCCTGCCTGTTTCTATGGCGAGGCACAATCGCAGGTGCCTGCTATAAAAACATGAAATGAGAGTACAGTAAATATCATACAATTAAATTATCAAACATGGATATGTAACACCTCTACAAAGCACACAAGATCAGTCTAAGAATCACATCATTACATAATTAAAAGTACTGTAAATTATAAACCATGAATAGTAGTAGTTCTTGTATAGTTGTGGTTTTTATTTGCTTCATTTCTATTAATAGTGTGACTATTGGCATAAAGCATGTACTTCACACCACTGAAATGTACGAAAGAGAACTACAGCGTAATGAGCATTGCATTTAGTGTTTACATCCCCTTGATGCAGGAAATTACACACATAACGCACCCTCCCTAAACAGGGACTTCCACACGCAATTCTGTGACAGCTAATCAAGTAGAGGCTGTGCATTTCAGATGTTCTGGTTGAAATATTATTATATTAAACTGCATTATATTAAAATGCATGTCATTATTGCTCTTCCTATTAAGCATTTCAGCTCACTTACAAGTCATCCGGGACACCTACTGTTTATTTGTTTTTGGTAAGCTGTACATCGTTGCCTCCAGCATTAAAATAATTATAATTGGGGAGGTATGGCCGGGAGGGGGGGGGGGTTAATAGCATTAAGATCAGATGAATTAATTTGTAATGAAATGCACTCATTTGTCATGACAGCTGGACATGGCCATTCAGTTACAGAGGCCTTAAGACAGAGGACAATAAGGACCATCATGTGCATGGTGCGTCTCATTGTTCAAGGGGGAGCATGTGCAAGTGACACACCAACAAAAAAAAACCCCACTCCCTACTCACAAATATCAGTTACAGAAATCCAGGGATCCATTTCAGGAGGCTTAAGCCTTCTATACCTCTCTTCTGTTCTTATCCCACTCTTATGGAGTGAATAGGTGATATTAATGAGTGCTGTGCGTGTGTCATGAGTCCAGTAACAGTCCCCTGTATTACAGTGGTAGCCACAGGGGAGCCTTTGCCTGCTCTGTAAATGCTGAATAGGATTTAACCTGAATATGATCATTGGAAATGGGTATATAATTGGGGCTTGAAATGAAATCGCTCTCTCATAGTTAAATGTGAGTAAGTCTTTGGAAGTGAATGCTAGGGAAAAGTAATCAGCTGGAGTCATCAAGCACAGGTCAATGGGCCAAGCAAGGGTGAGAATGTGTCCAGCCTAACCCTTTCCATTAGTTTTACTGGTAGGATAGTACCAGCCTTGGTTCTTAATGAGGTACCTAAAGACACAGAGGGAGGATGTATTTCTTAATAGGATTCCTGTATTTCTGCAATTGGCAGGTTGTAATGTACTGTGTTCATAGCTATGTACATATTAGTTATTATTACATGTACATATGTACATATTTGTTTTACCCTGGCCAGTGTCCCCATTTGAAAATATGTAGCATCTGGCAGTTCAGCTATTGCTACGTTCTTTACATCACCACAGCTCCGCTGCAGTTCTGCTGATATATGCTCCATACATGTCACCACTAACTGAATGCATCAGATAATCACAGCCATGGATAAGTTACAATGCACTGTGAGGGAAAAGAAATGTAGAAATTCCCATCACAAAATCTGACCATGAAATAAAATGAGTAAATACGCCTCAGAGTACCATTTAACCAAGGAATATATAAGCTCACTCCATGGCAGCAAATGTCCATTGTGTGGCTAATAAACAGCCACGTTGAGGCCATGAGAACAGTAGGATGACAATCATCAGGATCACTGACTTATCATTCTCCATGTCACCCTGGTTTACAGTGTGTAAGATTTACCCTGTGTGACTGGCTTCCTGGTCTGGCCCCGTGGCCTAGGGAAGCGCCGCTTGTTCCCTCTCTTTGTCAACATTTAACCTTTCTGGTCTCTGATGGCGTGAGTGTAGCCGGGGCGCACTGCTGTGCTGTCACCCCACGTCATGCCCAATGGCACACCAGCGCAACCACCACATGCTAGCCGGGGCCAGCGACCCCTCTCCACACAGCCCCCATTTAGAAATCTCTACATTCTCTCAGGTTCCATGAGACGAGGACTGGGAATGGCCACAGGGAAACGTTTTCATCCCTCTGAAACAGATAGCTTTCTCGCACCGTTACACCAGTGACCTTTATTTAGCAAAGCTGCACGCTGATTTCCAACATGCAGTCTGGAAGTAACAGATACCTTCCTCTTTCTCGACATGTTCATTCATCCTCACCCAAGGTTTTTTTGCTTGGTCTTCTGCATGCACCCTTTCTAGTGTTAGTCTTCACTTTCAATGGCTGCGTGTAAATATGCAAATTAAGACATTATTTGAAAAGAAAACTTTATTTGAAATTTTTGTCAATTTTGTCATTTTGGTTAGTGAGGTAAGAGTTATTTTGAGATAGGTGTGTATTAGTGGGGCATTTCCAGTTATGAAAGTTATGTTGTGTGTTGCTTTCATTGCAAGACAACTGTCAATAACTTTCCCAGAATCTTGCAGGCATGGGTTGTGCA
Organism: Megalops cyprinoides; assembly: GCF_013368585.1. Lineage (NCBI taxonomy): Eukaryota > Metazoa > Chordata > Actinopteri > Elopiformes > Megalopidae > Megalops > Megalops cyprinoides. The sequence goes on from NC_050602.1 coordinate 6,091,377, forward strand.
CAGGTGATTTAAAGTTTTATGAACTAGCACATTTTACTTTAACCATTTCTGAGTCTATATCTGATGCCATACTTTTGAGAAATATATTTAAATGCAAAACAAAGCAGGTGAATATTAGAGATGAGGGATTTGTGGTTTGTCAAGGCATTTTCCCTCTTTAGGTGCATGTTAGTTGCACACCAGAGGAGGTCCCTGAGAGCAAAGGAAAAGGTGAAAGTAACATTGCAGATTTCACATTTTCTAACAGACATTTTAAATGCAAGTCGGGCAGTTTCTGTTAAGATCACTGCCACATTAGGTGTAATTATTTTTGACAAACAAATCAAATATGACCTTTAGGCACTAATCAAACAAACTCACTGTGAATTCACTCGAGCACAGAGATCAGCTGGATTAATCCAAGTCCTTTTCAACGCATTCCTTAGTCCCTTCATGTGTTTTTACCAAAACACGATCAATGCTACTGCCATCGACATTTGGAGCTGATATTTCTCCAGCTGTACCAACAATTAATATTTATTTTCACAACCCTTCTATCTAGAAAAGACATGTTTATCATTTCAAAAAGTCTTATTTTTTCATTTTCCTCGACATATTTAGGAAAACTCCTCTTCCCTATCTCACACACGAATATTAACTGATGTGCTTTCTCTCCCGCTAATACATGAGAGTAATTCAGATGGGAAACCTTTCAAGTGCAACCTTCTATTCATGTGATCCTAATTACAATGTTAGCCCATTATTTGTTTCAACACCTGTTTAACCTATTCTTAGTTTGTTAATTCCCTTTTTATTCCAGTTGCCTTCCAATAGCACTAACAGTGTGAATAGGTCTTTTGATAACAGGAAAATAATCAGGTTGGCTGTATACTGTTGTGAATGAGATTTCAGGATTAGATCAGATATAACACCCTTCAGCCGCAAGATAAAGTGCACAAGGTGGATTACGTCTGAAAAGAGGATTTAGTCAAGGATGTGTCCTTAACTTTTTTTTTCTCCTGCGAGTCTCATGAATAGCATCTTTTTTTGTTCAGAAACAGTATTAGGAACTCAATTGCCGGCTTAAAAGCCAATGGCTTTGTTGTGCATTTCTCTGCATATATATGAGTTGCAGTTTTGGTTGATTGAAAGGAAGAGGCCATGCTGTTCTGTCACTATGGATGAATCTGTTTGTTGGAAGAACCTTGATGTAAGGTTTTTCCCCCCTTCCATTCAAAGCCCCTTTTCCCCCATTCAGAGCTTTTTCTCTCACCTAGTTTGAAGTTTAGGTGGGTCTTTGGCAGTAAGCCTTGTCCATTAAGATGACATTAGCGTGGCTAAGGTGAAGAACTCGACACCTGCAGAGGTTTTGTTATGTCCCCTGTTCTGGGCTCACCTGGCCAGAGCTTTTCTTCATTAAAATTCACAGTCCCCTTCATTCACTCCCTCAACAGAGATGAAGCTGTGAAGGACAAACTCTTCACATCTGAAAAGGAAACACTCAGTTCAGCATATGCGTCCTTTTCATTACGTCAAATATTTCTTTGCTTATTAATTTATATGCTTATGCATATTAATCAGTGAACATATATGCTGACACCTACATGTTCTCTTGTTCAGACTGTAGTGCTATCCTCTCAAAGTACAGTCTTGGCGAAGTACAAAAGTGCAGAAGTTCTGATTAAGGATTTGAAGTCCTGTAATAACTCCCCAGAACCCTTTTAATTAATGGATTATCTGTTCTTTGACACTTTTGTTCTGACAAAATGAAATTAACATTTAGATTCGGTTTGATCTCACCGCGACAAATTCACTGCGCACTCATTATTTAATTTCACTTTCAAAAGAAAAAAACTTGGGCTGGCTCAACACTAATTAGACTATCTCTATTTTTAATTATATCTAATTATATTTTCATCCCCATGTAATTTAATTATGATACATCACCTCTGGGCCGGGAAAAAATGTACAATAATTTATTTTTGCAAAAATATCAATTTACTTTTTTGTAGGATATTTTTGCTTTGTTTTGTTTTTTTTTTTTGTAGATTTTACATATATGTGGAAGCTATATATATGTGGAATACAATGAACATATGAAACATTAAACATACAGTGTGTAGAGTACATTTACACCTAGCCCACTCTAACACATTGTGTTTGTGTTGAGTTACTCTGCTCTTGTATGTACTCATCTTGTAGGCCAAAGGTTGTTCATTGTAATACAGAGGGAACTTCCCGGTGATAATTTACTTAAAGGAGAGGGGAGGGAAGCGAGACTCTGTGGGAGATCCACGTCCAGCTGATCAACCTTTCATTGGATAGCAACAGGCTAAAGAAATTAAACAGCATGGGTTAGCCGCGGTTTTAACATATGTGATGTTTGTGGAAGATTTACAGACCTGTCCAGTTGTCTCTCTGTCTCCATTTTAATCAGTACCTCGGGCAGCCTTCCCCAAAAGGGAGACTGGTCAGACTTGATGCATTTATTAGCTTAGCTGGAACAATGCAAGGGTTCCCTCCTTTCCCATTCAAGAATTTGTCTCCTGAAGGAGATGGTTTAATGCCGCACTAATTTAATATTTCGCTCGCCTGGTGGTCTGACACCACCTTTCCTATCTTAGAGTGAATCTTAAATTGATTATGAAACCAGCAGAATATCGCGTAAATCAAATTAAAATGAGGGCTGTGTTGACATATCTGGAGTAAAAATCATTCCTGAAAAGGTCAGTCTGCTCGCCCGGGTCTGTAGGCCCTGTTCCTGTACTTCAACGTAGGCCTCGCTCCCCTTCGACCGCTTTTCATAATAAACTTTACCAAGGGATACAGTGCTGTGGAAAAGCAAATGATCCATATTTTCATCTCATCCAGATGTCTGCAAGCAAATTACCTACTCGTTTAAACAAACATGTTTTTGTAGAACTCGAGCACATGCATGTGCTTGAATCAGATAAAACAATCTCCCACATGCCAATGGAAATGAATACTGAATCAAGTTTTAAAAAAACAACAGTGAGCCCCTCCCTTGAGGCGTCTTCACCGGTCATAAACACCTCAGAGAAATGCATTCTGGGTAGTGCACTGTGCCTTGTGTTGGCATCCCGCAGAGATGGGCACTTCAAAGCCCTGCCCCGCTAGCGATATCGCTCCAATGTACACCTCGGGCCAGTCACTCATTGGCGGAGACGTTCCTCATTTTCAGCTGAAGCTGAACCGTGGAAGTCACCGCCATTACACTCCAACGGGCAGCCAAAATTAACAGATCACAGTCCTCAGCTGCAGAAGCCAGGAGTCTAATGACATCCCTTTCTTCTTGTTACAGGGAATCGCTGGCATGCTGGGGCAATCCCAAATAAAAGATCACAAAAATAAGGAAGAAGGGGGCCCCAGGTCTGATACGGGGCTCAGAATAAAACAGCCTTCAGAGAGAGATATGAAGCTGCACTTGCTGCGTCTTTCATGTAATAAATATTTTCTTTGGCAGCTGCGCACCCCTCGATTTATTGCCCAATATGCCTGAAGCACCAGTACATTTTTATCATTTGTGTTTCTTACTGATGACAGAGACACATTGAGCCATTTTCTGCTCGTGGGAAGCTCTGAACATTTACAGAAGAGAAAGAGACATGAAACATATGTCTGTGGTGTAGGTCCGGCTCCATAAATGTCAGTGGGAAGGGGAGGGGTGGTGGATAGGTGGCAGATTGAAAGGGGCAAATTGCCATCAAGAAGCGTTCAGTCTGAGGTTTCCGCCATGGGTTGAGATGCTTGATGGGGCTGTGTAATAGTGGAGGTGGGCCTCCTGTTGAAGCAGTCTGCAGTGTTTTCTCATCTGATTGGAAGGCCAGTCTCAAGGTGCTTGACATCCCTTTTGATGAGTTTCACTCATCCTTAGGTGCACTCCCATTGCACCTTATTGCTTCATCTATATAATATTTGTAAACCTGTAATGAGTTTAAAAATTCCCACTGGTATTTGTTTTCCATTATTGGAATAAAGAGCACTGTTTTCTTCAGTACTGAATGATGCATTTTTTTCTCAGTGGACTGCTTTCACCATGTTGTAATAAGCAGTTAAAATCTGAGATCACCCTGTAGGTCTCAACAGGACCTTACATGGAGAGACCTGACACTGGAACTTTATTTCATTTTTAAAACATTTTCAGACCATCTGTTAGCTGTGGTATGCTTGCACAAAGGAAACTCTTTCACAGGAAAGTGGACTTCAGGCATGGAAATAGCAGTCAAAAAGATCAGGACATAATAAAATGCCTTAATGTACAATGTCAGGTGAATTTGTTAACTCAGAATCACAGTACACAGAGTGTATGTACGGAAGGTAAGCCATTAGCTATGTAACATAAACAAGCCAGGGGCAGTGCTCCAAGTCTACAGCTAGCCAACATGAGAGGCATGGCCACATCTCAGCTTAATGAGCTAGCTTACTTTACAGTCTGGGCTGTTACATTTTTGCACCACAAAAAGGCACCTTTGTGAATCCTGTCATTAAACAGCTACTATGTAATGGGCGATGTACTGACATCTTATGTGGACTGTGTTGTAAAAACAAATAAACTAGGCTTCAGGCTTCAACTAGGCTTATCAAGAATATACAACGAATCACATAAAGACAATGAAAAGAACAAGACTGAGTTTCAGGTTTTAAAAATGCTGAAAAAGTTAAAAGTGGGACAAAAATCTGTTCAGAAAAAAGATACATGCAACAAAATCTTACATGTCACAAACAGCAATGGTCAATACAAATACACAAGTGTACACACAAAGAATGTGAACATCAAATTTTGAATTTATATTGTTCAAAATTCTTTTGATTTTAGATTTCTGATTTCTGTACTCAAATAAAGTATCCATAAATATTAAGATGCATTGCTGAACTGCAAAATAAACCCTCACACATTTAGTTGTTAAAAAAAGCAAGAAGGAAATGGCATTTTCCTGTTTTCCAAATAAACTGTACATTACAGTAGTAGTATTTCAGGTCATGTAGTTGTAGGCAGGTTACTGAAAGTAATTCATAATGCAATGAAGATTATTTTGGCTATGTCTATATTTACATCGCTGTTATTTTAATAATAACTTGGGATGGTACCTTATATACAAACTACAATAATATTCTGGTTTTCTAATAATTTCCATAAGATTCATATCTTTCTTTCAGTAATAGTTCTTACATAAAAAATGAAAATATTAATATGGAGTTAAACTCTTGCTCTTTGGGTCGTGACACGTAAACAAACAACAATTTGTTAGCAATTAACAGGGAATAGCAAACCCCTGATTCATTTAAATCTCACACAACCTGTACACACAGTGGCTACTGGAAAGCCATACCAGCTCCTACTCCACAGAAAAGAAAGCAGCTTCTCCATAGCAGGTTTCTGACATCTGTAGTGATTTAATGTCTGAATTTGACAGCGCTTTTCGGAAAGCGAAGTGACTGTCTCTGCCGAAGCACTGCCCAAGGGCTCTCCCTGTCAGACCCAATGATGGTTACTTCTCCCATGCAGATGAAGGTGGTGTTTACAGCTCTTCCCTGGGTGTGAGTGCCCCCCCTCTCAGCCATCAAATGACACAGCATGGTGAGTGGTGGACAGGGCCAGTGGTTGGGGAAGGCGGGGTGTACACCCATCGTGCGGGATGGAGTTTAGGCTGTTTGTCGTAATAATAACAACAGTTCTAAAGAGAAGAACAACTTCTCACCTTCCTTTACCCCGTCATTGGTCTGGATGGAAGTTCTGGAATGTATGTAATTTGGTGTAGTTTATGATATGTTTTGTGCATGTTTATATGAATGAGAATTTTCTAGGAAAAGGTTTCTATAAATACATAATTATCATGTGAACAGCACAAATAAAATACAGTAATGAGCATTGTGAGCATTCTGTGCTGTGTGTCTCAGCAAACTGGAGCAGCTATTGGGCTGTTTTCGTATTAGCAAAGGTTGGTTCAGCTGGCTGGGGGAAAGGTGTCGAAAGTTTAAAGGCACAGCTGCTTGTTTTTACAGATGGCCTTTTCTTGGGGTTCCTACTTCAAAAGAAATGGAATTTGATTTGCTAGACATCAGCTTTGCCAACATGTGTGAAGCAAACAGCACAGCTATGCTATGTCTCTGAGAGACAGCAGAGATTATTTTGTAGCACAAAAGAGGGCCGGCAAAAAGAAGGAGAAACAGGCTGTCCGGTCAAAATGCACTACTAAGACATTGCCGAAACTATGATGAATTTGACAATAAGCAGTATTTAAACACAGATAACCATTTGAGAATTATATAAAAGCTGACAATAAACCCCTTTTATTTGTGCCCATTCAACTTTGTGGCCTTAATACCGCTAATGTCAACAGGATAGAACCCTTCACCATTAACTACAAAGAAGCAAACATGGCCTTTTCGGTCTGTAAGATGAATGTCTGGGTACTGTGCCAGCACTGTGCGACAGAGAAGAGCTCAGGAGAGCACTGCCACAAAGGCCTGACAAACAGTACCATTAAACCCAGTTCCCCTGGAAGAAAATGCAGGGTTCATCCATTTCACTACAGTAATAACCACCTACAAGGAGACTACAATATGGGCATGATGCAATTAGGGTGTGTGTGTGTGTGTGTGTGTGTGTGTGTGTACTGTATATGATTCTGTGTGTGTGTGTGTGTGTGTGTGTGTGTGTGTGTGTGCGCGCACACGCGTGTGTGTGAGGCATTCTCAGCGCTCAGCTTGTTACCCTTCATAACACGTGATACTTTCATCTCAGCTCTGCTCTCACACAGTGGCAATGCAGTGCGCATTTCGGTCCTTTCCTTTACTGCTCCTGGTTGTCCGGCAGTATACACTCTTTCCCTCCTGTTGGTAACCCTGTGTGTTTGATGGATCAGAATCAATGCTTCTTTTCACAGGAAAGTGATCTTCATGTTTTCAACTGTACTATTCTTAGCAGACACAATTACCAGAAGTACGGCTGCTGCTGTATCAAGCTTTCATTGGCTGTCTTATTGTGTACAGTATAATTTCATAGCTGAAGGGAGTGCTTTTTCAATCATACACCATATGAGTTTTTACAATGAAACCTATGAAAAACAAATACTTGTTATTTCTGTATAGACAGAAAACTGGGTCAGATTGTTACATTCCCTTGTTATACTTAAAGTGGCCGAAAAGCTGAGGAGGTTGATTCTAGAGTGTGAAAAATAAAACCAAGGGATAAATGTTTGTTCATGCATAACTACATTTACACATGTATAAATCAGCTTTACAAGGGTCTTTGACTGGAGAGAATAGCCCGAGAGTTCTAAGAGCAATTTGATGATGTCACCCTGAAGAAACCATGGGTAGCCATTTGTAAATATATGTTTTTTTTAAATACTAAAATGATTAGGTGTAACACTGCTCCACTCTTAATTGCATTGGCATGTCCTTAACCCATAAGCAGCAACCAATCATGTCAAAAATTGCTTCTACTACTATGACTACTACTTCTAATAATAAAACTGTGATAATATGTTTTACTTTATCATTATTACCATTCGTAGTAGTAATAGTACTAGTATTAGTATTAGTAAAGGTTAATGAACCAATGATTCTGAGCAATGACTCCTTTTAAAACGATTGCTTTTTGAAGGACATATTTTTTCATCATAATGAAATAAAGTCATCAGCAACAAAACAAGGTGAGGTTGTGCAGATTTCCTTCAGAATATCATCTGACCTCACTATTAGAGATGAGTGATTTAGCTGCCTCTCCCGGCACCACCCAGTAAAACTTGTGATGCAGTCCAGCTTTTATCAGAAGCGCTACCTTCTGATCAAAGCATGACACCTTTTTTCAATGCAGTGTCACATACTTTTGTCATTAAAGGCACCGCCTTTGACGGAAAGTTAGATTTGCCTTGTGATCACACATGTTGCTAGTTGTTGATAAGCCTCCGGGAACAACTTCCTCGTGGTGACACCTGTTCCAGGTGGCATAGCTGACACATGTCTCAGTCTGCAAGCATCAGAGGGGGAACGGGAACATTCCAAAGGTTTCTCCCAGAAATGGTTCAGTGCAGCTTCAGAAACATCCATTGGATTTCTAAAGGACTAGTCACTTACATTCTCACAGATTGAAATATTAATAAATCCTCATTTCAGTCAATCCTCATAAATCATCACTCATACTGTACCATTGGAGGAATGGTAGACAAAACAGATAGAATGTCATTGTTTTCCACTGTTTGCATTCATCTGAGTCCCTTTCACTTTGCAGTTCACCAAATATTTTAACACTCTGCAAATGCCATTATATCCATTGATAAAACTGGCAAATGGTTTGACAAATGAACGATTTAGGGCTGGTTATGTTCCATGTAACTGCAAAGGACATGCTAATGGGTTTTCGGAATGAATTGTAGGGCAGTTGTTAAGCACCACGTCACTTCTCAGGAACACTAAGATTATTTATCATTTATCAGCCAAATACATAAGAAGTAACACATGGATGTTTAAAATAATTCATGATTAAACTTTCACATTCAAGTTACAATTATGTTTCTGAAATGCAAGGAATTGTGGAAATTTCTCTCTGAACATATGCCCCTGCACCAAAAAACACATCCATTGATGTAAATTCCACTTAGCAAAGCCTCAAAGGATAATAATGGCAGAGAGTGGGGAACTTCCGCTGTAAGTACGTCATACAGTCCAAGAGTTTCAGTGCAGGAGTTCCACTGCATGGCATAGCTGTTAAAGTCTGTCAACACAGAGCCTGACAATTCACCATTATGTTTGAGGAATGCTGTAACCAGAAGGCTGTAAGTTCAAATCTCAGGTGGAGGCACTGCATTGATGTTGTACCCTTGAGTAAGGTAAATAAGCTCTACTCCTCCAGCAAATATATCCAGCTGTGACAATGGGCAACATGAAAAAAAAACTTATGTGTATTCTAAGCAAATAAATAATGTAACATTATGTAGGACTAATCCATTTTGGTTTTCAGGGGCACAGCAGGGCACATAATCAATAGCATTAATAAATGAGCCAGCCGTGCAGTCTTGGATAAAGAGTCTGGCATTTTCCATGCCCATCAGGAACATTTTTCATGATAAGGTGTCACTTCAGTACCTATGATGATGACATAGATATTTTGTTTAATGAACTGATAATCAGCTTGGTGAACTTCACATTGTTGAAACTGGTGGAGTTCTGATTTGCCGTCTCTTTCTGAATGCTAATGAAGGGGCATGGCTTAATATTGACCATCCACGTATAGCTATAACATCCATTGGACAACACTAGAACCTCCTGTTACTAACCAGAACTCTGAGACGCAAAAGACCAGAGAACAAAAGGAATGAAGAGTTGACAGACTCCTGTTTGACAGTTTCTAATCATGTCAGGTTGACTACCTGACAACTTGGAGAAGAATGTCACCTGGCGTGCTCGCAGGCCCCATAAATGGTCCATTAGCTAGAATTATCCGTATGAGACAGACTTGCTTTGTGCCCCCCCCCCATCCAACCCCCGCCCTTGCCCCTGCCCCCCATCTTCAAAAAATGTCCTTTTTTTTCTTTCTGATTTCTATAATACTTGTACCCTCAAATTCAAGTGATGTGTCATTTTCTCTAAATCACCATGTGCTTCTAGTGTCAGTTCTATTTTAATCGCTTTCCAGTCACACTCCCGTTTTTTCTTTTCAAGTGATCTTGATTGCTTGTTAGAAAGAAAGAAAAAAATTTCTAGGGGCACTGGTCCAACTTTCAAAACGCTGATCCATTCCTCTGTGCCTGCCTTTTCTTAAACTAACAGCATCTGCCATTTGCTGCCAGTCTGCCCCTGTCTCGTTCCTTACTCTTGGCGCTCCATTTTATTTTCAGCCCTTTATATTGCCGTTCTCCATTATTGGTTATGCATTTAATCTCCTGAGCAGGCTTTTTTTTTACTTCCAGGAGGAGATGATACTAACAACCCGGCAATAAAAGGAGCCCGCGGCAGCGCGCGCGACACACAGGAAGTTCGCAGCCAGAGATGTTTCTCACACAATGTGACGTGTAAAAAGGCCCATTAGCATGGCTGAATGGGCCCTTTAAGTGTTTTCTCGCACATACAGCTGCCTCTGAATGGTTATATGCTAATGAGGCCCTCGCGGGGCATATTGTTCAGGTAAGCCCGCTCTTGCCATTACCTGTGTAATCTCCCTGCAGAGGGTTGCGCTGCGGCCCTCGCCACACCTACAATTCAATACACACCTGCGTGGCTGATTCGCACAAGGTGAAAAGGAAGGGAGGGGAACCAGCGGGGGAGCTCCGTTGATTCGGGGGCGCTATAATGGCGACGCTGGGGTTCCTCGGTCAAAGAGCCTCTGGCAGAGGAAATTGTTAGTTCTGCTCTCCAGCGGTGGACACCATGCCGAGGATACTCAAACGGAATGGAAAGGTGCATTGTCATGCATCGACCCTCCCTTTAATAAACGGAAGGAGGATTAAGTTTGTATCATATAAAAGGTTTTCTTTCTTTTTTTTCTTCACGGAGGCGGATTTGTGCATCTTTGGGCGGTGGAGTTTAAAAGGCGCCTAGAACTGTTGCACAATGAGATAAGCCCCAGGTGATGCATTTGGTTAGACATACAGAGCATTTTTAAACCAACCTTGCGAGGGTCATTTACTCGATATGTGAATGCAACAGTGACACCTGTGCCATTTCCAATATTTTCCACCAGTATTGATTAAGGATGTCCATTTTGTTCTTGTAGTGTTTTGTTTAACGGGTGGCATTTTCTCGCAGTCTTTTGATAGTCCAATGATTTATTTACTATGCCATCTACACACATGTCAACTTTATGGTCACCTACTGAGTTATGAAACAAGCAGATTTGTCACTATCATCTTGTACAGTCCATCTTGCCTCATTCTTCAAAGACAAGTGAAGTGTATGCGAGTTTTACGTTTCAAGATTTAAACGCACGGGCCAAAACAATTAAAAACCAGAGTGGAAACAAAGAAGCTATAAAATCATAAAATAATTAAAGAGTGAAATAAGTACTGGAGAAAAAAAATTGTGTTGTTTATAAATGCAGTTGAGAATAAATTAAGAACAACAAGAGAATTTTTATTTTTGTTCTCTCATTTCACTTCAGCCCCTCTTATTCTGTCATATATAAATATATATATTTATATATGACAGAATATATATATATATATATATATATATATATATATATATATATATATATATATATATATATATATATATTTATATATATATATATATAAATATATATATATATATATGTTTTTTTTTTTAAGTTGTTTATCTTTATGTATTCATGCATAATAAAAATAACTAAAATAAATATAGCCTACATTAGCCCACAGCATGTGGTAGAGTGTGGCAGACCACTGGCAGCACCTATTTAGCTATTTCAATCGTCATTTCAAGTTTTCTGTAAGTGTTTCAGGTTTTTTGGACATTTCTCTGAATTTGGCCCCTGCATGCTAAAATTGTACCTCAAGTGTAGACCAAAGCCCCTGTGTTGTCAGGTGCTACAGCTGACAGTAATTCTTCCTGTGTGCACCTCACAACCTGCGAGTTAATGTCATACATGTCAAAATCTCCAACAGCCAATGAAAAACAGACATGCTGCAAAAAATATACACTGAAGATAGATAGATATATCTGTAATAAAGGAATTTATAAAGGAGCAGGGCACATAACCAAAAGGTTGCTGGTTTGATTTTTCCACTGGGGCACTGCTGTTGTACCCTTAGGCAAGATACCTATCTAACAATTGCCTCAGTAAATGCCCAGCCTTTAAATAGATAAAAACATATAAAAAAAACTTTAACCTAGCAAATCGCTGTGGGTAAGAGCATCTGCTAAATGACAATAATGTAATGTAATACAAGTGCAAAAGACTGTGAGGACTCTTCCTTTCACTTCCCAAAGTTAAGCTGCTCTGAAACTCAGCCTTACGTCTCCCAGTGAATTTTTACATTGCTCATTGCAGCCAGAGATGGGCAGTATTTCTGTTACTTTTGTAATTTGTATTTGACAGGGCTGAAAAAAATTCAAATGTAATTTGTAACAAGATACTTTAGAGTGGAGTAATTTTGTATTTTCAAAATACTTTTTCTATGATTCGTAAAACATTTTTTAAAATTCCAGTAAATACATCTTAAAATAAAGAACAATACACTTAGACACACTCACACACAGTGATTTTGTAAGTCCACACTACTCACAGTATTTCCGTAATCAAGTTCATCTTCTGTGACTATTCTGCACTATATGTTACGTGGCAAATATGACCTTTTAAATCAGGACTAAAGTGTGAACATTGATGGGGCCTTTAAGGAGTGAAAGTGAAAATGTCCACACAAAATTTTACAACTTTTATGGTACTTGAGTAAAGATTGGTTTTGAAATGTTACACTTTGGCCACTTAAGAAAAGGTCAGGCCATTAAACAATTCGGCCCATTTCTACAGTGTATTTAAGGTGAAAAACAGTTGGTGGAAAAAGAAGAGAGCTGTGGATTGTGTTTCCACCTGTTTCTGAAACATTTTTAGATACACAAAAATATAGAAAGCCCGCAGCCATAATTTGTCTTTTGTAAAGGTTTTAAAGGATTTATGGAGTGAAGCTTAATGTAGCTTCTGAACATCACAAACATGACGCACACCTGCCCCACACAGAATGCCTTTTACTTGCACTTAGGGTAAGTGTATGCCACTTAAGTCTTCTCTGAGTAGCTGAGGCAGGGGTTGCTCTCTTTTTTATATGTTTGTGATTCCATTGGCACTGTTTCAGCATATGGCATTTTCTCTGTATATACACAGTAGATAATGAATGATACATGGAAGACTAATGAGTGATACAATGTTTTCATTATTTATGCAATATATTTTGACATTTATTTAACACATATTCATTATGGTTTGGACTTGTTTGGTCTGGGATTCAAAGCGATATAATTTGGACTTTAAACCGTGAGACAATTTTGTGATGAAAATGTGAGGGTGATATATTACATGGAAGGTCTGAGTCTTTGATGAAGGCAAAGATTAGTTTGGCTATTCAGAACAAAGCATTCTGCTATTACCTTAGTATGGTGATGTAAATCTGATACATGGCTCACTGATGTAAGAAGTAGCATGGGAAAGGGTTTCATTACATTTCTGTGTGTGTGTGTGTGTATTCCTGTGTGTGAGATGATTAGACTTCAGTAAGCAGGTGGTAAGCTTTATTTTTAAAAGGTGTAGGAGCTTTTAAAATTCTGCACAGAATGAGAATGAGGTGCTTCTGTAGCATTTGCATGTTAATCAAAAAAGTTGTGTAACAAGAAAGCTTTGAGGGAACGTACATGTTCATTCCACATGCGGTTTTAAGCCAAATTAAACGTCTTTCTGAACAGTGGGGTGCATTTGTCTTGGGTGGTTTTAACTTTGTTTTTTAAATCAGATTCTATTTAAAAACTTGGTTTAAAAGCTGCTCAATTAACATTTTTTATCAGTTGATGGGGGATTTAGATAATAAAAACCAGAAAACCTTGTCGTATTTTGCTTAAAGGAATTTTCACTACTGTGACAGAGCAGACTGTCACAGGCCTCCATCAGCACTCCAACTGCACAAATCCCTCTCAGTAAAACCCTGATAGCACAACAGCAACATCCTTAACATTTCATCATCTGGTTAGCAGTTTTTTTTTTTAGTTTTTTAGTTGTTTTTTTTTTTTTTTGAATGCCGGAGAATGTCCTATTCTTTCCAATTCAGTAAAAGATGGCCATGCCTTGTGTTGATGGCTTTTGACTTACAGTGACACCATACTGGTGGAGGTGTCAGAACACTTAGTCTAGACTCCTCCGCTAAAGGAAAGAGGCATACTGTATGTTTGAAAGAATTCAGCCTAAGGAAAATGGATTCTGCTAACTTTGCTGTGTCAAACACAGGGGCATTGTGTTACCCATACAAAGCTCTGCGGGGTGTAAACAGCCTTCATCAGTAGAGACGCCCATTGGCTGCCCCAGAGGCCCCTGCCCAACAATACCTAAGCCCCTCCCCTTTACTCCCTTTCCGCTTTACGCCCAACACACTTACTCACACACTGTAAAACATTTTATTTTCACCACTTTGAAAATAAGCTTCAATGACCACAGTACCATGGTGTTTTGGAGGTGTCTTCACATGAATCCCCAATCCCTTTATGTGACAACCTGTGTTAGTGTTTACTGTATGCAATACTGTTTTCTTTTGTAGTGTAAAGCACCTGTGACTACATTCTATTTTACATTATCTTACTGAAATATGCCTTTCAAAGAAACAAGGAAATTTTATACAGTTGTGCTGAATGTGATACCAAAAGATTTCAACATCATTGTAGCTCTGGTAGACTTGTTTTTCTTTGAACAGTTTTTGTATTGCTCAAAATAAGAGGCTATTTTGAAAATACAGCACTACTATGTTGAGTGGTTTAAAATCAAATAACAAATCAACAGAAATTTCTTTACTGTTAATGTCTTCCGTTTTTATATACTTTCCTGTGTTTTTGTATTTTATTTTGTAAAGGTGTATATACTTAAGGAATAGAATATTCATACCCAAAGCCTGAGAACAAAAAAAACCTTGCTGAAACAGTGACTGAACAGCAGGTTGGGGGTTGGGGGTTCAGGAAGGTGGCGGGTTGGGGGGGGGGGGGCGTGCTCTTTGAAATATTTCCCTTCTTTTGTTCATTTCAGTCCATGTCATGTAATTATAACCCAAACACAGGAAGCACATTTGAAGGAGAAAGTAGATATACGTTAATTGTGCCCACTTGATAGGAACTCTCACAAGCGAGGTATCTAAATTGGCCTATTCAGGGAAAATGCCCCAAATGATCTGTGAATGTTAACTTTCAGGTCCATAAAAGGTACGTGTTTTACAGATGTGGGCAACAATGCTTCGCAAAAGCACAATTGGGACGTTTCGAGCAAGTGTGAAAAACGCCTGTGTTCTTGGCTAACAGAATGAGCTATGGCAGACTGGAGCACATGAATAGCCTTTTTACAGGTCACAGAACCTATTCACAGCTTTGACACTGTTATTGTCTGCTGGTCATGGATGGGCCTAATTAATATTCCAATCATACACACACCCAACATTTTTAAATTGATATTTCTCTCTTGCTGTGCTCTCTCATGCTAGTGGTATACAAATGGCAGAGGTCCGCTAGTATGTGGTTAACACATTTCCTCTGTATTCCCACACAGTCTTACTATCAAACACTTCATCTGAATTGCTGAAAATGGAATGTCTCTTTCTGTCAACGCTTTCTATCTCTCTGTCAAGCCCACACACATGTATGCACACACAGAAATCTTTTGGGTGGAGTACAATATAATAAATTACAATATGAATATGACCCAGTGTATTAACCCCTGGCTGCCCTCAAAACCACAAAGTCATCTTCAAGGGAAGTGCCATTAAATTCCCCCAAAAATCCCCCCAAATCACAATTAAGTGACCCCTGGGCTCAATAAAAACCACCCAGCCATCATACAGGAAAACGTTACTTTGTTGGGTTCAACTAGAAATAGAACTATCTCTGTTTGTCTAATGAGAAATTTCAAGGGGCAGGGGATTTTCAAGCTATTAGATAATCATAAACAACAACTACAGATACTCCAACCCACACCAAACCCCTCGTTCAAAAGACCCCAAACATGTAACCCAGTAATGCATGAACCTTGGTAATCTGTAATATGAAAGTGATGACACCACTCCTTCATGGTGTATTTCCTTAAAGGGTCATCAATCTAAATGCATTGAACAGGCCTACCAACAGTTGGTTTATGACATATCCAATATTAGCTCCCCATAGCATACTGGTGATGGTGAGAGAAACTGCCTCATTCCTCGACCATGGAAACTGTCTCATTCTTTAAGTGATGGGCAAAGTCACTGCTCTCTACAGAGAATCAGAGATCATAATCTGGAAAATCAGGCTTTGTGCTTTCACCAGAGGTATAACTGGTCTTTCAGATGTGCATTTTTAATTTTTCTCTGTACCAAAGCAGTGATCTACCATAGTGATCCTATAGCTGTGCTCCAAGCAAGCACATTTTCACCCCTGATGGGAGCAGGTAGCCAGAGGCTATTTACACCAAGAACAGCAGAGTAATTACCCGACTGTTTAATATAACATGGAAGCAATTAGAGGGTGATAACATGCGATTAAAACATGTTCCCAGATTAAAGAATTAGTGATATGTAAGTGATCTCCACTCCATCCACAAGACAAAGCGCCCATCCACTGAATGTCAAACTGTAGCGAGCCGATCTGATTATTTTCAATTAACATTCAAGCGTCCCAGTTCTGCGTTCGCCGGCGTTATTGACGTTGATGAATTGAGCTCTTCCCAGCAGAATTTGTCCTCGGGAAGCTCGATTTCACTGAGTGTCATTTTCCGTCTTGCCATTTCTTTGGATCCCCTATTCTGCCTGGAAGCTGTGCCTGATCTCACACAAATCCCCCTGACTTGTCTTTGGGATTAGGGCAATGTGTCAGTTTGATGGGAACAATAAACTGAAAGGCCATCATTATAAATAGCGTGTCGGAATATAATTGTTTGACTTGCGGTTTCCCCAAGCTTAACCCCTCTGAGTCCTGCTTGATAGACTACAGACAGCTTGGATGACAGAGGCTAAGGGACTGCACCCAGTCCCCGACTGGGATACAAGGCGCCCCTCACCAAATTGCAAGGTGGCAGCAGCATGGAAGTTGCCTGCATTCATCAGAGGAAACTTGCAAATATACCCACAAAACAAATTTGGTGCAAAGGTTGTTTTTTTTTTTCTATAGAACAGGTTTTCAAACGCATGAATAGTTATCTGTAAGTGAACAACCAGAGAAAGCATTAGGTAGAGGTGCCAAGTATTCTAACTTGTCAGTTGCCCTCACAAGGTAGATCTATGATTATGCTTGGTCTTCCAGACGGACTTCCCAGGACTTTACTTTTAAAGTGCCCTTTAAAACAAACTGAACATTTTTAATCCAGGAAAACAGAGAGTAGCTGTGTGGCTCTGGTGCAGCTCGTTAGCTAAAGAGTGAATGGTTGGATGTTATTTCCTGCTCTGGTGGCTGTTAATAAAAAGAAAGGAAAGATATGAATTGGACGCTGCCCCACAGCAGAGCTGATTATTGTGTGGGCAGCCTTTAAGCGGCTTGTGTATTTCACGGTGGTCCCCACAAAGAAGGCAAATAACAGGAACAGGGGGATCAGACCGCACCGCGCCTCTGTGGTCCAGCCGTTGTTCCATCCGGCACAAAAGGTGATGCTTGAGTGACTCCCTTTTATTTCTCCTCAGATGTGATTCCGCACTGCTCCCTCTCTCTATCTCTCTCTCCTCCTCTCCTCTGCCCTGCCCCTTACATTCCCAACAGGGCCTGACAGTTAGCTGCAGATCAGCCCCGACCACAAGAGACACCCGGAAGAGGCCTCTAATGGTCCCATCTGTCAAGTTCACTTCCCAGGCGAGAAAAAATGGGCTTCTTCCGACCAGCCGTTTCCGCACAGGCATTCTTTTAATATTAAAGTGGATTCAGTTAGCCGAGGAAGCAGGAGCCATTTTTCAAAGCGGATCTGAAGGAAAGCCTTTCGATTGCAATTTATATGGGCATGTACTGAGGCAGGGAGATTTCAGTGTTATATAAGAGAACCCTGTACAAAGACTTGGGGTGACGTGTAGTACAATATAAGTTTCTAAAAACTGTGTCAGCAAAATAAAATTGTTTAAAGTTGCCAAGAAGCTTATGTGTGTTACCAGTTCTATCACAATGTAGTTAATAAGGAAATTTGATGGATCATAGGTACTTGCGCAATAATTCAGTTCCAGCCTTTCTTCAACAGAACATAACTACTATTAATGGCTATCTATATGTCAAATCATCCAGCACTGTCATTCATAATGTCTGTTGTTATATTATAGCTCTCAAACTTTCATAGTTACAGGAGCTATCATAAAGTTATAATGTGTCTAGGTGTGTATGTGTGAGGAGCAGAATGCCAGGACCAGAGTTTTTGAGAGGACACAGTAGCCATCGGGGGTATGTAAAAAGTTGTTGGTAAGGTGGGTTCTGATGGATAATTTGGTGGACACTGAGTCAGGTAGCATTGGCAAGGACACAGGGGACAATGGTAGGTATGGAGGTATCGAGGCCTAGACCAGAAGCTGGGACAGAGTAAGTGGCCAGAAATGGGCGAAATGGACAGAAATTAATTCTTAAGATGTTGAAAGTGAAAGAGCAACAAGCTGAAGTCTGTGCCAGATTATTGTAGGAGAGCATGATATTTCCTTGTGAAGTTCTGGAATGACAAGGAGAAGATATAGAATCTGTGTCTTCAGCTGGTTCCCCTCAATCAGGATCAAATACACACAGTCCCATGTATCCAGTGTAATTTAGAAGCCTAGGGTATGGAATGGAAAGAAGTACAATGCAAGTGTTCACTACATAATTGTTACATGAGGGCCCATAATAAACTATGGAAAAAGAAACAGACCCAGGACTGAACCTTGTGATATACCAAAGGAAAGGGCCAGAGATGAAACATCTCCAGGAGATGCAGTAAAAACAGTCTGTCGGGAAGGGAAAGCAATTAATACATATACACCTTAGCAATTAATACACATGGCATACTCTATTGTTAACATTTCTTTGCTGCTAGCAAATCCCACAATCTTGAGCAAATCCCTTTGTTGATGTGTAACATTTAGTTCCCAAAAATCTATCCAGATGCACAAACTCTACTCAAAAATGTACCTTCAAATAATGAGATACAGTAACTTACATTCTGCATTATAAAGAATCTGTGGCAGCAGTGGTTATACTCAGCTTTCACATACACACACACATATGTATATATATATATATATATATGTATATATATATATATATATATATATATATATATATATATAGTGTCCAATTCCTTTCTGTGGATTCCATATTTGATCATATATCAACATGTACAGATATTTTCATGATGGTGTCCTTTTTCTGATAGCCTTGAATAATTCTACTCCTGGTGCTCTCTAGTCTTGCTAACAGCAGAAACAGGTCTCCTAAGCGGATGACTGTTGTTGGCCCAGATCTACTCTATTTTGCACCAACAGGAACCATTGCTTTGGTGCCCAGCACCTGGAAGCCTTTGAAGGCACAGCTAGCAGGATCACATCAGTCAGGCAGCCAGATAGGACAGTCCACATCCATCACTGGGAGGCATCACCAGTGTGTCTGAAAGGACTGAATCCCTCCAAAGCACAGTGATGCTTCCAACAGACAGTCTATGAGATTCCTGAGAAACTATTAAACAGCGGTCCCAGTTATCATATAACCCACGTAATATTCTGGGAAAAGAACATCTGGTAACTAATCAGATTAGGACAAGGTGCACATGGTCAGCATGAAGACTGCATGGGATACATGCAAGATGTCCTTTCAGGGGCAGGAGTAACTCTGAGAGATAGCAATGGAAACTGTTTGCTTTGCTAATCTTAACCGAATGTTAATCTCAACATCGTGTTATCAGCGGAGGCACAGGAATACGCCAGAGGCTGAACCGAAAAGCAAACATCTTCTGTCCTATGTTCTTGCGAGGATTGAGAGATTGTGGTAAAAATAGCCGCGGAGGACCCTCGGAACAGTTACAAAAACACTGGGCTCATCTTTGAAAATGATGCTCCGGACCAGAAAACTTTAAACAACCGCATCTGTTTCTAATACTCCCTTGACAAAACATGGACGCAAAGACCACACCATACAACAGCTAGAAGTATGGATATGATTTAGAGCAGCAAATGGGTGCTCTGTGCTACCCACACCTTCCCTTCTATTAAGAGTATAAACTTCTGAAATACCAGATTCCTTTCTCTTGTGATCCTTGGCTTGTTTGGAGTACCCCACAATCAAAGCGGCCACTGTGTGATCTTCACAGTTTGATTCTTCACATGGTGTCTTTCAGAACCAAAAAATATGAAAAAGGAAAACCTTTTTGATCTCAATGGAAGTTTATTTTCTCTGACAAAAATTAGATTTGCTGTTCTGTAATGTATTCCAGCACTTTTGTAATGGGTTGCTAATGTCATCAGGGCTAGATAGTGTGGGAACTGGTACAGTGTTTGAGCTGCACGACACTATGTAGAAAAAACAGTTTCTTATGAATGTGTGGGTGTGGGTAAGGGTACAATAATCTGTGACACAGATAGATTTTTCCATGTTTATATAGAAAAAAATGCAGAATACAGTAGATGATAATACTTCTGTACTTTTTCTCTACACTACCCCCCCTCCCTTCTAAAAAAGGAAAAAATTAAACTCACTGCTATACGGTATGGGAAACAGGATGGCCCACTAATTGGCAAGGTTGGATTTTGCAATGGGAAGGTGTCGGATGAATGACGTCTGGGCGGATTGCCAGACGCACAGAGAATCCTGCGCCTCTCCCCTCCAGCGGCTCCGACGCTCGTCACTCACAGTGGCACGTGAAGCCTTCCGCGTTCGAGCCCCGCGCCGCCGACATCTTCATTAACCACCGCTGCTCCTCTCACCCCCGCTCGGGCCGCTGCCACGGCATTAACAAAGCCCCGTCACAAAAAACCCCTCCTTTCTTTAACCTTTTTTTTATTCCGCCGTTCAAGGGCCATCAGGTGTGCGTGGCACCCTTGTTTTCAGGCACCGGCACTGTTTAGGGCGGCTTTATGCACGTCCGTGCTGGGCGCGTCTCTCGCGTTGCGCCGAGCTGCACAGGAACAGCAAAATATGGAGGCCTTTTGTTCATTCGCTAATTATTTCCCAGCCCGCGCAATGATAATATGTTAAATACCCTCTTCAGATCACCTGCAAGTGAGCTGATGCTTCCTGAATCCTCGGCGAGGGCCGTACTTCTTATTCACAATCGCCTGATGGCAAACAAGCCCTTTGTGCCCGCAGAGCAAATACCGGCTTTTGTTCTGCCCCGAGTTCCCTAAACAAACTTAATCTCGCTAACACTGTGACAGATGCCATTAAGATGTGCTTGTTACTCTTTGAGTTTTATTGACAATCGATGAGCACAAAAGCGGGGTCCGCATAAAGACCTGTGTTTTATGGCCCCCGCTAATAGCATCTCGCTTCTTAGGCCCGGCTGCGGCGGCTGCTGGAGGTAGCCCCCATTTTCCTCCACGCTGGCGCATCACCATGACGACGGATACTGAATCCGCAGTGTCGACTCCTGAGAAGAAAAGATGCTGTAACAGAAGCTGTTGTATGACACGGGAGGGCAACGGGTAAAATTAGGGGAGGGCCAGGGACTTCAATTCACCTGGCTGAAGGAGCGGACATTTACAGAGGTGTAGTGCTACCACAACAATGTGGAAGAGGTGCTTGAGGGTCAGCACAGTGACCCTCTTCAGGGTTCTCAACTGCTCTCTTTAAAGGGCACTATGGGCTGTTCTCTATCCTATGAGAAATAGCTGACCTCGGATGTGACCTGTACTATATTTGTAGTGGAGACTTGAAATATTTTTTTGTTTTTTCTTTACAAAAAAAAATCAATCTGTATTTGAACATGAAAGGCAGGGAAAGTGTATAGGGAAACACTTAGCACAAAGATATTGAGCTATTTAACTATTTAGAAAATGATACACCCAAACAATCACTTTCCCTTGGCTTAAATACTGCCGAATAATATGAGGCTTCTGTTAAACAAAACATACAGATATTATGGGCAGGGGGTACGTCCTGCGTACCTCAGACAGACAGTGACATCTTCTACAAGGGCTGTGATCTTAACACAGCGTAGGTTGCCTGGGCTTTCTTCTCGCTTCACATGCAGTAGGATGGTGTTCTTTTTGTTACTGGTTTGATTTCTGAGGGAGGACCAACAAGGCAGTGCCCTTCAAAAATAACGCAGTCATTACTCTGCTATTGTGAGGTAAAACGGTTTCCAGCATTTCATAAGCAGTGAGACTTTTTTGCTTTGTTTTGGCTTTGGGTTTTTGCAAAATGTGGAATCCAACAGGCATCAGGAGTCACATTGTACAAAACATGGGAGGCCTCTAGTGGCCATTTGTGTCCTCACATCCATCTGCTCTCTGGGGGAAGGCTGATAACAGAGACCAGTTCAAATGGCTGGCAGTGATGGAACCCTATAATGGGAGGAGCTTCAACATGCTGTCATTGGTAACTGATTTTTACCAATCAGAACACCTTGCTTTCCACAACAAAACATTCTGATTGGTGAAATTCAGAGGTTCTTAAGGATTTCCACCCATTTTGGTCTTTGTGGCGCCTCCCTTCCAACACGAGATGAGATTGGTTGGTTCTCTAAGCGTGTCTATTTTTTTTTTCTAATAAATACCACACAGATAATAAAATTATACTGGAATTATCATTGCACCAAGGCAGTGGCTAACACAACACTATTGCTGGGCTCACCTCTCCTCTGTTTTTAGAGAACAGAATACAGAAATGGCCCATATTTAAAAGCGAATTCCGGCGTGACAACCATATTGCGGTAACCCATTAAAATTCCCTGTGTGACTTATTTCACGTGTTACAATGAAAAGCTGTCAAGGTTTTTCCACATAAACTAGAATGTGTCCAAACCAGTCAACCTCCCCCTGCACATTTTGGAATAGTATCCGTTCAATAAATCTGTCTCAGGTTTCTCACAGATGGTTGAAATTCAAAAATCGATGCTATTAAACACTGCTAAAAAACAAATGTCAGCATTTCACCTAGGACCCGGTGGGCTCCCGGGCATTATATTTCACGATTCTGTCAATAAAACATTTTAGGGATCTTAAATACTT
This sequence comes from Megalops cyprinoides, assembly GCF_013368585.1. Classification (NCBI taxonomy): domain Eukaryota; kingdom Metazoa; phylum Chordata; class Actinopteri; order Elopiformes; family Megalopidae; genus Megalops; species Megalops cyprinoides. Next base: position 6,114,170 of record NC_050602.1, read on the forward strand.
TATATGTCTGTGCTGATAGGTGTGTCCATTTTTTTTGTCTGGCGTTTGCCTCCATACATGAGGAATGTGATATAGTGCATTGTACTTGCTGGGCATAAGTGAGCATTCCTGTGTGACTTTACCATGTGAATCCTATCATGACATCGTATAATATTGATGCCATTCAGGACACAGCCAATAGGGCCTGCTCTGAAACCCCACCAGCCAATCAGGTCTTTGTTTTGTAGCCTTGTAACCTTTGTAACTTATGTAACCAGTCACTCTGGGTAAGAGCATCTCCTAAATGCCAATAATGTAATGTAACGTTTTCTACTAGCGTTCAAATTAATTCATGGAAGTATTAGCAATTTTATCAGTGGTTACATAGCGGTGGAACAGTATGTTCAGGCTTAAAAAGCCTCTAAGGTCTTGCATTGCGTGATAGGCTCTGATCCCAGACCACACAATTTAAAGAATGAAATTGCTGTCTTTTAGATAAACAACAAACTCTAAAGAACATGGGCATCCCGTCCACAACTGCACTGACCTGTGACCATGCGCATCAGTACATGATGTTCAAACTTTACATCATGCATATTCACCCCTATCACCCCCTGTGTAATCAAATATCCATAATTTTATATGCTGTTTATATGTAATAAATGTGACTCATGTTTGTCTTCTATGTCACTTTCTATAATCAACTGTTTACATTAATGTGAACTGAAATCGACATTTGGAACTGTGATAAGTAAATGATATTTTAAAAAATCATTTAAAATGTGACTTCATCAACATTTTCTCTCTTGCACTGTAGGTTTAGTGTGTCTTTTTTACCTTGAAGTACTCCAGTCACCAATTCTCTGTATGCATTAGAAACACATGATGTATTGACACATCTGACTCTCCATACTTTGAGAGATTATACATGAAAAATATATATGGCACATATTATACAACATAATCTTATAGGAAACTTGCAAAATATATGTGACTATATATGTGTTTTTACAATATATGGCACAAATTTGGAGAACACATATTCTACATATATTGAAAGTAATACAGATGAAATCGGATTTAAATTGTTTAAAACAGGTTAAAAACCCTGTTTTGGCTATATGAAATTCTTTATTTGCATAATGCACATTCACACAGCTGCTAATCCATCCCAACCTTGATTAATATATCAAATGATTTAAGATATTTAAAATTGTAATTATGTGAAATATTACAACGTTGAAATTATATATTAAAGGATTGTTTGTGATTCTAATTATGTCAAATGGAAAGGGGTGTTTACAAAAACACTTTAGCACTGAATCTACCTTATATATTATTTCCTCTTTGTTCAGTGAGATAAAAGTACTGAAACATGTTTCTTCAGCCGTATGACAGATAACCTTCTGTTCACCATCCATTTGAAATCTAGTTCCGTTTTTTCTTTTAATAAAAATTCTATTGTTTAATAGTCATATCCCTTATTATATAGTGACCATGTTAGAAACAGGACACCAACCACAGAATCAAAGCGATTCCTCAAGAGCTGCAGTTCGACAGAATTTTTCCTCTCCTTTGTACCCCTCCACCGCCTCTTGAGAGCCAGGACAAGGGTTAAACTTATCAAATCAAACAACTAATTAGGCAATTAAGACTTCAGCCGGGATGAAAACGGGGCACCTTGCAGAACCCCGGAGACCAAAGTCATAAAGCCCTGGGCTGGCATAACGATTATCTGTAATCGTATGCAGTAATCCAAACAAGTATTGTATTACTGCCTCCAAAAGGCCTCTGTTAACATTACTGACAGTGCTGACATTGGGGATGGCAATGACAACAACAAATAATGCTCGATTAACTCTGAGCTGAGCCCTGTGCCTTGGCCACGAATGACAGAGTTTTGTTTTTTTCCAAAATGGTATCTATATCCAGTCTTAATTGGGACGTGCTCTCCACTGTCACAGCGTGCCCCTGACGGTTGCTTAACCTCGGGTTATTTTTCATCGCGGTCGACGCCAGACGGGTCTCCAGCTGAGGGGTCTGGGGCCCTCGTCGGAACCTCGCAACCCTCCCCGACACCACTCCCCCACCCCCACCTTGTGTTACAGGCCTCATCAAAGTGAACGAAATCCGACGGCCATTGAGGCCTCAGGAAGCAGTGGCGGCCCTGGCAGCCCCGGCTTGCAGGAATTCTGCAGCCTCGGACCCAAAGTCATCTCTCCCTTCTCTTTCTGCTCTGTCTTAGTGCTTTTCTCCATTAATCAGGGCTTGCAAGCTCAAACTGGTGCTCCACTTCCTCCCCGATCCTTGCTAAGCCTGTCATTTCGGGCTATTATTTACTTTAATGGCCCCGGCCGATCCTTCACGGAGCCGCGGGTCTGGGAATAATAGGACCGGGGGGTAGTGGGCCTGGGCACTGGCGAAGGGGTAGGCCCATAGATTAGCCAAGGCTGACAGATTTCGCCCGTGTGTCGATTGGGAGAATATAGGGAGAGAGGTGGTGCCCTCACAATGGGTCCAGGCTTCAGGGTGCACCTTGTGCCGACACTCCCCCCCCTGCACCACCACCACCACCACTATTTTTCCAGCCCCTTGGCTTGTGGAATTTGTGGATTTTTTTTTAGGAAGTCAGGGCTGAAGAGTGAGCACAAAACCCAACTGTAAATAAGTGTGAATGCTAATCCAGCGCTAATTGGTTCTCTCTTTGACAGGGTGCCCCCTTTCGCCCAGATTATTCTACCAGGTCGTTAAAGGGATAGACCCACTGGAAAGTGTCATTGTTTCTTTAACAAGGCGCCTCTATTCTAAGGCCAGATTAACGAAAAAACATGCAAAAGCTTGACTTTAATATTATCACCTCTCTATCATACAACTTTAGGTGAAAAAAAAGATTAACATTATTGGTATTGTTTCAGCTCTTTAAAATAGTTTTGCATTTATGTAATTATGACTACTTATATTAAATTAGTATTATCAAATGTGCAAAGTTCCCTGGGAATTTAACAAGACAGCTTTCATATTTAACTTTTTAACATGTAAGCATCTTTAATCTGACTTCCTTGCACAGTTGTGTCGCTGATTCATTTCTATAGTGTTTTCATTTTCATGCAACAATGACTAAATTATACTTTGGAGAAAGGGTAAGATAAAATGTATCAACGCTTTTATATCCTCCTGACTTCCTATTGCCTGCTTCCTCGTTGGATCCACTTCCCTAGAGGATCCAGGGCCTCGCTCTCGGGCGCCGAGCAGAGCAGACACGGAGTGGACCGTGGGTCAAGTTTGTGTACAAGAGTTTAAATTCTGTTGCAACCGTCCCTTCTCTGCCCTGGCCTGAAAGTTTCCACACAAGAGCGGCACAATCCGGCTGCGCCAATTATCCCCTCCTCCTTTGACCGCCTTCATCGACTTTTTCAAAACTTCTTTCACTCTTCTCTTGTCAGGCGGTGAAAGGGAACCTAACCACCATGTTGAGAGAACTCAGCTGCCTAGCAACTGAGAGCCGCGGTTTAATTCCGACTTGTTTCAGGTCTTGAGTAATGGAAGCCGACAACGTGAGGCCGGTCAGAACTGCTGTTTGTCACCTCTGAAACACCAACAAAACTTCATTGTTTCACGGAGTATTGAGCGTGATTGATGCGTTCGGCTACAATAACATTAGTCATTTTCCTTGTGTTTTCGCACGGACTGATGTCATATCTTTTCATGCCATATTAAATGTTTTTTTCAGAGAGCCCCGCTTTTCATCTCAGTCTTGGCCGTGGCAGCTTTGATGAGGACTCCTATAACTGGTGAAGTTTAATGATTCTATTCAACTTGTGTCCACTTCATCCATAAATAATTTAATAAGAGAACAGGCCATGAAAAGCCATAGTGTCTTGCTATAACCCTGAAAGAATGGACAAAAGTAACTCTCAGAGAACAGAAAACAAGATGAGCTTTTAAGCCAAAAACTTTTTGTCCTGTGTTCCTTTTAAAGAAGTCTTCAAAGGACTGGTGGGCTTGTTTTTTCAAAGCCGTCATCTTTGATACACTTGTATAGGGATGGGTTTAATCTAACAGCATTGTCAATAATCATTTAGAGGTTTTAAAACAAATAAAACCCACAATTGTTCAAATATGTTTGAAGAAAATATCTTGTTTGTAAACTTACAGAAGGTAATATTGCATGCAAAATATTTGCATGCAAACATATTTTCCATTCAGGTGTGATACATATTATTGAATATTCATAATATATGATGCTTTGAGTTAAAGAAAAAATATTGTGGGCCACAGCTCTATAAAACAGAATCAATGTATTCTTAAATTAATGTCATTTTTTCTTATGTTTATTCCTAGCCCAGATACTGGTGTCCTTAAAGAGCGCAGCAGAAAAAATATGTACCTAAGTAGACTTTTAATGCAGGCACAGGTCAATGGGAATAAGCTGAAAAGACACAAGTATTAAGTAACTGACCTGAATATCTATCGTATTTACTTTTACTGTACAAAGACTTTCCACAAGGAAAGATGCACTGCTGTTGTGCCCTGGGGCAAGGAGCATTTTGAATTGCCGTAGTGAATACCCAGGTGTATGAAATGAATGACTTGAAAAAATGAAAAAATAAATAAATAAGGTAAGATGTGTAAGACACTCTGGATAACACAATCTGCTATGCAAATGTAATATAATGTGATATGAGAAGATGTTTAATTTAAACACTATGTCATACTACTTGCATTTATTTCCTTGACTACTTTTGCACCTATTTGCATGTGAGAAAATGTGTTCATGTGTTCCACTTTGCTTACTTTGTGTCTCTTAGTATTGCAACAATTTACTACTAAGAACAGATATTGAATGATACTTTTTTTCTCATTCTGATAGTCTTGTGCTCCAAAAATAGCCATGGAATCCATCTTCTGCGTAGACTGTTTTAGAAGCTCTAAACATAGAATCTCTAATTGTAGAATTGTATCATTAATCAAGTTCCCTACCATTTTATTTTTGTTTTTATTTTTTTAACTGCAAAGTTTACTCAATTGCTTGTACACTAGTCTTTCCTGATTTCTGCTCTTTTCAAAAACTTAAAAAATGTGTTTGGCAGTATATTTTGAGCGCAGTCAGAGAAGTATTGGAGATTTTATGTTATATTCTTTTACTTGTTGTTTGATAAATGTTTTACAGAGCATGTAACAAAATTGCTATCTTATTTATTTATTTTTTAAAATACAAATAAGTTCAGCATTCAAAAGTTGTAGATTCAAATATTTCCATCCTAAAAAATCTTGATTTTCCTACTCCATCACAAAATCACCATCATGTCATCCCCCTATTCAGCATGTAATAGAAATATAAAATGTATATAGATCCAGTTATATAGACAGGGTTATGAGAACTTCAGTTTTTTTTCCACAGGCCTTGATATTTGATGGTATTACCTATAAGCTGGAGGGCTTTCTTCTGCTCCAAAGAACACTTTTCAATAGAAACGATACCGTGAGAGCAATCCATCACTAGGGCGAAAGAATCAGTGTAAAAATGAATGACATTCGGTGCTGTATTGCAACAGTTCAGCTCCTTATCTGACCATTCATTCATCTCCCAGTTTAACAAACTGTGACTGAACAAACACCTGCTTCTCTACCTCCAAACAATGTATAGTAAGCACCTGGGTGCCAAACCACTGCTCTGCATCTCCCAAGTAAGTTCTACACAAGGATATTACCTGTCTTCAGTTCCGACCCTTCACTACTAACTGTTCTGAGATCAATGAAAGACACTATATAAATTCAAGGGCAATATATGAAGGCAATTCACCATTATATTTGCGATTATCATTATTATTAGTAGTAGTAGTAGTGGATATCTATGACAATTATAAACGCAGTCAACATTAAAGGGTAACTTCAAATTAGAAGTCAGGCTGTGGTTTAAGACAAGAAATACCTGGCGCGACAAACACCATTTGCACACGACTGTAACCACGTCTTTGCAAATGACAAATCACAAATCCGCAATGTGTCTCCATTGGTCCAAGGGGTCCGGTGAGCTGTACAGTATATGTCAGAGATTTCAGATGCAAGCCGTTGAGCAAATAAAATCGCAGCCCTCGGCCTCCTCTGTGTCCTGAGATAAAAGGCTCGCCATGTTTCGAACAAACTGTGCCCGTCTTATCAAAATGGAACACAAAAGAACAATAAGTCCCATGACCAGCTTAACACTTCTCATTATGACGCCCTGATCTACCTTTGCCTGTTTCACAGACTGTCACATCTCAAAGCACTTCTGTAATTATGTATTATACATGATACATATTAAACTACTCTCCATATCTGAATGAGTGCTTCATGTTCATGTAAAAAACGATACTAACATTTTAGAAAAATGAAGTAAGCTTAATTTTGCTGATGTATTTCAACAAAGTGTTTCACATATAGACACACACATACACATACTCACACATCTTTTGGTTCCTTTTAAAAAGCTTACTTGAGATTTATCCTAACAATTATATAATACATTAGGAATGAATGTTTTAAAAGGAATGATTGTCAACTATTACAATTTGTACATGTACAACTTAATTTGCACAGCTGTCCTGTGTATATCATAAATTAAGTGTGCATATATATATATATATATATAATCTGCCTGAAACATTGGTGGCCTGTGAGCTAGGTACAAACAGGTCAGGTGGAGTGCTTAGTTTTCTTTTATTAATATATTATTTTAATTGTTCAAATTTTTTTTTTTTTTTTTTTGCACAGCAATCAAACATGCTAGTTTAAACAGGGTCTGACTTGAAGCATCCAATGCAGTAGCAAGCTTCATATGTTTAATATGAACTCATTTTCAGTATAAGAAGAAAATATCTAATACTAAGCTAAAACTGATCTTTTACATCTTTGTAACACTTAAAGAGTGATTTATGTCAGATATCTTTATATTTATTGTTACGATTAAAACAGTTTGGTGTAAAGTGTACATATGTACTGCTACAAAATTGGACACAATTGAGTGATCAGATGCTAATAGGCGAGCCTCAACAAGCAAGCTTGCTAACTGAAAAAGCAAATCAAACGTAATATCAAAGGTAAGTCCACCCCCATGACTACTTCATGTTCACCGGCCAATGTGAACTGCATCTAACACTTCCTGTGATGCATTCTGCTAAGGCTCAAGCGCTCATACACAAGACCTGAGCCACTTTGTGCTTTTGCAGTTACAATATCAGAATAACGCGTATTAATGTGTATTATCGTCAGAGGAGCGGGTGAGGCCAAAGAACAGCAGCCAAATCTCGCACGCTCAAAGAGCAGGAACCAAAACCACAACACGTGGCGGTTTTCAGGGGCGAGCATCTCGGGTGACATTTATGTGACGCGCCGCACATTCTCTACAGCGCTGCATCCACATTACAAATTGCGTTTAGCGGTTATGCCATCTGCACTTAATGAGTCCATTTTTTGCGCCCCTCTTCTCCATACAGTTATTCTGCCGTGCTTCTCAGCCATTTGCATAATTGTTCAAAGATTTTGCCTGGAAATTAATATCCTCGCACGAGGGGGGCCGAAGATGATGCAAAGGCCGACCCGGCGGAGAAGTTTGAGGAATAAGGTGAAAGGCAAATCCAATTTCTCCTGGCACCATAGTAACCTAATCAGGGATGGCTTTATCTGCTAATCCACATTTAAACTTTAACCTGCAGGGGGGCTTATTGTGTCGGTTAATGTAAGCACAAAAGCAGAGGCCGGATTGAATGACTAATCAGATTAATCATATTTTCGCGAGACTAAAAAGAGCGTCGCTAAAAGGAATCAGAATTAAAGCCACTTCCATTTAAAGAAAAAAAAACTTTGGCAGAGGGAACAATTAACATCCAAATGACACAAATGCTGGAGGGGTACAAATGAGTTTTCAGACGCTATATTTTCTTTAACACAAAGAAGTCCAGCTGTTTTAACCCAAAGGCACCAGCATATTGAGTCATTTTAGGGACATAGCCGATGCTGGGCTCACTGTAATACGTATGGGGTTTGAAGATGTAACATAAGGCGACCGTATGCACACATTGGGCTATTAAAAGAACCATCCTTTAAAAGTGGCCCAGAAACACTGCGCATCTAGTCCTTTGATTAAAAAGCATTCCTTCAGCATACCTGAGCGGGTCTGTTTATACTGTAAGAGGAAGACTTTAAGTGTTGGTGTCGACCTCAGAAGTAAATGTAACTTCATTTAAATAAGAATTTAATATGTCTAATAACGACAAACAATAGTAAATATTTCCCCCTTTATCAGAAGCAGCACTTAATTATCTCCCATATTTACAGCACAACACGCCAAAGTTTTCAACACAGCAGCGTACGAAGTGACGCTATTTACATGAGAGAGTTTTGTCGAGAGCGACGTTCAGCTCTTAAGGGCTGTCTCTTAATTAAACATCTGCGGACGGATACCTTTGGGAGCGCCACTCCTGCTTCCAGCTCGGCGCTCTGCCTCCAAAGCGCGTGACTGCGTTTCAGATCCGCAGCACAAAACAAAGGAGAGCTATGATGGGAGGCATTAGAGGCGCGCTAAGCCTGCCAGCCGATCCGCCTGGCTTGATTTCGGGAGTGCGAGCGCTTGCAGAAACAGCAGCGGTCTCTGTGCATACAGTTTAGAGACAGTGGGCAGACAGCTGAAAAAAAAACACCACCAAAGTGTGAAGAAATCTTACAGACTCTTTTCAGAAAAGATGCCCTGAAGGCCAAAAAGACCAGCTCGTACCTCAGTCGATCACAATGTTACATTTAATTTTTTTTTTTCCAATTTCACTGGCCTTTTTATTCTACTGAAATTAATTATAACCCATTTTTTAATGTAGTTAATAAATGAATTAATTATAATCACATGTTGCATTGTAATGCTATATACAATAGATGATGCTGTACATTTACTGAATGTACAGCTTTACCTAAAGTATCTATGGTGAACTGGGCCTCCCTCTTAAAAGAATGGTCACTATGTCCAGAAAGAACACAGAAAAGTTTTGTTTGGACATGCCAAGCTTTTCTAAATAAGCCTTGTTGATTGATATAATCATTGGCTTATTGACTTTTTTTGTAACGCTTTATAGCAATTCCAACTTTCCAGGTAACTAGACAAGTTAAATGATAACTGTAAAATAAAGTGCTGGTCGTTGTGCTGCCCGATGTTCCCTTTAATCTGTTGCAACTAGCACGGAAGTGTCCACTCCCCTGAAACTTCCCTGGTCAAAAGAGCAGGCCCAATGCAGAGATGGAGCACTCTCCACCAAAGACCGCTCAGCATAGGTTAGGCCAGGGGATTTCTGACCCAGAAGATCTCAGGCACGTCTGCATCACTGTCCACTGCACTCTTTAGAGGGATCTAACTCCCCCTAGTGGCTGACCAGTGAAAATTTGGCCCACGGTGAAGGCACTCCCACGGCCTTTTGCGCACAGCTCACTGTAATGCTGGTGGTTTCCAATCGTACAGCCTTCTTTGTTCAATCTTGGAAATGTTGCTACATTTCCCACCTAGCTGTATGGCTTTGATTGTGTTCCAGTTAGATTTCTCCCAGGTGAAAAGATGAGGGAAAAACCCAAATCATGCAGGAGGTACCAATGCGTTTGAGGGAAATTAAACAGACTACATCTGCTGAAGCTTCTGTGTCTTCCCCTCCCCTCAGGTTCATTGTAACATTGGCACCTTAATAGAGATGTCTCTGTAGCAGACTCCTGTTCCAGAAAGCTACTGATGTCTCTGTTTTTCACTTCCAATTCTTTAGAGAGTACTTGGACCCCTGCTACTAGTCAACCATGAAATTACTTTCTACTTATCATGGCTAAAAGGGCATTGTGTTATCTGGCCGTGTTTTAAATATCTTGAGCTGAGCACTAGGTACCAGTGGTAAACAGAGGAACACTGCAATTCCACTTTGTGTGCCCTACTAGTGGGAGGGGCTTTTGGTTTACTGTGCACTCTGAAGACAGACTGATATCACAGAAACAACTTTCACATTTTGAAACAAGGCTAGGTCTTTTGGCTGAAATATCAACTATTTTGCTCAAATAATATTTTTTTACCATTATGTCTGAGTAGGAGTTTGAAAGGTCTGAAAGCACACTGCTTTTTCAATATTAGAAAGCTACACTGGCCTGTGCAAGTCTGATTCACTAATGCTTGGTGGATCCAAATGTTTTTCCCTGTGTTTATTTTTGCTTTTTTTGCTAATTTCTGCAGGAGGAATATCTGTAAATATTGAGGTCACTGTCCCATTCAAAATAGTGTCTCTAATTTGACAATTACATTTACATTTTGTTACTTAGCAGATGCTCTTATCCAGAATTATCCATAATGTGCAAGTACTACTCACACGGAACACAGCACAGATATAATAAGTTCTAAAAAAAGCGGTGCTCGGTACTTAGTGGTACTTTGAGAAACAAATTTAAGTGCCACCTTTTCCCTTCTTTCCTCTCTTAATGTTTGATCATTCCAACATCTGACAAATTCTTTTGTGAGAAAATTGCTTCAGCTGAGTTGAGGACAATGTAGGTTGTGGTTAGACTGAACACAGAACTGTGTGTAGAAACAGCAGCACAAATGTAGGTGTTGCATTATAACTCACAAGTTTCAAATGAGAGCAACAAACACTTTACGAGCAGCCCCCTCTGGTGGTGTACCCCAGAAACTGGACACTAGCCAGTGGGTGGCAGTGGTGTCCATTGCAAATGGGAGAGCGAGGCTTCACAAACCCTGAAATGGTTGGAGCTATCATGTGGTGTCAGTGAGTCTCTGATTTAAACCAATTACAGTGTTTTGTTAGAGAGCAAATAATTTTGATTGGTTCATCCAAGTCAGCAGTTGATTGCACATGGCAACTACACCCATTAAGGGGTTCATGAAGCCTCGCTCCCCCATTATTAGCCTCCGCTCCCGGTCCTCAGGATTTAATAAATCGGTAGCTCATTGCGAGAACTGAACTTTCAGGTGCTAAATGCACTGGATCTTGTATCTAACCGTGTGTTCTGAAACATTATTGTATTACTGCACATTTCAGGTTAAGTAATTCAGATTACAACAAAAAACACTGGAGATCGGTTATCAGTAAAAGCAGTTTAGTTAGATAGATAGATAGAGTACTTTATTTATTTATAAGGGGAAATTCCAGATTTCTGCCTTCCTTTTTTGTAGCTCACCAAATGTCACTGGATACTACTTTTTTTAGCCTGGCAGAGGCTGGCAGAAGCTAGGAGCTTCTAAGGCTCAGCAAAGCAGCAGCTCTGAGATCTTCTAATAGAGGTACTTGTAATGAACTCTGAAATACAGACCCAAACGTGCACATAGCCAGGCCTTTGTTACAAGAGGCTAGTGGGGCGATGAGGCGGGGTGGTGTACACTGTCCATAAGCTGTATGGATCCAGGATTGCAGACCAGACAAATATGTAAAGGGTGGTGGGCGCAGGAACATTCTAATGGCTGGACTTCTTTGAAGATTTACTGGATGCCCGATCCGCAGCCAACAAAAACATTCCCCGCGAGATTTTTTCCAAGCTGTATGCAGACACACATTTCTCTGGGCCCGTAAACCGTGACATCATCTGCTTGTTTAGTTATACTGGAAGCTGAAATAAAGCCGGTCTGCAGACCCTGCATGGCATTTCACAGGCTGGGCCTTGGCACAGAGTTGGCCCACAGTTCCCGGGTTGTGAGTGTACACGGGGAGATTTTTTTTTAATGCCACTCCATTTAAAACACACCTTTCATATGTCCACGGTTTACTGTAAAAATCCGCCAGCCGACTCTGACGCAACGTTAATTTAGGTACATGCAGGACTTGTCCAGGTGGTTTGTTTGTCATACACAACTGTTTCGGGATGTCCCTGAACAGTTATCTCCCTTTGGAGACTGGTGGAGAGGGAGAAGTACAGCGATATGCAGGCTCAGGAGCTGAAAGAGATGTAACAGCAGACAGAGGGGCTGGCTCCCTGAGATGCTGCTCTCCAGAGAGGAGCCGCGACGTTCGACGACACCTTTCAGTTAGAGCTGTCAAACTGGCATGGCAGATTTTTTTTAAAAACCACATCAATCAGGAAGAGAAGCCTCTACTTTGTTTCACTGTCACCAATATGTCTTGCTTCTTTTTTGTTAGTTTATCTGGCACTCCAATGTACTGCTCCACTGCCATTGAAAATTAACTATCAGGACAGACATCTGAGCACAGGCAAGTTGTGACAAAATGTACAATGTTTTGTTAAAAATATTCTTAATAGTTGCCATAGAATCAGAAAAAATGATTGGAATGCACTTTCACTGTGCATGGAGGGTATGTGTTGTAGTGTAGTGTGGTAACAAGGAAATCAGACCAAGTAATAGTGCACTGCCACCATGCCCTTGGAGAAGGTATTTAACCTAAACTGTGTTAGTACTAAATTGGCAATATGTAATATGTAAGTGACATGGACAAGATTCTCTACCAAGCAAATAAATATCAGAATGATCAGGATGTATGTATTGCATGCAGGCAAACAGTGAAGCGTACTTCCAACCCCAAACACATGCTCCTCTGTGTTTTAGACAGAGGGGTCACATCAGTCAAGAAGCTCACGCGCTACAATTAAACCAGCAATGAATTTAAGGCAGCATTATTTTTTTTGTCATAACACACGCAACCAATTCAACAGAGCTTCATTTGAACTGACCCCTGGGTCCAGTTCTGAGCACACTGCAGGGGCTTTCCTTGCACAGAAAAGGGCTTTAGCTCCACAGGGAGGCCTGGCATTCAGAAGGAGCAATGCTTCAGTGATTATACAATCCCCAGAATCCTCCAGTCAAAACAAAAGTTTTATTTGAGCTGAACTGGAACTGTTATCCGAAAGATTAAGCCGTTCTGACATTCACGCGTGCATCGGCGGAAGGATCTTGGCCCCTGTTCAATATGCCACCAATGAGTTTTGATCTTAACTTTGAGTAATGATTTTAACCCCGAGTCCTGAATTTTTTTTCCCCTTACACAACACTCTCCCTTAATATCTGCAACCCTCAAACTTATGGCACTGTTTTAAATATGGAAAGGTTTAAGATTAAATCCTCAAATGCGTCACTCAAAGTTAAGCACAAAGAACATTGCGATTAAACTGAGCTGAAACCCTTACCTCCCACTCATTAGGTCATGAGGGTCCTCCTTTCCTACTAAACATATACTGCAAGTGAAGGCCAGAATTTTAATGAAGGGGGTAGAAGCATAGATTTTCAGTGGAAAGACAAAGTAAATCATTATTTGATAGGATCGTCAACTACATATAGCTCTAACAAGCTGAAGGCAGCCTCATTCTCGAGGAAGCACATATATCCAGCACACCTGTGCTCTCTAACAAGGTAAAGTTGGCTCTTCATAACAGTATTGAATCACGCCATTTAATTATCTCTTTCACATAAATCAGGGGTGTAAACAGGGTTGTGAGAGATGTGCGAATCTTCTCCTTATTTAACAGAGGTCTTTTTTCTTTCCCCCCTCCAGAAGCACGATTCAGTGCTTCCAAACGCGACCTGCAAATGTTTTCCCTTGTTTGACATTCTCAACTGCCTTCACTCCAACAGCAAAACGCCACCAACAGCAGCATGGATGGATGTAATTAATTAGATATGAAATGCTAATGAACGTCTACTCCTCATAGTAATTGCAATCTGTCTCCATAGTGGAGCAGTATGCCTTCAGAATGTGTAATCTATTCCAGCACCGCATATACCCCACATTAAATGCTATGTGAGCTGTTTAATATTAGAGCTGTTAGCCACTGTAGAGAGGGTGATACAGCTGAAACTGGTATGCCGACTCTCTGGGAAAATGAATGAGTTCAGTGGCCTTGTACTGAGAATCCAGGCCTTCACCCCTTCCCCTGTAGGTTTGTGGGTTTTAATCGTTAGTTGGGACAAACCAAACACTTCAAAAACCATACCCACTGCTTCTCTGCTTGGCACTTGGCAATAAAAGGAATGGCTTTGTGTTAGGTGCCTTGTGCCAGGCTCTCTAGCTGGTGTAATGTTACATCAGATAACAATATAAACTCTGGGTCTAAGAGCCACCAAGGCTTGGGCATGGCTTACTTGCTTACCATTTTTTGTGGGGGTGAAGCAGACAAGTATCCCCCTGGACAGGGTGTTAGTTTAACCTCACTTCCTAGGTACCGTGGCATAGGATGGGCAGTGACTCTATTCACTGAACCAGTCATGCCAGTCAAGCTGTTTGATCAATGCATTGTAAGTTACCACAAAGTCTAATAATGTCAAAGAGTGGCTGAAAACATCAGTTCACCTACACTGCTTATTGCTGTCAACCCAGGTCTGACTCCGGGGGGCTTCAGCTGCCCTGGGTGACACATGCCCTCACCACAGTGTGATATGTTAATATTCCAAATGCTTATGACACAATGACACCCTCTTGTGGTGGGGAAGAGGCTGACATTTATGTCAGTGGAAGAGAAGTTATTTTGTGCAGAAAGATAGCTCGTGTACCAGGCAGAGCAAAAAAGAGGAAACGCACTGCCGTCAGACTGATGAAGGGGAGATGATTTTTCAGAGGTGTATCCGTAAATCATAGTGGGAGATACAGACATGACCCCTTGATCCAAGCCTTGGTTCCTGTGACAGAGTATGCTGCTTGCTGGAGCCACTCTGATTGTGCCATGGAGAGACAGATTCATCTGCATTTGTACTGATCAGAGGAGGTCAAGCCACGCTAATGAAAGTCATTATCGCAAAATAACAAATAAACTAATTGCCATCTTATTTACAAGACTGAGCACCCCCCGTTTCAAAAGGTTAATTCTATCTGCTGAAAGCCTTAATATGCAATTGAACCGTGTCTTTGTTCTCCCTCCAAAAGACAAAAAAGCCACCTCTATGGCCGTCTGCTCGTTTCCTGATAAGCTTCTGGCTGTGACACTTGCCGATTACTTTTTGTTCTGCATGAGGAGCAAGGGTGCTTAATTAGCAAACACCATCAGGCAAAGACGTCGTCACAAAATCGTTTTCGGAGCTGGCTGGCCCCGAAGGGTTCTCTCATCTCTCTTTCAAGGCTGTTTACAACTTTCTGAGATTAGATTGGGTTAATTAGAGATAAAAACAAAACCAAGAACAGGCACTGCTCCTCTTTGGTGGATTCCTTTATTAGTGCACTTTCAGCACCTAGTGGCAAAATGAAGGAACTGTCATCAGTTTTGGGGGAGTCAATCCGTCAGTCAGTCAGTGACAGAGATTTTATGGTTTCTTGGTCACAGTCAAAAGGTATCTAAGATCATGTTAACCAATTACACAAACACCAGCATGTTCTTTAGAAATGAATATGCTTCCATTTCATTTGTGAGAGACAAAAATCTATCAGTTCTCAGTATGCTTTGAGGATAAAACTACAGTGACAACAAGAATACTTCAGGTTATGCTGAACTGAAATGACATGGACTGTAAATTTCAAACTGCCTGTTGCATTTCATTTCTCTATTGAAAAAATTAGCAATGTATGCCAAAATATAAGGAATACACTTCATTTGCAATTTTCTGCGTATCTTTCCCATTCTATCACAAGTTAATTACATCTTCTTGCTATCTATCTATCTCTGAGCTCATTCCAGTTATCAGTTTGACCAACTCTGTTAATTTGAAATTGAGTGATTTACATGTATTATCATTATCATTATGGTTACCACATTATCATTCTCAGTACGATAATGCAGTTATTACAGACATTTCTCTTCCTTCTCATCCTTTGACACAGAAGGCATTGGTGAGCAAATTCACAGCGGTCATTATTCAAATGTGCAATCTGAACCTGTTGATCCTCGGCTCCGGTTTAACGGCACACAATGGAGCCGCCTCTGGAGTTGCTTCATATTTATGTTGGCAAAGTGTGTGAGAAAATTAAGACTGTAAAACTCAATGAACACACAGGATTCTCCTTAACTTTAAGGAGGCTCTGTTCAGGAAGGTTTATGTCCTGTGGATAGGATTAAAAAAATCTACATCAATAATTTCGTTTATCGTCGTTGCTTCGTTACTGAATAAATACAACAAAGGATATATTACTGATTTTGTTCTGTTTTAATTTTGGCAGACACCTTGTGCCTTGAGCTTAATAATTACAAATATGAAGAATTTATGGAAGGGATTCTAACATATGGAAGGCTCATTTTAGGCTGCCCAGAACACACAGAATACTGCTGTATCACCTTACAAAAGCAACATATTTCATTCCATAAGTTAAAATCCAAGTATATTTAATATATGAAAGTGACAATAACTAGCATGTACATACATTTTGTGTGTATGTTGTCTATTCCTTAAATTTGTGAATGTACAAAAATAGCCAATGTGAAAAATTTGACTATTCAATAACTTTGTATGTAAGATGTAAGTTTGTTCCAAAATTGTCTTAACACTGTTAGACAGCAAGGGTCTGAGAGACAGAAACACTGATCCAACAACTAATGTGAATTACAAAGGCCCAAAAATGCAATGAAACCCATACTACTAATATACTATCAAATCCTGTTGTCACATTACTGAGTTTATCGTGGATGAAAAAGACATGAACCAAACGCCTCTAGTGACAGACTGAGAATCACAGCATCTGACTGGTGAGCTACGGGCAGGGAGCCCCCTGCTAAACAGCCGTTGTCAGGCACGCAGTTCTGGGATGTGGCTCTCTTGTTGAGTTGACGAGTCTGCGGGGTTTAAACATCTCCCCGCAATGTGCTGCGGCGGGTTTTACTTGACGTTTATTGTTCCTCTGAAGACCGATCCGGCTTTTACAGGCCGGCTTCAGACAGCGCGCTGCGCTGGGGCCGCAGAGTGCCACGGCCGATATTTGAACGCTCCGCCGTGCCTCCCGACCCAAAAGGCCGGCAGACCCCGGCTGCTTGCTTTGGAGGATTGCTAAAACTTTAAAGACACCCAGAGTGCTTCTGTGAAACAATAAAATGCAGCGAGCGTTTGAATGTGCCCAGCGCTCAGGCCGTAAATCTGCCTTGTTAGGGAGTGGGAATTGGTGTGCGCACGGCACAGACACCTAAAAATTTCCCTGGTGTTCGTTTTCAAATGCTTATACACTTTTTTTTTCAGGAGACCTTATATTAACTTAGAGCTGCAATTCAATATACGTGCTGAATGATCCTTTAATGAGTGGCTATATGTAATCAGAGAACAGCCCCCGGTGTACTTTAAACCATTACCTTGCACTGAAAGGCTGCCATGTTAAAGGGCAATGCATTGTCACACTCACACTCTCAGGCTTCGGCAAGCTTTAGGCCCTTGTGACACAAACTGTGCCGGGGGAGACAAGGGAGGACGACTCAAGAGCACATGTACCAAGGAAAATGCCACACCCACTCATCACACCCACGACCTCTAGCCCCCAGCTGCTTCCAATCAGCGAACGACAAGAATTCGAACAGCATAGGCCAAGTCTCACGATGAGATAAAAAAAGGCAGATGACCTGTCTAGGGAACGGGTCAAACATGTTTAGCAAAGCAGAGTCCAGGATGTTACATAATATTATAATTTATTCGCTTAGCAAGCGCCTTGATCCAGAGTAACCTACACAGTTGACATTTTACATGCTATCCATTTATACAGCTGGATATTTGCTGAGGATTGCTGAATTTCCTTGCTCAAGGGTGCAACAGCAGTGTATGCTGGTGATGCGTTTCATTTGTTTTTCCCTCCAAGGAGGCTGTTAACACAATACCAGTTTCCTGTGTGTAAAAAAGTGCACTTTTAGCAGATGATATTGTAAATAAACACTTTAAGAGCCTGTGTCTGTCTGCACAGATCCACATCACACACAGTGAGCTATTCAACACAGCCCATTGTAGCTGTTGTTAAAATCTGAGCAGTATTCCTGACTTTGCACATAAAACAGGTTAATTGGGGGGGGGGAGGGTTGTTTGTTTTTTTTATGGACTAATATGGCTGGGATTATATTGGAGTCTGTGTGCTGCAAAGTGATGGGTTACACTACAATGTGTTGGCAATTAGTCACTTCCCCAGTGGAAAATCTCCTCATTAAGCCCCCATGTTAATGAAGATGAGAGTGAGGAACTTGTCAGCGTGCCACGAATCTAACACAAGCCAAACACCAAAATAAAAACTTCAAAAAGCTAAACCCAAACACAAACACAGCCTGAAAAACAGTGTTTCCTTAAAATATGCTGCGTCTTATTGACTAATTACACATATGTTGGTTTCTCCTTGTATTCATCAGAGGGGTGTTTAAGAAGTGCATCATTATAGTTGGATATAAATAGATTGTACTCTTCTACTGAGCCTCAAATCTATGAAAACATAGATGTGTAGCAGACCTGAATTGCTTTTAAAAGACATTAAATACGAGCCCAGTGATACACTCACGGAAACTCATGGAGGCAATTAAACCAATGTCAGGACATTACCAGCCATTAATGTCTCAGATGAGATTACCAGCCGCTAATGTCTACACGGACACCACGCATGAGCTCATCAAACTGTAGCATACTGATGTCTGTTACTCTTGCCAGAGCAGGGAGATGTGCTGGAAGGGAGACGTTGCCCCATGCATGGGTCACCCGCACCCATGGCACTGTGTCTCTCCCTCTCAGAAAGCCAGCCACTTGAGTGACCCTTTCATGCCGTGTGACAAGCATTCCCCCAAAGCCAATGCAGGGCTCTGGTGACCTCCCTTCAAATAGTACAGACACTCCTGGGTCAGAGAACAAAAGCAGGCCATAAGATGGCTCAAAATGCCACTGCGTTCCTCCAGGGGGTGCTTTCTCTCAGGCAGGCAGAGAAGGTGATGGTCCACCTTATGCAAAAGAAACCCTGAAATCACTCTGAATAATTTCCCATCGTGGCATGGGAAAAAAACAAAAAGCACTTCAGATTGAGATTTTTTTTCCTCCTCTAAACCCATTAAAAATAAAAAAAAGTTATGAAGACTATAAATAAATATATAAGTAAAATGTTGGCAGACACCTGCAATGCCATATTGAAAGATTGAAACAGAAGGTCATACATGCCAGTCCTCCTCAGAGGGTTTGTCTTCCCACAGTAAATCCAGCACACAGCTCTTCTCTGAGCCAGTGGGGTGTGTGTGTGTGTGTGTGTGGGGGGGGGGGTTACTGGCATCTTTTCTGCCAGCTCCAGAGAAGAAAAATGATCTCTTCCAAATATGAATAACTTCCGTTTTTGTTTATTAAGCTGTTGTCAGCTTCCCACTGTTTCAGTCTTTATCGTTAACAACCCTTTGTTGCTGTGTAATTGTACTGCAAAAGCAGTTTGCTGAACTATACGTTTCAAATTGTATCATAACAGACCATGTATTGCTGCCGCTGTGAGGGCAGATTGATTTCCGTGGTTTCCACAATGTTATATTCATATTATATTTATACAGTTTGGGCTGAATGTTGCAGTGCTGCATTGTGTGCCTTTGGTAAGTAAGTAGCTTAAAAGCTGTTTTTGCAAGAATGCAAATTATTCACACTATATGGTTTCTACCTCATATAGTTTGCCTGCTGGATGGCAATTTGATTTGCATATTGTCAACAAATTACCCATGCTTGCTCAAAGCCCTCAGATGGCTAATAGAATATTTTATCATTTTCAAGAACATATGTTTCTCTTTCCTGTAGCTGTCAATAACTCAGTATTCAACTGTACTGCTGGTGTGAAGAGAATTGTTTGCTGTCTTCAAAGCTTAGTGATTTTTCTTTGGGTAACAGAACACTGTTTTTTTTTTTGCAGCATTACAGTAGATTTGCTCGGAGCACAAGAGTAGATAAAGTTATAGACTGGTTTTCTCCTTACTTTAATCTTAAAATAATGAGTCTAATGTAGTCTATGAAGTACAATTTGACGTTTATCAATTTTTCATATTTTAGACACCACATTTTACCACATATTGACTGTATTACCATGTTATTGTTTTTGGTTAAGGAAAGTACATATGAATTTACTCTGTCTTTGTTTGAAATGTGGCTCTTGTGAAATGACTGGAACACAATTCAAATGTTCAGTATAACAGCAGACACATAGCTGAAATATCCACTAAATGTCTTTAAGCAATACAACAAAACATATCTTTAAATATGCAGCCCATTCATTCTTTCTTGTGATACTTTGTTTGCAGGCTAAGAAAGCCATGGCTTAATCAACACATTCTGCTATATATCTGAAGTGGATATATAGCAGAATTCCTTTCTCTTATTTTGGAAGAGTAGATTATTCAAATCGTCTTTGTCTTCAAGCATACTGATTGCACATTGGGCCAAGCAAAGTTATTACACGATATGGCAGCACCAGCACTTTGGATGCAGCAGAACGCAGATTGGATTTGATTTGGCAGACAGTGGGGAATGTTCTTTCTCCAGCTCTACAGCTGCGATCTGCATGGTAAGAGAGAAAACAGACTGGCAGACACACAAAAAATAATAGTAAAAAAAAAAACCTCCAAATATTAGAGGAAAAAATTAGGTGCCGGTAGCAAAATAAGATACCAACCACAGTGACACAGTTAACTGACATATTGTGCCTCCAGGCTGTTTTCAGTCTCTGAACGCTTGCGTGATACAAGGATTAATCTCTGGCTGAACCTACGGGGGCGGCGTTCTCTCTTCTTCACGCTACGCTCTCCAGCTTTCCCCAGCGATTCCGGCCCAGGAGGACTCTCCTGTCAGGCTTACCTGTCACTCCTCCGTAATATGCAGCTGCCAATCACTTTGTCTCCCAGGAAGCCAAAAAAAAACAGTCATTTCAATCATTTCCTAACTGCTCAGTTCCAAAGACTTATCTTTCTTTTTTTTCTGTAGTTAAGGAAAAAAAAAGTTTATTGTACATAATCTGGAGGAAGCAATCAATGTTGCTAATTAAGCACCATGGGACAAGAAGATTGTGCATCCCTGATAACGTACGAAATGCCTCAAGTGGAGCTGTGTCGTTAATTGCCTACATCGCCTGGGTCTAAGCTTCTGCGCAGTAGAAGTCTGATATGAGATGAAAATGACAATTGTAGTGTGTATGTGTGTGTGTGTGTGTGTGTGTGTGTGTGTGTGTGTGTGTGTGTGTGTGTGTTTGCATGTGTGCATGAGATCAAGTGTGTTTGTGTGTGTGTGTAAACATGTGCATAAATTCCTGTGTGTGTGTGTCTGTGTGTCTGTGTGTAAACATGCATGTGTAAAGTTCCAGTGTGTTTGTCTGTGTGTGTGTGTGTGTGTGTATACGTCCATGTGTAAGTTCCTGTGTGTGTGTGTGTGTGTGTGTGTGTGTGTGTGTGTGTGTGTTTCTGTGTGTGTGTGTGTGTGTGTGTGTGTGTACATGCATGCTAGGTTCCAGTGTGTCTGTCTGTGTGTGTGTGTGTGTGTGTGTGTGTGTGTGTGGTGTGTGTGTGTGTGTGTGTGTGTGTGTGTGTGTGTGTGTGGTGTGTGTGTGTGTGTGTGTGTGTGTGTGTGTGTGTGTGTGTGTTTCTGTGTGTGTGTGTGTGTGTGTACATGCATGCTAGGTTCCAGTGTGTGTGTGTGTGTGTGTGTGTGTGTGTGTGTGTGTGTGTGTGTGTGTGTGTGTGTGGTGTGTGTGTGTTTGTGTGGGGTTGTGTGTGTGTGTGTGTGTGAGAGAGCGAGAGAGAGAGTAAGTGGAAGTACCCTCTCATGTCTGACTACTTGCAGGCCTGGCCACGGTCACACCTTGCCCCGACTACGGCCATTAACGTGACGAGAAGGGAAAAAAGAGAAGTTATTATTTCATTACAGTGTAATTATACCGGCTTAATAAATTGTCTGTCACTTCAGATTTTATTACACTTCACGCAGATGGGAGCAGTGTCTCGCGTGCTCCTGCGCCCCTGCTTGGAAAAGCGCTTTATTTTATTACCGCCTCTCTAACTCACCGAGAGAGTGCCGCTCTCCGCGAGCGTTTCTCTCACCGTGAGCCGGGACTGGCATCAGCCCTTGGATGATTTCCATGCATCATAACGGTTTACTAATTCGCCATGCTAATTAACTAATTAATTTGGGAACAGGAGATGAGATATATATATACATATATATATATATATATATATATATATATAGCAACACCGCTCTCCTTCTTTTCTAATGGAATCTGGATTTTCTTTTTCTTTTTCAATGTTGTGTATCTCTGCTGCAAAGCCTTTGGAAGTGTGAGTTTGAACCATTACTTTTTCTTAGCAGATGCTCTTATGCGCAGCAATTTACACAGTTTAAATTTATACATGTCATCTACTAACACAGCTGGATGTTTACCGAGGCAATCTGAGTACAACAACAGTGCCCGAACTCAGACTCGAACCAGCACCCTTTGGGTTACAAACCCTGCTCCTTCCCACGATGCCACACTGCAGAAGCACCCATCTGCAATATGTTTCACTTTTTAAACCACTTTCGTGGTCAGCCTGCAGTCTTTATAAGGCAAATGACATACTCACTGCTTGCCTTGACTCAAGCATGGCCAGTATTCAACACAATGTTGCAGTTTTGTGTGGAACCCACCAGAGGGCAGAACACATGTCTGTCACTTAACACTCACTTCATTTACCTTCCATTTAAGAGTAATGTATTGATTCCATCTTTACCGGCAGGGTAAGTTCATAATCAATGATAAGAAGATTGTAGAAATATTTTAAATTTACAAATCTCAGTCTGACTGCAGACATTTATGTCAACAGCATAATAAAACCGGATCATTTAAGCAGCAAACTGCCTGTGTAGCGTTATCCATCGTCGTGCTGTGGGACGGCACTGAGACTTTTTGTTGGCCTCGGCAACAAGCGGAGGGGAACTTTCAGCCTCTCATGAAACTGACCTTGCTGTTGCCATGGTGAGCTCAGCAAGCTCGCGCTTGAGGGGCGGCCCCTCAGCATTGAAATGCCGAACACTTTCTCCTCGGGATTGCAGACAGAGGCAACATCCACATGGTGGCAGCACTGAGATATGACATAACAGGGTGGGAATCAATACACAGGACATTTTGTCCTAAAGGCCAATAACACATTAAAGTAAACGTCAAACAAAGTTGTTCTTTCAGTGACTGATTGCAGTGACTGAGTGTGTAAATAATGCTTTATTGCTCAATTCTGAATGTTTCACTGAAAATGTCACTGTATATTATTGCTACTTCAAGTTAAAGTTGCTTTTTTTGGTATCTTCACTCAAGACTAGTTAAGTATGAGCAATTAAGTAAATCAATTATACAGCATATTTTGCCAGCCACGCCAGCCATGAAGAACTAGCTGTAACATTCACAGTAAGACCTGGTCATTATCTCACAAATTTCTTTATTTTGCTCAGATTGGTGCAGTTTGGCTGTATTTCTCTACAGGCAGCCACACTCCTGACTAACCCATCACCTTCTATAGCTCCAACATAGTCTGTGTCACCAATAAATAAAAGCATGGTTTCAACATTTCTAAGACAGTAAAACCTTTCTCAGGCTTTTAAGCTTTTTTGGAGGGGGGTAAGGTTGAACCATTTGGCCTGAGAGACTTACCTGAGTGAGACAACCATCATCAGAAACAGTCATCGCCAGTATCAGAGCACATTCCCAAGACCATGCAGTAGTGATAATGGAGGCTGGGATATTTATTTTCCTCAGTTGTCGTTATCTGTTGATCTATTCATCTGGGTAAACCATAAGCACAATCTGTACCGACTTTGCCCTGAACATGTTGTTTCCTATGGGTCCCAATTGTGTTGTTTTGTTTCTGTTTTTTGAGGGTGGGGGAAAAAGGGGGAGTTGGCTCAAATGGGAATATTGTCATATATGACTAAAATGATAACATGGACAACACCAAATTAATCCCATCCCATTGGAGGAAATTACCAAATGACCGTCAGCTGCTGAAAATTATCTGTGACACGTTGTGGGGAAATGGTCCCAGGGTGACCACAACATAGAGTTAAGTTACACAATGACACAGTGTCCAGGCTAACTGAGAAATTCTATTTTGAAGAACTTTACATTGGTTCCTGTGTGGGTGAGCCAAATGATTTGGTGAATATTGTGTTTCTTTTTTAAAAAATTGGCAGCATTTGTAAGAAGCCCATGGGGTACATAGCTGTATTGCCGGACCCTTGATAACACCTAACGCAGAAGATGAAATGTTGAATTTTAGGTCAGTTTTGCTTAAAATGCCACAATTCCTCATCCTCTGAGGAAATGACAAGGCATTGCATCTGATTCTTCTGCCCTCTGCAGTGCAGCTGTGCGGTCAGTCTGGATCGGAATCCGTCTACAGCTTCAGGATATCTTCTAGTATAATGCTAACACAATATAGTACAGTAGAGTCATGACACCCTGGTTACACTAACAAACAGGCATATGAAATATGAAGCACAAGTAGGATTAGAAACAATCAGTGAACATAAGTTCATTCACTTGTGTGTTTTTACCACCAAACTCCTAACTCTCTCTTCAGAGGATAACAGGCAATACCAGAGGCCTTTGTACCAGTTAACAATATTTGAGCCCTTTCAATGCAGGTACCACAGCCTATTAGTCTAAATGAGCCTATCTACATTACTAATAGGTCTAAATGAGCATTCATTCACATGTTTTAGCACAAGATGGCTGTGGTAGGCTATTTATGATTATTTGGCACTTTAACTTTGCATTTCCATTACAATAATGTGATGTTTTGGTGAATTTATGAAATTATAGAACTACTACAATAAAGAAAACAGTTGACTCTTTTGTTATTTTTTACTGGGGGGATGCTATTTCCAACAAAACACAAAACTGATTAATTGTGTAGTGGAGAAAAAATTCACTGGCATGTGTAGGCTTACTTAGAAATGGAGTAGCTATAAATAGCTATGCAGGCCTAATTTGAGTCCTCCCTGGGTTTGTGCAAATGAAACGAATAGCCCAAATGTCATAAAATAAAAAGTACTCTACTTTGAAAATAAATAAAACATAGCTAGCTTTAAAAATAGTAAAAGTAAAAAAAGGCCAGTTTCAAACATTACATTTTTGTTGTTTGCTAACTTCTCGCCGCAGATCAAACATTCTGGTAAGGCAGCAGTACTGGTGGTGAAAGCAAACGAATCTGTCCACGCACTATTAAATTCTCTGTTTTCCTCCGAGACTTTTCTTTTTTTGGATTTTGAATCCATAGCTAGCTTAGGAAAACACCCACTCAAGCCACTTGTATTGAGTTCAGCAAAGACGCACCAGGCCGTGATGTAGTATATGACGCACATTTTAGTTGACCAAGTGTTTTTTTATTCTGTGTATAGGCTACATATTTTTAAAATTGGATAATGTAAGGATGACTTTAGGCCTACAACAATGATAGCAAAATGTAAAAAAAAAATTGTTATTCATATCCATATTGTT
Organism: Megalops cyprinoides; assembly: GCF_013368585.1. NCBI lineage: Eukaryota > Metazoa > Chordata > Actinopteri > Elopiformes > Megalopidae > Megalops > Megalops cyprinoides. The sequence continues at coordinate 6,139,513 of NC_050602.1, forward strand.
TTGACAAAGCTAGGGAGCCACTAGAGAGGAGGTAAAGAGCTGCATGCAGCTCGGGAGCCGCGGGTTGCCGACCCCTGTCTTAGACAATGCTTCCAGGTGAAGGCATACATTTAAAGTTGAGGGGAAAAAATCTGTTTAATGTTTTTTTTTCTATACAAATGTTTGTCACGCAAGAGGCCTCTTTGCATATGGCAATACCTGCTGAGCCAATTTCATCTTTTTTTTGGATATGGTGATAGCCTTGATGGACTGTCACAGCATGCGAACACTAAACTTAGTGAAAAGGCTGATGGTTCTCCCAGCACCAAGATATAGATCATTACTGTCTGACATTTGCATTTCCAGAAATGCTTGTGTAATAGCATTTATACATCCATTTTGTGTACATATATATTTGAAGAGCGCTATGACCTTATTAGACTGTCATGAGCAAGGTCATGTACAGTAATCAACTTCCTCAATGCCGTGAGAAATTGTGAGAAGCATTTCTCTATTGTACGGGACCATTTGACTGCCCAGGGGGTCTGTTTCGTCTGGCGACAGAAACACGTGCTTTCTGCATCAGTGAAATATTTCATTAAACCATGAACAGGTTGAAGACAGAACGAAATTGGGAATGGCCTTTACAGCAGCTTCATTTGGACCCCGGTACATTAGATTATTACTCTCGTGAATAATGATGCGCTATGTCAACAAATCATTTTCTACAAGACGCACCGTTAAACTGTTCCTGGTTTTACCATATTAAAACTCTTTGTAATTCATCTTACAGTGTGCTTACTCTCCAAAGCACTTCTGTCAAATATTGAGAAGCACAAGGTGGTGTTATGTAGCCATTCTGTAGACTGCATGTAGGTTCATAACAATGTACATAAAACGTACCTGCGCCCTCTATTCTGGGAAAAGACTCGGCCCAGTCGTACTTCAAGTATTCTGGTGTGGGTAGTGTTCTTATTTGGCACTGACTGAGTTTAAAGCATCGACAGGTGTTCGGCTCAGTGCTGCATCTGTATAACCAGAGATTGGCTACTAGCGCGACACCGCTGGGGACTGTGTAACTGGCAGCCACGTCGGACGCCCCGCGGAAACCGTAACTTATCCGTGCGGGAGTGATCGAGAGGTTGCATCTGATCCAGCCCCCGGGCTCCGCTCGCCAGGGACAAACCCCATTAGGAGACGCATTAGGTGCGGCTGATTCGGTTACCGCGGTGACCACCGTCTCTGTCCATCCGAGGCCAGCGCACTTTCCCGCACAGTCGCAGATGCGTCTGCGTGATAACGCGCTTACTTATGTCACTGCACGACCAGGCGACCCCACTTCTTCACCCCCCCGCGCGCAGAAGCCCTTCTGAATGCAATAAAGTTGCACTGCCACGTCCGTTCCCCGGGAGATGCATCCATTTGCTTTCCGGTAGACGCGAGGCAGAGGTAATAATGAACGATAAAGAGACACGCGTCCGGCCTGTAAATACTGCATAAAGACAGAGTTATGTGTCTTTTCAATGAGGCCGTCTCCAAGTGAATCGGGACATTTACAGGAGTGATTACCTTCGGAACAGAGAGGTGTGACTTACTGACCGTTAAAGCAAATACTACCAAACATCACTATGGAGATGCATAGTTGTTGTTGATAATATTTGTCTTAACAGGACATTGAATATTGTATTATTGTTTCCTGAATAAAAAAAAAATAAACAAAATAATGGCAGAGCTGTGGGCTTTTGGGAGACACCTTAGGTAAATTTGATCCTTTAAGCTTTCTGGTTTATGAGATGTGTCTCTCAGGTAATTGCCGTTTAAGTAGTAAGTTAAAGGGGAGAGCCGGGGCAGTTTTTCCAAAATGCCAAAATTTTGTGTTAACAACGATATGTGTTAGTATAGAATTTGTTGACACTATTCTACATTAAACAGAAGAAACCAAGACCAAATGATAATTCACGAAAGGATATGTTTTTCCTTCATTGGTGTGTAGATGTGCGTAGTCAACGGAACTACTTTGTGAAGTAATCAGTGCGTAAAATACATCTTACCATCTGACGTAGCCAAATGCCAGGTTTAATACAGACTAAAAGGAGTGTTTTATCTGTGTGCAGAGCTTGCAAGACAGATACTGGTCAAGCACGTGACCATTGACTCTCATGTATCATCACTTTGAAGAGTCCTGCTTAAAATATTTACTCAGCTGTTTCTTCCAAGTACAGTTAAAAGTACAGATTAAGTAGCTGTTACAAGTGATCCTCAGTTTGTAGGATACCTAAGTACTGCAGAATGCCTGCACCAAGAACTACTATATGTCAATATATGGCAAAGTAGGAAATCTGTGTGTAAAGGAGGCGCTTCATAATTTGTAAAAACATAGGGTGGATATTTTTTTAAAAATAACTGATACCATTATGCACTCAGTTTTACAACACATTCTACAGTGCACTGTATTAAACTTTTTAAAATATATATTCAGTATTTTAGATGGTATTTTTCTATCTGAGCATGTACTGTGAAATCCACTTCCAACCTTCCCTTGCAGAGTTAAATTTATGGATGCGTGTCCAAAAAAAAAAGAGCTGATTAATGAAGTCAGGGCTTAATGAAAACACGCGCTGATCCCAGGGAGTGGGAGGCATCCCTTGGTTGTAATTAAAGAGTGGAGGGAAAACATAATAAGTTGGGCCGAGTGTCTCCGGATGTCTCACGGCGCGCTCGGAGCAGGGAGTGGTCAATGTTTACATCTGGCAAGCAGAGGGCCGCAGTCTGTACAGAAATAAAGGCCCCGTCCTGACCTCAAGCTGTTACATACAAATGCCTGGTGTTTTTGTTTGGAGTATTTATAAACTTCAAGATAAGCAATGACACTGACTGCTCGTCCATTTGCTGGGGAAACGGGATGGAAGCGAGGGCCGAAACATGCAGCTAAAAGTAATCTTTAATCGGATGCAGGCTCATCCGCTCCTTTGTGTGTCAGAAATGTGGACCGTGAGGCAGCTGTGAGTTTTTTTAGCACCGTGTTGAGCTTTCTTTGTCTTTAAAAAGGCACCTACAGGGCAGCCGGAGGAGCTGATTGGTGAGGGTGTGACCTGAGCTCTCCAATCCGGGTCCAATCCTAGCACTGTCGTTATGTGACAATGGCTTTGGTTCACCGGGCATAGGGGTGGATAGGACAGCCAAGATCCCCTCATCTCACCAATTTCAAGCGCCCTGTGATCCCTCCGGCAATTGGGAGTTACTCAGCTGATGTCAGTGCTGTAGCACCCGTCCTCCAACCAGCACCCACGATGCTGAGGTGTGCTGTGACTTGCAGTGTGAAAAACAGCCTCAGCTGCATGGGACTGCATTGGGGGATTGCATTCATCTTGCTTCTCATCAATCAAGCTCAGTCTGGCTTTTGATTAGTCATTATCTGTACATTTGCCCTGTGACATTTGGTGAACCATACTTTAGGTACCTTTTCCTAGGGTTTTGCCTTGAAAAGATGATTCTCACTTCAGGGAAACTAAAACTTAATTCCAAGGCCCTGTTAAATGACGATTCTGCTCTGAACCATTGACAAGTTTTTCAGAGAGCAGTCTTAATGTCTGCTCATCGCTCTTATCGCAGCATCATCTGAAACCCACTTTAGAGTAATGTTTTTTTAACGAGCTGTAATTATCAGAAGGGCCGGCCAGGGAGCAGCGCTCCGCACGGCTACGTGCGGCACCAAAGGTAGAAATTACGTCGCATCGGGAGACCCGGTGTTTCCTTTCATGCCACACGCAGCCTCATCCTCAACGCGCGGGGTCATTTAATGCAATGACAAATGAATATTCCCCCAGTAATGACATTACGACTCCCTGTAATGGAGCCAGCCAAACGAGAAGAGGGGGCCGAGGTTCACGAGCCGTTCCGCGTGCCAAATTGAATGATCCCATTAATGTTGGCCTGTTCCCGAGTGCCGCATCCGTGCGTCGGTTACGTCTGCGTTCTCCTCGGCAGGTGACACGGGTGATTCAATAAAGTGAGGCGTGTGCCCGCTGCTGCTGCTGCGTGCGATGACGCCCGGAGCTTGGCCTGTGTGTGTGTGGGGCCCCCCCCCCCCCCCCCTCCAGAGACCCCACGACTTCTCTTTCATGTCTGAGGAGGTGCACAGTACAGATTGACAGAGTACTCAATGAGGACTCCGCACTCCGTGTGCTGCATTTAACCATGACAGGATGTCTTAGCCAGCTGGCATTCCTTGGCATGAGGACGTTGACATTTTGTCTACATTCGTGGGTTGCGTGTTTTTTCACAAACTATCACACTTTTGTTTCACTAAGGCCAATGGTTGATGGTTACATTTTCAATCCATGTTAGTTTGACGTTACGGCTTGCTAACAGCAGAGAGTAACACCTGTAATGTGGTTCCATAGTGTAGTGGTTATCACGTCTGCTTTACACGCAGAAGGTCCTGGGTTCGAGCCCCAGTGGAACCACGACATTTTGTAGCCCAGTGGTAAGGAGCACGGCTTATAACCGAAAGGTTGCTGGTTCAATTCACCGCTGGGACACTACTGCTGTACTCTTGGACAAGGTATTTAACCCACGACTGTCCCAGTAAATAGCCAGCTGCATGGCTAAAATTGTAACCTGTGTAAGTTGCTCTGGATAAGAGTGTCTGCTAGATGACAATAAGATAATGTAACATAAAAGGTAACTAGAGGGTGAGCTGGTTGTTTGGCAACAGCCACAAAAATATTTACGGAGCTCTCGGGCTGGTATTTCATTATGAGCGAGCCTGAGCTGTGGACCACAGCCAGTGTCTGTGGCAACCCGTGTAGGAGGGGAGGAGGGGGGGACAGGAACACGGCCCTTGTGGCGCTGGCATGCGGAGACTCTCAACAAACACGTGGGTGACAGCAGTTGTGTGTGGGTGGTGCTGTCCTCAAGTCCAGTTCAGGGTCCCCCACCACTAGCGAGAGCTCACAAACAGTCTTTCCAAGTTTCTCTGAAAAACAGCAAGGGTCACCAGGCATGGGCTCTGGATATTTTTAACAGGCAAGGTGTTAATATAACTCGTAATTACCATATTAAATATCATCCAGGGTGGAACATGAGAAAAGAAAAACTAAAGGAAAGTGCTTGTGTGGGCACACCATGTGTTTATATAATACCTGAGTAAGGGCCACTGACTCGGTGTGTCACTTGTGCCAAACTATTTGTAAGCACCACACTCCCTGGGGTTCTTTTCCAAATGCCTATACTAATATCAAGTGGAATTAGGATGCATTTGTTAAATGACCACTGAAAGGAAAAAAAAACAACCATCATTTCTCAGAGATGCACTCTAATGCCCGCACAGTCGGTCGTTGGGAGACGTGTTTGTTTTCCTGCACCCACAGTTGATTTGTAGGTCAGGAAGGGATGCCCGCCGGTTATGTCATTTCCTCCAATTCTGTCCCTCTCCCACGACCTCTGCAGGTTTGCAGACCTTTAATATACACTCGGTAACAAGTTTCTATTTGCACGCTTGTGCCGAGAGAACATACAGTCCGATACATTGAGTCATTCATGGGATAATTGCAGTTCCCATGAAGCCAATGGAGAAACAGCACTGCGAGTCAGCCACTCACTAAATAAGTATCTCATACATACGCACATAATTCACATGGGTTAGTAAGGCAATGTGCATGTGCAAGTGCAACAACCCAACTGATATTGGAGTGCAGTGCATTTTAACATCCTGCATATGTTCCTTACATTTTGTTTCATAACTGGTCATTTTGCTGTCTGTTACTTTTTGATAAAACACCCTGAGGAATGAGATCTGCCAGGCAAAAAGAGTGACGTATTTGTCAGGCCAACAAGTTGATGTGATTTTTGTATGTTGTTTTTATTGAAATATATTTCATGTTCTTGTGCAAAACGTTTGAATGGGTATCGAAGTAAAAAACCCAGCTACGTGCTCACTCTGGCTGTTATCAGGGGGCGCGCACTAGTGTTGAGTTACAGGCCGGTGTGAGCCAGCGCCCAGCCAAGCGCGACACCTCCGCTTATTAGCAAAGTCCCCGGAGCAGAGCACAAGGGGACCGGCAGGCCAGCTTCTCATCGGAATGTGCGCTCCAAAGGTTGAGGACAGGAAAACGCAAACGGATTCTGGCTCCAGGCAAGGCCATAACCAGACAGATATTTATACCGAGGTCACCATTAGATCTGGGGGAGGGTTTTTTTTTTTGGCGACTTTTTCCAATTTCAGTCACTCAGTGGTGTTCTCAGACATGGCTAAGTTTATCTGGTATGCGCACACAGCTTACAGTGGTGATGCGCATTCACTCAACAGTTTTATTGGCAGACAAAAATGTAAAAAGAGCCAGGCATTTATCGCCATAAAATGGGTAAAATTTCTTGACTGTCTGATGTGTCCACGTATAACTGTAAATCGGTAACTATATTACAAGGTGGTGAATTAACACTATTGGGGCGACTTGCGTCACATTTAGGATGTAAAATAACTTCCAATGCAAAATCAATCTTGGCATTGTCCTCGTGGCTGACGTTCTGCCCTATCCCAGCTGCCAAGTTAAATAACGTAGTAGCCAATAGAAGTCTCTTCTATCATTTTGTTTGCTGGAACTAGCACAGAATGAGAGTTTCATGACATTTAGCTAAATGAAACAAGTGGCTGTTTTCAGAGGCTGTCATGTTCCTGTTGCAACCTGCCAGCTAGCCATCACACTATGCCTTCAGTATGTTTCTCACTAGTCTGTGCTGGTGGCAGGTGCAAACTTTATTCATTAATAATTTATTAAAACATATTCAGCTAAAGCCATACAGAATCTAAGCAGCGAACTAGTTATTACTGACATTACCAAGATGCATAGAAATGAACTTTAAATCATTGCCAATACATCAATGTTTAACATGATAGAACAAACTAAAAACGCTATAATCTCCCTGCAACTGTAGAAGTCAGCCTTGCACGCGATAGTAAGCTTGAATTTCATTAGAGGCTAGTAGTGGAGAACACTCCCTTGGCCCATATTTTACACCATTTTCATGCTGGCTGCATAAACAAAAGAAACAATGCCTGCTGGAGATCGTTAGATCAATGGGGGTCCTTACATAACTGTATTTCGTATAGCAGGGACAATCAAAGTGAGGTCATACAATCAAATGTAAATACATTAGACTCTGAAGATTGCAATGTCCTCTGTGGTCCAGGTGGTAATTACAGATACAGATACGTTTTACCTCAGCACGGTTTAATGTATGCTACAACAATACTTTTATTATTTGTATCATTTAACAGCCTGGATCAAATAAAATCTAAATATTATGCTTTGTAAAAAAAAAAGAAAAGAAAAGAAAGAAGCAATGAAACTGAAATCAACTGGTTGGATGTATCTAACACACCGGATGGTTGATCCTTACAGAGCTTAAGAGCACTTTCTGCCCTTGACAGCAGATATAACATCATCTTTCCCCAAAAAAAAAGTTTGATCCAAGATCAGTGAAGGGCAGGATCTAGGGATACTTATTACAGAGCTGTATGATCTAGAACAAAGATCTTATAACAAAGACCTCTCAGTGTTCTTCGTTTCCTTTTAAAAGTCAGAACAAAACATCAATCTGACATAAATGACTTAAGAGCGTAAAATATTACTGTTAAACGCATGATCAGAAAATGTCAAATACCTTGAGAACTGAATGATTTCCCTGCCTTTGATTCAGAGGAAAGTAAAGGTTCCCCACAAATGTGTGAATCGCATTTCCAGTTGTCCGATTAGAGCAGTCAGTTACCGCAGGCCCTGACTCATGCAGCTGGCATTTAGGTGACCTTATTTCTAACCAACTGCATTTTGTATTCATTAATAGTACATTAGGCTCATTCTCATGGCTTCTGTGCAGCTCAGTGGTTAAGGCACCTGCCTTGCTTGCAAACTGAGCTACACAACCCAAGTTTGATCCTGGCCATGTCATGGGCTGGCAGTAACTGGCAGCCCACAGTTGTGGAAAATTTTGCCTTGTGGGAACCAGTTTGTGGGAGCCAGCCTGTACTCAGAACACCACAAGTGACTGAGCCCCCTTCAATTACCTTTTAAGAAAAACAAAGAACATGTAGCCATGCTGAAAGTTCAAGTTTTGAATAAAGCTGAGGGCTAAAATATTGGGTTCCCACAGTACTCGTGCTAATTCAGGTTTAGCAGCAACAGTTAAAGGTTAAAGAATATGGCCAAAAAAACAAGACCTGGATTGAATTCTTGAGAGAAGCTCAAATGCCTAACATAACATAACAAATTTGTATGTTTTTGTAATATCTCCTGAGGTACAAAGGTTACCATAGGACCACTGAAAAAAACCCAGAAAATTCATTAAAGGGTTATGATGAAAAGACCATGAAAGAGACAACATTATAAGCCCAGTTTATAATGACAGATACATGCAGTGAGCAGAGCTACTGTTATGCCTATGGAAACATGGCATTGTCAAAATGATAATTTAATAATAATTTAATATTTAATATTTGTAAATGAGAGCCCCACAGACTAAAAGGCCTGCGGCTTATATTTGCTTTTAGAAATATAACTTGGACCCAGCCACAAAGCTAGCATTGACCCCCAAAGAGGACTGTTTATTTGTCAGTCTATTGGAAGCAGCAAAAAATAAACCCCAGTCCTCTTAAGTATATTATCTTAAACACATCTGTCAAGAGGAAGCGATTTGTTTGTTACACGACCATAAAAATTATCCAAACATGCAGGCATGGCGCGAGTCACCAGGTCGAGGAAGAGACGGCTGTGTTTGGCTCCACTGTCCTGTAAGCCCCGTGTTGACTCAGCTGGGCCAGAGCCACACTATAGGCTGCAGAGACAGCACATGAGAAAGGTGGAGACCAGTGCTCCAAAATTAAAACCAACACCCTACTGGTTGCATCCAGTTTTGATTGTCAGATCATTCAGTTGTTATTATTCTGGCAAAAGAAGCATGTGTCCACTTTTTATATCTGTTATTGCCGTGCAATTTGTTTAATTGAACTTGTAATTACGTTGTGTTGTATTGTGTCCATTATGACTTGCCCAGGGTGTAAATACAGCAGAAGAAAACTAGCCATTGCTCAGCTGTAGCAAAATACATGAGAGATGTGTTCAATGTATGTGGTTCCTGTAATGAATGATTGAATGAATGAATAATATAAGAACCATGTTACATAACATTTTTGGTGGCACGAATGTAATTACTACAACAGGACCACTGAATAGGGCTGTAGGACTAGGGGGTAAGGAGTCTGGTCTTCAAAGCAAATCCCAACCCCACTGCTTCAACTGTGGTTTTTTAGAAGGGGGAGCTCTGGGTTCCTACATCTCCCCCTTCACTGAGTGCCTCACTGGTGTTTGAAAAGGGTCAGGGCTGGGAGGAGAGACTGATGCATCCTGCTTTGTGTTTACCCAGAAAAGGGGTTCTGCAAGACATGAACCAGGGTCCAACAAACCCCAGTGTAAACCATTCCACAGAGCTCTCGAGAATGTCCTCACAAAATAGATCCCTTTCAAAGGGAACTTGATATTTTTCCGTTAAATGTTACCTCTGCATGGTATCACATAGTAACAATGTAAAAAAAAAAAAGTTCACCCAAAACAGATCTCCACAAACTGATATGGATCTTTAAAACAACAGTTAACATACTTTGAAAACGAACACACACACAACTGAATGTGCTTGTCAGGAATCAATATGAAAGCTGACAATTGTTCAGTACTTATTTGTTTGAATTTTTACTATATGATGTTGTTTATTCAGAACAACACAAACAAGCTTTAGAGAGAAATTGAAATTTTTAACAAATAGCTGTAATAACATGGTCTGGAAGTTAGTATCAGAAGAATTACCTTGCTAGCTGGAAGGCAACATTAGCTTTTTGCCATGAGTTTATCTAATTCTTCTCCCATTGAAGCCACAGTAAGTAACACATTTATCTTGAAGGATATACCCCTGTATTCTCACTCTCACTCTCGCTCTCTCTCCCTCTCACTCTCTCACCCTCTCTACCACAGATTTAAGAAACCAAACATTCTGTGCATGTCGTATACCAAAAAAGGCCTTCAAGGACGCTTTCTGAGAATGTCAGTGTATGTTGATTCACTGAATGACGAATTAATGTGTGTTGCATTTTACGGAAAAGGGATGTTGAGTGAGATCACATCACAGGAGGTGATTGGACAGATAAGCTTTGCTGTGGTGCACATCCTGTTTTACTATCAAGCATATTACACAACAAAGCACAAGTTCCCTCATAAAGATACATTTTATTATTTGGTTCATTCATATTTGTTGTTTGTGAAACAGAAGTGGTCTGAGCAGGATACATATTAGTTATTATTAGTACATTAGTCATTTGGTTAGTTAGCATCAACACCAGTTGTCTAATGAGACTTTTTGAGGCTTCATTTTGAAAGCTTTGAGCTATAGCATGGGGGGTTTGATTTTATGTACATTTAGAATGTTTTGCACCAATGGAAACTGGTCTGCATGTATCATCTGGAGTTATTCATTGTACATTTGAGGTATGTCTGTACAATTTTTCACACAGGATTTATGTTGAACTCATTCTGTTTACTGTTCTGTTTAACACAATTGAATTCCCTGTGCAAATCCCAAATCTCACTCCCATTCAGTTCTGTTGGAAAAATAACTGAAATTTACCAGAGACCCCTTGTGTATGGTTTGTAACCAAAATAGTGGAGGCACTACCCTGCATATGTTTCTGGGGGGTTGCCCAGTCATCTATAACTTTAGGACAGAAGCTGCAAATATGTCTTCTGGTTTCACTGAGGATTTAGTTTTTTCTTACTTTAGCTGTTTCTTTTAAAAGGATGAAGTTAATTTGCAGTTGCTGTTTTCCATTTGCAGATCATAGCAACATTTGAAAGAACTTATTCTGAACTGTCTGGTGCAAAGTCTAAAACCATCACCTCGTGAACAAGCGTTATTAAGATGGGGAGCTGCTCTCTTTATATACCTGTGTGCTGGAGTATTATGTGTGTCTGTGTGTGTAATTGTAATTGTGTAATTGTATGTGTATATGTATGTCACTGGTTGTCACTGTTTTTCCCCTTTTGAACGTATGTCTGTATGTTCCCAGGCAGCTTATGTAAATCCAAATAAAATATTGCTCACAATAACAATGTGGTTAAGGATGTGGTCTAGTTGCATCTGTTTTTCTGACTTGTAGGTCATCACTGTAGGGTACTAATTTGACCTTGGTGTCATGTAGACCGAAGGCTGGGGCTGCAGACTGCTCAAACAGCTGCACTAACTTATTTATGCAGATATTGAAAAGCACTGGTTTCAGACTGTAGCGCTGCCTTACATCACTGCCCTGTGCAAAATATTGTTTAGTTCCAGTTCCTACTTATTTTATGGGCATGTATGTTTAATTATATATTCTACCATTGAGTCTGCAGTACAGTTCTTTGTGTCAAATGGAACCAAAACGTACACATCCTTTATTCATGTTGCTGTTTTTTTTTTTTTTTTGGTGTGTTTGTTTATTAGGGCGTGTATGGTGGAAATATTAGTTCTTTTAACAGAATCATATTTTGAATTTTATAGATTAACGTAGTGGGTGCCTTTATATAGATGAACAAAATTCTGCTCAGATAGCAGGATAGCTCTGCCGTTGGTGATGAGGCTGTGGTCCGAAAGGCAGGGAATGGAAGGGAAGTCCTCCGTTATTTTGATGTCTCATGATGTTGCATGTATGAGGAGACGCTTGAAGGGGGTGAGAGGCCACGCAAGAGGCTCTCGTCCAACACGCAGGCCTTCCTGGCATGTCATTATTACCACCTCGTGCCGCATCCGCATACATGGTCCTAAGACTCTTCCTGTGGATGTGGGGCACATCATATAGGCTCCAGGGTCCGGTGAGGAAGTGGGGGCCCAGCTACACATGAGGGAGGGCATTGCAGACTGTGGGGAATGGTGCACCGATGCTGTTAAAAACATTGGGGGTTGTGTGTCTTTATATGGCAGTAGTGTAAGAAAACCCACCCTGGCATCAAGAAAATCCAGCACAGCTTTTTCAGTCAGTACTCCCACTGCCTTTTCAGTTCTGCGGCACGTTGGGAAGGTCATGGGTATCTGTGTGCACTACAGTGGAGCAAGGATGAGACATTAGAGACTCTCTGCGGTCATTAAAGATTCCATGACCCCCCTGCAAAGAGTAAAGCAGCGTTTCCCAAACCTCTCCTGGAGGACCCCTTGTCCAGAATGTTTGAGATCTCTCCCTGCTCCAACACAGCTAATTTAAATCAGTTGCTAAATTCCAAATCAATCTTTTTCGATTTCACCACCTAATAATTATCCAATTTAATTGGCTCAACAATACCCTCCTCCATTTCAGATTATGTGTGTTGAGTGTTCTGGCACAAACATTACTGAGGCATTTGAAACTGAGGACAGGTCTAAGGTCTCTCCTACTCAGAGTTCTGAATGGAAAAAATATTAATTTCCTAATTGGTATTCATTTCACTCTCTCTCTCTCTCTCTCTCTCTCTCTCTCTCTCTCTCTCTCTCTCTGTCCTTTATTTCCACTAATTTTTAGAACCACAGATATCTGTCTGTCGCTGACCATATCTGTCCATCTGCCTGGTCTGAGGTTGAGCAGTGTCACTCTGATGACTCCCAGATATATTTGCTTGCAGAGAGAGAGCATACAGTTTCCGTGACGTCAGCCGGCACCGGCCCCTGTTGGTCGAGTTTGCCAAGTGACCCGAAACCAGGATGTACATCCTCAAACCTGATTTATGAGGTCACACGTTCCTCAAGAACCGACCTCATATGAGCGCTCTTTAAAGATAATAGTGTTGAGAAACGGGTCATTTTCGGTAATACTCTGCAGCCTTAAATAGCATATCACAAGATATCGAGAGGAGGAGGAAGCAGAGTGCCTTTGCCTCTCACGTTTCATTGGCAGATGGGGATGGTGGGTCTGGTGATGTCTCACCTGGGTGCCTGAAAAGGTGGGGGAAATTTGCTTAATTTCACACTGCGTTGGTGCTACCTGTTCTCTGCCAGTTTCGTCCCCTTCCCACTGTTTCCCTTATCAGAGACCCGCTCTGCGTGATCCCATCAGCTTGCTTAAGGCCACTTGCTTATTATGTTGACAAATGTTGCTGCCAAAACCTAGGAATGGAGGAATCACAGCCAGATTGTGATTTGGGCACACACTTGCTCATGCCTGTGGGTGAGCTTGAGCCTGCAACGTCACATCACAGCCCCACAGAGCAAACCCCAGTCTACCCTCTACACTCCCTTTGCCAGGAACACACCACCCATCAAAATGAGTCATATCCCACAGTCCCATGAAAGTACATGGCTAAGCTACACGAGCTAGCTACAGAGATCACAAATTTGCCAGCTATTATTGTTAGCCATCTTACCATTATAAGTAACTGTCTATATGGCTATACTGATTACAGCTATTTGTCTAGTTATCTAGCATGCTACATCTATGGCATTAGCAATGACAGCTTTGATTGATAGAATTAGCTATTAAACAGGTGTTTTTTTTGTTTGTTTGTTTGTTTTTTTTTCCAAGTAAACGATTTCAGATATTGATAGCTTATTTTGATTTTTTCCTCGAACAGTGCAACCAACCAGTAACTAAATGCACAAACTTACTGAGTTCTGGTCATCTGCCCTAACAATTTTGTTTTAGATTGTCATTCTGTGACATGAATTAAAGTTTTTACCCTCCCCTCACCCTTCCCCCAACCATTCACCTACTCAGGTGATCCAGCAAAATTCATACTCAAGGAAAGGGGAGATTGGAGCTGGCCCTGGATGTAAGGAGATGTAAATAGTTAATGTGCCATTTTAAATATCTGTATATCACGCATTGCTTAATAGTGTCAAAATAGTCCCAACATATCAGCAAAGATTATGGAAATTACCTATATATTTTAGTTTTAAAACTTTCACAGCCAAAAACATTAAGAACTACCTATGGGTGAGGGGGACAGTGAACCCTGGCTGTGCATTCTGCAGCCTTGCCGTTTCTTTCCAAGGGATTTTTGGAGCATCTCAAATGCAACTCACCACCTATCATGAAGAACATTAACTAGAGTAACCCACCATGAGGAGTGTGGACTACAGAACAACCTGCCTGTGTTTGAGACAGGATGCATTTGCCAATCCATCACTCCAGGAGAGGTCAAGAATTCAAATCTTCCAATTCACTCAAGGTTCACAAGAGTCCCCATTATCCGAATTCTGAGTGCGAGTGGCTATGCAGTTGAATTCTGTTTGCATGTGAAAGGCCCGTGTATTATCTGGATATAACCCTCAATAAACACACACACATAGATCATACACATCAGCAAATCTGCAGAGGGTAACATCTACGTTTAATCTCAACACTGATACCTTGTGTCACAGCCAACATGCTACATGAGAGGGATTACTATTTTAACCTCCATTTACACAGAGGATTACCTTTAAAATTGGCTTTGATCATTTCAATTTTATCACTGTTGCGGGTAGTTGAACAGCAACAAATGAGGCAACTGTTTCTCAGGGCCATTGTTCCCATTCAATGCGATAAGATTCTATTTATGATAACAGACCACTCAGAAATGATAAAGCCATCAAAATTGACCAAACCCATAAACCCATGCTTTGTTCCCATGAACGAAAATGTTCCTTTCCCTTCAGAATTTGGAAGACATGGGCTTTTGAGACTGTCCTTGGCACAAACATAACTGAAAGAGGAAACAACCCCTCTAACTGGGAACCAATCCCACTAAGTTAGTGGTGCCCCCCGACCTCCTGAGGAAAACACTGGTGATATATGGCTGAGACATATGGCTTGCGGAATGGTAACCACCATTGAACACCCAAAATATTTGTCTTGCCTTGTAGCTTTTCAGAGTGGACGATCTCAAACAGCAGGTCCCTGCGGTGGCCTATAAACCTATGACCATGAAGAAAACAAATGCAACTGAAAAACAGCCACACTGCTCAGGACTGACTTGAGGTCATGTCACAACAATGCATTGAGTAGGTGATGTTATGAAACTTAAACTTTTCCATGTCTTGTGCATCTGTCATTCAGACATTTTGATAACAATACGTGGAGTACTATAACCCCCCTGAAGCACCTTTAAGATATATATAACATGTCTGTCTAGTTTGTCTCTCCTAGGTGGAAAGCCAGGCTGGCTTGTTTAAATGTTTTTGTGGTCACTTGCAAAACACTTGTAAAGGAATTCAACAGGAAATGAGCCACATGGCCCAGGAACTGCATGCGCAATGACAAGGGATTAACTGAATGATGTTATGGACTGGCAGTGGGAAATCTGGAGATATAGGCTAAAGCGTCTGCAGACTGTGACAGAGAAACGGGAAAGAGTGATGCGTGAGAATAGCAATCCCAGGGCTTGATAGACGCGATCGAACCCCCCGCCATTTTGCCAACAGTTTTCTCGCGGGGTAGGAATATTTTAGCGTCGCAGTACAATGCTGGGACACCCGGTGGACTGGGCTGAACTGGTGAACACAACTTTGTGTATCTTCCACCTGTGTGCAGATATTAACACCAAAACCTACCTGCAATTCCAATATGGTTTGCCTGTATTTAACATGCTTTTTTCCCTGTGATTTGGGGGCATATAGATATTTGCAAGGAACACAGGAGCTCTGGCCAAACACAGCCAATGGACCAGCCATGGTAAAATCACAGCAAATGGACCAGCCATAATGTCAAAAGTGACATTTCAGCAAAAATTGGTTGACAAGTTAGATAGGCACAAGCAAGTACGGATTTGTCAGGTAGCAAAATCAGAGCACTTCCCTGCTTTGATTGTCACTACTGTTTTGAAGCATGAAGAAATATTAAGATACAGAATGCACACAAACACATGACACTTCCCAAAGCACTGCCCGTTTACTGGTTATCACTGGAAGTCCTCCAGCAGGGACCTCTAAACGCTTGACATTTAGAAAAACAGCTTTTAGCAGTGTTGGTCCAATGGACTTCCACCTGTGGAGCAGTGTGCCCTGTCTTGACACAGTGAAATGGCCAAAAATGCTGTGTAACTAGTGAATTGAGAATAGAAAACTGCCTTAAAAGAACTAATGTCAATGTAAGTGTGTTTAAACTTGAGTAACCTGTACCTACTTGAAGTGCTTGAAACAGAGTATATTACATATACATACACACATATATGTGTGTCTTATGAGCGTATGTGAACGATAAAGATCTGAGGTCGACAGTGTTCATGACGAATCTGCACAAATTTGACAGCTGTGAGATACGGGCAGCTCTCTCTAAAGGGGCTAGCAGGTATTTATATTTAGTCAGTGGCTTAGATCAAATCAAATGTTTTATGAATTTGTAAGACACATATCACAGGCAAATTCTTGACAGGAAGTTTATCTTTTACCCATGGAAATAAGTAATTCTAGGAAAGAGCCAAAATGGCTAATGGGAAAGTTTTAATGGGATGCTGGTTTCTGCTGGGCTCAAGGGAAACCGGACTCCAGAGAGTCATATTACTTGACAAGCTACGCTTATGCACATGGAGAAGGAATAATCCCTTTTCACAGGGGACTGGAAACGTGCACCACATATCTGAGTCTCCCACACTTCCCAGAAGATCCTGAATCGCGCTGTAATGGGACTGACAAGTTAATTCCAGTGATGTAGTTCTACAAATTCTGTGCTATGTTTCTCAAACTGGGCATTTACTTAAATTGGCTATTTGATCTGCAAGGGCTTTACTCACTTATACACTCCTCCAGGCACAAATGATTTAATGCGGGAGACTGAATTGTTCCGTAATTAATTTCCACACCCCACAATTGGCAGGATGAGAGAGGTGCTGAGCACCCCCTAAAAGATATACCTGACGCTAAACTGTCTGGGTTTACTTTAAATCCCAACAATTAGAAAGCTTAAATTTGGTTTGCTTCAAATTGACCTTTCACCACGCTCCTCGCTATGGCGTTCGTACAAAGGAGGCGGCCCCAATGACAACTTGGGAGCCTGCCACTCTCGAATTCCATTTGCAGCCCTGAACATTGATCTCCTGACAATTGTGCTGTTGTTATGCAAATCAGATACCTTGTTCAAACTACCTATTTCGCAAAGAACCTGTACATTAAAATTCAAATGCTTCTCTTGATGGATTAACTGAGAAATCAAGAACTTTTGTGTTTTGCTCTGTGACAGAAATAACTACCTCTTATCGTTTTTGTCCTCTGAAATAACATCCTGTTTCCAAAACAAAATTGGTTCATCATGAGCTATGGAGTCTTGAGATCATGATAGGGGTTTTGTATTTTTGTTTGGAGATCCCATGGGGCATTAATATGAGTTATCTAGAGTACAGAATTGAACACAATATTTTAAATATATCATTCATGCGTTTCGTCTCTCCGAATGTGCCTTTATGTGGCGAGGAGAGAAAACTGGTTTCAGGGTACTCTGCATTTTGCATGAAAATACTAGTAATCACATTCACATACTCGCTTGAAAGCACATTACTACAGTCTCACGAATGCAGCCAGTGGGAAACTCAATCTGGAGATATAGGCTAAAGCATCTGCAGACTGTGACAGAGAAACGGGAAAGAGTGATGCGTGAGAATAGCAATCCCAGGGCCTGATAGACGCGATCGAACCCCCGCCAGTTTGCCAACTGTTTTCTCGCGCGGTAGGAATATTTTAGCGTCGCAGTACAACGCTGGGACACCCGGTGCGCGAGGTGCAAAGTTTTTTTTTAAAAAATCAGCCTCGGAGACCGTGTCTAAGTGGAACAGATTGAATCTTGCTCGGTTTGTGCTGGGTCCTCCCGTGCGCCCGAGCGGCGGGAGCTGAGGGACGTCTCTGGAAGACGGCAGATTGGCGAGGGGACGGACGCGCTGCTCGCGTCCTTATCTTCACGCACCATTTAGAAAAGACTGCGCTGTCGTCGCGCCAGGAGGAAGCGACGAGTAAACGGTAATGAAAACCAGCGGGGCGTCTAGTTTCGTCAAGGAGCCGACCTTTATTCTCTTGCTTAGAGCAGATAGTATGAGTGTTTTATATATATATATATATATATATATATATATATATATATATATATATATATATATATATATATATATATACATATAACAAGGACCCTTGCCACAGCATCTCTTCACCAGTGACACCATCGATAGTAGCAGCTTTTCGTTCTCAGACCACATTACATTGAAACAGTTGAAGCAGAGGTGCTAGTAGTAGCAATAGCAACAACAGAAACAGTAGTAATACTTATTACATTGACATTAGTAAGGGGCAACATGATGGACAGAAACAGAAATGTACCCATTGTAAATATAGGTTTGTCCTAAATACACCTAGGAATGACTGTTGGTTCGTGGTTGGTTCCATGATGGTCCAATCCAGGTACTGCCAGAAAAAAAAAACACGTCCTGTCTCCTGAGTCACTAATGGAAATGTTCCAAAACACAGGAAGATCCGTGAGGCAGCAGGTAGTCACCACATCACTCACTACCAACCCAACTGGCCCCGGGCGGTTTACGAACTTGTTTTGGATCAGACAGTGACACGCATGAACACGCTGGCAGAAAAATAGATAGGCCCACTCTTTTTCTGAGGTGTTTTTGTTTTCTTTCTTCGTTCATCATGACTGTCATTCTGAGATTCTGCATCTGCATATGTATGTGGAACCCAACAGCCAGTCCATTCGTATCTCTCAGTGCCACAAACAGTGGAATCATGAGGCGACACAGAGGAGAGGGCAACACTACTGTCATGAAGGTCAACCAGAATTGACTTGTTAGCTGTGTATCACAGATCATACAGTTAAAGCAGTATTAAATGAGCCACAAAATTTATTTCAGTTCATTTCAGTTCTGCAAATTCCCTGTTGTGAATTTATTAAGTCTTGATTTAAGTTATTAAAACCTACAGGAGTGTTGTTAGGCAGTATGTGTGCGCTGTAACATGGTAATGTTACTTCACATTTAATCGCATTCTGTTCACTGAGAAACAGTGACTGCTAAACAGTGATATACAAGTAGTGCTGCTTTTTCCAGACTGCCAATGATACATTACTTGCTTATCTGTCAGCAAGCCCTTGTTCTTGGACTGTATGTGTCCTACCACAGCAGCCTTGTGAATTGCACAATATAAGAGTGTATGCCAAATAAATCATTACAGTAAAACAAAACCTGGGGACGTATTATAGCAGCTGGACCAAGTCACAACCTATTCGATTCTCTCTCTCACTCTCTCTCTTTCTCACACACACACACACATACACACACACCCTCCCTCCCTCCCCCACTCCCCCCTCTGACCCAGAGTCCAGGACACGTCCAGTGTTATTAATAAAGTCCTCTCGGCCGCCCCTCTCTCGCACCGGGGACAGAGAGGGACAGGAGGGAGGTATAAGAGGGCCGGGCCGAGAAGGCGAGCCGGACACTGCAATGAGGAAGGACGGACAGTCACGGCCAAGCCGGGAGCCCGTGGGCTGAAGAGGAAAAACACCAGAGGAGGCGGGGGGGTGGGAGAGAGAGAGATCCTCTGCGTGTGTGTGTGTGTGTGTGTGTGTGTGTGCGTGCGCGCGCGCGCGCGCGCGTGTGTGTGAGCGCACGTGTGTCCGACCGTATCGCTGCAGCTTGGCCAGCTCGGGTTCATTCATCACCGGAGGGCTGGAGACTGACCTCTTTTTTGCCACCTCTCCTTCCGAAACATCATCTGACCGCCACTTCTTACCCTGAGGTAAGGGAACCGCCGGGTAGCGTCTGCCAGTGCTGCTTCATCTCTTTCTGTTGTTTTGTGTCCTTCATTTGTTGCATCCTACCTTCACCTGTGTTCACTTATGCTCACTTGTCTTTGTTTGTGTTCACTTGTGACTTAATTTGACTGAAAAGCAGTTCAGTGAAAAGAGCTGAAGGCAAAAGCCAACCATTTGTACAGCGTATATGCACATAATTTATGTGATGCTGCGTCCGCAGAAGGTCTTAAGGTTTGAGTCCCTGATAAGAGACAAAAAACGTCTCTGTTTCTCACAGGACAAATCTGTGGTACATTAAATCGCATGAGAAGAAACATGCTCTTAAGAATTCTCCTAACATTGAGGGAAAAAAAAAACGTTGTTTGCGGTTTTAGATACTTGGCTTCGGTCCAGACTGTTTGCCTTGCATTGAAGCTCAAGTCAAAGTTGATCAGGTCATTTATGGTTATTTTCTCAGAGGGGAAAATGCATCCCATTAAACAAGTGGTTTTTCGTCACCAGGGAGAGTGCAGTGTCTCGAATGGTAATGTGGCACTACGAACCACCCGCTGGGGTAAATATCTGTTTCCTGATCACCATCATTCCTGGATTTCTGAAAATCCGCAGCTAAATACCCCAGAGTCCCAACGGAGCAAGGGAGGCGAAATCTGCAAAACACACACAACACAAGGTCACGACCTTTCTCTTCCTGAGGTTGCAGCTCCAAAATATGGTGCAGGGGTGCTAACCCCCACCCTCTATACACACACACACACATAAAGACTCAGTTGTGTCCACATGGATATCCTGTTAGTGGTCCTTCATGTTTCTTCTCCTTGCTTTTAGTAGTCAGTGTAGTATATTAGCTATCTGTTTGCAAGGCCTCAATTTTGTGTGAAGGTTTGAATTGTGAAAGATCTGAGGTGACGCGCCAACAGCATTGTTCCGCAGGCATTGGTGTTTTTAGGCTGGGTTTATCCCAGGCTTCTCAACCATCTGCAGATCTGGAGGAACACTCGGAATGCTCCATGTTTGAATTATTAACCCCTTGTTGCCCGATATCTGTTTGCCAGATGGCAGTGCACCAGCTCCTCAAGTTGCTATTTGAAGGGACAGATCAATGTGGTGTTTTCATTTCCGTATCTTTATGTGTGCATGTATGTCCTCAAGTCGCTATTTGAAGGGACAGATCAATGCGGTGTTTCCATTTCCGTATCTACGATACGCGGGACAGCACATTGCTAGTTTTCTTTCAAAAGAAAAGTTCAAAAATTTGGGAAGGGGCCGTGCCAAAACTCGAATTTGAAATATTTCTGCATTCATCTAAGATTCCCCAAACTGACAGCGGTCGGTTGGCTCATTTCAAATGTGGTAGGTCCTCTGGAAACAAACTGGTTTTGCTATGACTTAGAACGGTGAACACGCCATGCCCGTGAGATCCTGAATGCGTCATTGGCATATTTTTCTCCCAAGCAGCTCATTAGAACCAACGGCAACAAGTGACTGGTGGTCCTGTCCAATCAGTGACCCCCGAACCGTAAGACCGCGATCCGGTGGTGGAATGAAAGCAAGAGCAGCGGCGAATCGCTGCGACGGATCCATCCAGAGCTGCAAGGTGTTGCGGGTCGTCAGCTCGCGTATTAATGTGACAATTCCCCGAAGAGCGAGGAGGCGTGCGTTCATGGTCAAGTGCTTGTTTGCCTTCCTGCCGCCCGGTCACCCCAGCTGTGTGATCACTGCTCTGCAATGTGTAATCTAAGCACACTTTCCCCTCCCAGACCAAATGATGTAAGCGGCTGGTGAGAAAAACAACATAAATCAGACACTTCATCCCCTCAGTAATATACCTCTTGCTTAAATCGCGTCTCGCTCATTCAGCCGCGTTCTAACGCTAGGCTACTCGACCCTTTTTCATTATCATTTAATTGGGACAGTGTTTTCCCAACCATGAACCGGAGATTCCTTTTCAAAGGGGGGCAGTGGCAGAGAAGAATGTGATATTGTCTTGCTTATATTTATTTGTCCTTTGAAACCATACCTGGCTGGATTACCAGTGGGGTGAAACAATGCTTCGCATTAGAAAAGGAAAGGGAAAAAGAATTTGGTGACGCATAATTGGTTAGCCGTTCAGCTGAGACAGTGTGATGTTTTTTTTCTGTTCCTTTCTCAGACTTCATGAAAAACACATAAACAAACCAACGGGGGGTCAATGATATGTGGAAAATGGCCATGAAAATTCTCGAATGGGAATAAACCACAAGAAATATTTAAAATTAAAATGAAAACAATGATCATTTGCTATTACATTCCCTAACCAGAGTAATTTACAGCCTGTGGCTGCTATAATCATTAACTAAAGAAAACACTTTTAAATCTAAGCGGTGACATCTGTGTCACTGGATTTTATTGCATCAGGTCTGAAGAGGAAACTCGGCGAATGATATTTCACGATTTTGTTGCCCTTGGCACCCTGTTGTCCCCCAGTTGCAACAGCCTCCACATCTGCAACCAATATAGCTGTTAGTTCTTGCAGGAAGTTATTTTCACAAGAATGCATTAACGTTGAGACCGGGCAATTTTATAGAATCACGACGGAGCTAAGGCAACTGACAGTAGAATATACAAGTGGCGTGTAGTTTACCGCCTAAATTAATATAGAATAGAGCAAATCTGAACAGAAAAATTGGATGCTGCATTTATTAAGCAGGATTCCCGTTTCAGAGGTTTTCTCTTCATTCTTACATAATTTGACCCTTGCCCTCCGAAGGACATTTTGTGTACAGTATGATCCGTGGGGATCTGTTGATTCGCTGACAATTAAAGTGAAACGGCCGGCTGACAAACTCCAGTCTCCCGATCTCTGACACTAACGACAAGAACCAGAGACAGCGATGAACAGCACCCCTCGTTTTTTTTTTTTTCAACTTATTTCAAAGGGATGGCACTGTTCTAAACACAGCCTTAGGCAAATATTATATTTAATATCCGTCTCTTTACAAATGTGTGAGACCTTTGTAGTTGTGCTAAGCCTAAGCCACATGTGCTGTACAACATTTTAAAATAGAACAAATCATCACTGCAAATTAAGGCCACTTATGTTAAGCCAAAAAGACCATGAAGTAAACGCACTCGTACGTATGGTGCTGAAGCAACTAACGAAGGGAACGGCGGCGCGAGTTCTCCCTTAAAATGAGGGAATAGGCTGACACCTAGTGGCGCAGCAGAGAACACGACGTGTTCCGACGTTCCCGAGGATATTGGAGTCGATGGAGTTCGGTACAACAGTCACGTATAACCGCCTGTGATATTACTCTTGAAAAATATAGACGAGGAAAGGCATATCACAATTACAATTTACTTCATAATTTTATATAGAGAGACAGAGAGGGAAAAGTATTAATGTCGTTGTCACTGATCTGTCTGTAAAAAATGAAATTAATAAAAAACTTTTTGTTAAGCAACTGTGACGACCAAATTGACGCATTTTACTTATATTTCTGACATTAACTGCAACCAAACTGCAACATGCTGATTTCATCAAGTTTTTTTATAGAAGATGTATCTACACACTGTACTCACCACAAATGCCTTTACATGTGTGGAACTTTTTAAAAAGTCTCAGACAAGTTAGAAAGCCAAAGATGGTTGAAATGTTTGTGGTTATGTACCCTTTAGCAATTTTCCAGTGTTTGGTGGGAGCTATAAATCCAAATATGGTGTAGGCCTACCTAGAGTTAGCTGCTTTATTTTACAGATTTGTTTTCAGTAAGGTTTGTCAAAAATAATTTTGGAGTCCTGCTCAAAAGTTAAGACCTGTTTCATTTTTAGTCCTCAAAGGACTTATACCAAAGGAACATTTTATTCTTTGACATTTTTACAAGGGTTTATCTTTTTGCTCAGACTGTGTGAATGTTGCTTTTAAGTCATATCATATTTGCATACTGTAACTTACATGTAGCACCAATTTTGCCTATGACACAATTCGTAAAATAGTGGGTGGTTACTGCAAATGGATGCTACAATTGTTCTAGAAAATAAAACCCATGGGAAGTGTCTATTTGGACACTTCCTCTTCCAGGGTCTTCCTCAAACACTTGTTTATTTTTTCCAGAAAGAAAATAATGAAAATTATATCTAGGCTTCAATTGAGGCACCTCAAGTATGATTTAAATTATAATTGTAAGGCAAACTGTTGATAATATTCCAGAGTCAGTTACATCATTAATAAGACCATTCAAAACTCATGTTTCTCATGTAATCAATATTTAATGAACTTGTATGCAATGATGAATGAAATTGCATCTCAGGCATCAGGTTTTCTTCAGAAAAGCTATAAGAGTTTGCAATAATTGTTTGAAAGCTGTAGTTTTTTTGGCGATATTGTATAAAATGATGATTGCTTCATCTTTACTGGTGCAAAGTACGGGCAAAGTGGAAATGAATGGTCATTCCAGAATGACAGTGATGTTGTTGTTGTGTTCTTTACAGGACTCTATGGGCAGCTGCTGGTCTGCTTAGAGCAGCTGGTTCCTCTTCACAGCACAGGATGGAGAGCCCAAAACCAGAGGGGATCAATTTAACATGCAACATGTCCGGCAGCCACAGCTTCATTTTTACCCTTATCCCTATCGTCTATAGCTTCAACTTCGTCATCGGCATAGTGGGCAACAGCATGGTGGTGGCCGTCATCTACAGCTACATGAAGCTGAAGACGGTGGCCAACATCTTCGTCCTGAACCTGGCGCTCTCCGACCTCACGTTCCTGATCACGCTGCCCATGTGGGCCACTGTCACCGCGCTGCACTACCACTGGCCCTTCGGCAGCTTCCTGTGCAAGGCCAGCGCCGGGCTGACCACCTTCAACCTGTACACCAGCGTCTTCTTCCTCACCTCGCTGAGCATCGACCGCTACCTAGCCATCGTGCACCCGGTGCGCTCGCGGCCGCACCGCACGGTGGTGTGCGCGCGCAACACCTGCATCTTCATCTGGACCTTCGCCTTCCTGCTGAGCCTGCCCACGGTGCTGACGCGTAACGTCTTCCCCATCAGCCACACCAACATCACCGTGTGCGCCACGCTAGACAGCAAGGAGTACAAACCCACTCTGGTGGCTATCAGCCTGATAAAGAGCGTGCTGGGCTTCCTGGCGCCGCTCGCCATCATCCTCACCTGCTACTGCCTGATCGGCCGCTCGCTGGTGGGCGCCCGCCGGCTCCAGTGGGGCCACTCCCACGACGAGGTGCTGTGGATGCTGGCCGCCGTGGTGCTGGCCTTCTTCCTCTGCTGGACGCCGCA
This sequence comes from Megalops cyprinoides, assembly GCF_013368585.1. Classification (NCBI taxonomy): domain Eukaryota; kingdom Metazoa; phylum Chordata; class Actinopteri; order Elopiformes; family Megalopidae; genus Megalops; species Megalops cyprinoides. The sequence continues at coordinate 6,164,528 of NC_050602.1, forward strand.
CCAGGTGTTCCATGTGATGAACGCGCTGGCGCAGCTGCAGGTGATCAGCAGCTGCCGGGCGCTGGATGTCATCGACACGGCCATGCCTTTCACCATCTGCGTGGCCTTCCTCAACAGCTGCATGAACCCCATCCTCTACGCCTTTGTGGGCAACAACTTCCGCCGGAACCTTCTGCGTCTGCTACGCTGTGAGCCGCCAGCCCAGCGTGCCGTCCAGTCGCACGCCAGCCTCACCACCAAGATGAGCACGCTCTCCTACCGCGCCTCCGAGACGCTGTGCCTCGCCGCTGGCAAGGCGGGCGCCGTGCCCGATGCCACGTGAGCCGGTCTCCGCGCCGACGCCCCTCCTTCACCCCCCTAACACCCCCACCCCCCACCCCCAGCGGCAAGGCAGGAGGGCGTGTCCTGCTGAAAATGATACGTCTGCTTTCAAGCCTCTTCAAGCTCTCCCTGGAGGAATTTCAGGAAAACCTGGTTGGATATCAGATATTCTTTGGTCTCAAGGAGGGCTGTGAAAAGCACCAAAGTCTATGATTTCCTTTGATTTTGTGACTTATAGTCCACTAGCATCTGCCATGTGCCTTAACATTTTACTTCCATGTATTTCATTTTTGTTTACCTTCCATAAACCTCAGTTATATTGGTATAGCAAGAATAAATCATGATATTTATTGATCTTTACTTGGTCTGTCAGATGCTCTGTGCAGCACAGACTTATTAAAAATAATATATTAAATGTAAAGATTTGATGATTTTTATGAAAGAAAATGAAATTGATAAAGCACTAAAAATCTTTCATTTGCTGCCTAAAATTGGATCATCTTGAGGGAGCCCTAGACTTGATCAAACAGCGATGTGCTTTTTCCTAAGATAAGTGTACTGAAATGAAAAATGTGTTTTTTTCCCACTTCATACACTGAAATTATTTCATTTAATTCCAGCCCCTGCCAAAATCATGGTGTTTTGTAAGTATTAAAAGTAGTCACATATGCTTGAATTCATCTTATATGTTAAGGACATTGCATGTTGCTGTTAGATGAAATTAATGGTGGCTTCTTTCACAAACACTACATCTTGATTAGCCTCATACCTAAACCATTTGGTCTGCAGCATGCAGTTTGTTGTAACACCATATCTGCCTTTGTGTGTTGTAGCTATATGTCTCCAACATCACTAAGTTCCAAACTGATATAAATCTCCTCCGCTTCAAGGTTTACATTCAGGAGGCTTAAAACTACTTCATTTTGCATATAACAGTATATACTTGGTATTTCAGTACAATTACATTTGGTTAATTATATGTTTGGGATGTCATTTTAGACTGAATGTGGAATTGAGCGATATACTTTCATCCATGCATGCAGATGCACATGGAATCACTATTTTGCTGCAGAGAAATCTCGTCATGTGTTATATTACTCATTTAGCAAAGCATTAGAATACCTTTTTTAAAATGCATTTTTTTTTTGTTTGTTTGTTTTTGTAAAATATAACAATATCATTTTGATTAAAGGGACAGTTTGATTTTGACTTCAGCTTTGGTTCATTGGGGCAGAGCCTAAACCCACGTAAAATAAAAATAATAATAATAACAAAAAAATAATATTAATACTTTTCGAAGTGGCCACAAAGTAAGCTTGTTTTGATGGTCTACAAGACAACATTACTCATCAAATGAAATTACATCGATATCTTGAGTATCAAAAGAAATATATTTCTGTGTATGAATTAATAAGTAAAATACAGATCTGAGTATCGATGCAGGTCGTCTTTGATGAATTTCTTTTTCATACATACGGTGATTCGGTTGAAAGATTTGGGATGTTTCATATGCACCACATCATGTCGCTAGTCAGAGAAGTCGTTAGGCGTAGGTGATGAAGTGATTTTAACCTGTTAAATGTCAAGACTGAGTCCTTCTGTGATTTTCTTTCTTGATTTACATGCATGGTTGACATGTTTCTTTTGAGGCTCGGTAGCATATGTATGGCCACACAGTATAATGCGAAGATGTTGAAAATGGTTTTGTGCTACTTGATTTCCCAATAATGACAACAATACACTCCGATAGAATGTACTTTGTCCCTTCGAAATATCTCTGTAACTTTGTGCATTGTGACGATTGTCGTGTTTCTGTTCACACAGTATCACCGAGTATCATAACTGGCAAGCCAGATCTTCTAAGAAGGAGGCTTCTTATTGGGTGAAATGATTAAATGAGAAGTCGAACGGAACTTCCTGCGGCAATGCGTCAGTTACCTGGGAGAAATGAATACTGACAGTGAATTAGGGAAACTAGAGGGTTTTAGCGGAACTGAACTTACAACCATAAGGGTGCATCTTTGAATGTTTGAATTCCCGGTACGTTACTCCCTCTGTACCCATCTGCACCTTAGTAACCTGAAGCGCATAAGCACACATCCAGCTGTATAAATGGATAACAGATAAAATGTAGGCATCGCGCAATACTATAGTTAAGTGTGTCTGTTGAGCAAATAATTGCAAATAACACTAAACGCAGAGGCAGTGCCACATTCCATGTAAATCTTCGCTGTTAAATATGTTGGGTAAATGTTTGTTCCTTTTATTTACAACTGCAATCTGTGTGACGTGTAATATTTGAAATGTGGTGTTTTGTGAAAAATTGTGTTTTTGTACATGTACAGTCCGTTGAAAACTAATATGTTAAAATGAATAAACATTTCCACACACCAGTGACGATGTCAGTTTTGTCTGTAGTGTCATGGCCATTGACTTCGAGGCTTTCTTTATTACAGGAAGTCTCTCCGAGGAATGGCGCAGGTTTGGGGTCTGAAGGATTATGTGCTGAATCTTTAAACGTCTGTGTGCGCCGTGACAAGAAGTTTTATAACACTGCAGTGATATCATTATCGAACGTTAAAATCGATGGCTTTGTGCATTGACTGAACTACACCCACACTACGGGACGCTGAAACATCTTGGATTGGGTGTAGAAGAGACGCGAGAACAGGGCGACAGCTTCGTTTATTTCAAACCTAGTTCAGTGTTCTCTCATGAGCCCGGCTCAATGCAATTCAGTGAGAGAAACTGACACCAGGAGGGGTGCCCCAGGACCAGGGCAAGGAAACACTGCTCTGTGCTATGCCTTACAAATGAAACATCCACCCACGATCAATAGAAGAAACGCCCACTGTAAGCGAGTTTTTAAAAAGCTAGATTTGGGGTATTGCGGTTTCTCTCACCTGTCACTACGACCGTACAAAATGTGAGCGGATAATTGCTGATATGCTGTTAGGGCAGCCCCTAAAAAAGACGTGCAGCTTCTCGCGTTTTGGTGCTGTTGCAGGGGGGCGTTTCCTCCTGGCAGCGGTCCACATGCGCAGGTCCAGCCGAGCAGGCTTTGCCATGTAAAGCATGCGTGTTTCTTGTGAAGAGTGCTCGGAATACAAATGATTTTACTGTTCTATTACGACATAATGATATGTGTGCGCAGCACGTAGGCTACTGGTGTACGTGTAAGAGGGTCTTTGAATAATTTTGATTTATTGGACAAGAAACTTAAGTCATCTCATCATAAGACTCAGAATTACCTACGATTACGTAACTTGAAGTAAAAGAAAGAAAAGCTTCCAGCACAGTATTGCAGTAGTTTTTTGTGCCACGAGGTGGAGCCCGAAGTAAAAATATTGGAAAGAACATTTTGTTCACACGTTTTGCCTCTTTGTTATCATACAGTGGCTGACTGGTAAAATATTAGAACCCAATCAGTGCGTATCATCAGTTAAAACCTAAAGAGGTTTAAGTTTACATATGAAATAATTCCATGAGAAGTTGCCTGGTTGACATGACAGGAATGATGCTAAATAAATAATAGGCAAGTGATAAGCGAGTGAATGTCTCAGCTTGTAAGAATAGCTTCAAACGTATATATGTAGTTGCAGAATTTGTTGCGACACTGGTAAAATTATAACAACCTCACTTCAAAGTACGCGGCCATACGATTTTAAGTGTTTGTAAGTTAATGTCGCCTCTATTAAAATGATACAGTATACAATATCTCACTTTGCATTTGAACATTTGGTAATCATAACAATAGTTACACTTTAAAGGCCAACAGTGCGACTACAGCCAGTGTATATATGCAACTACATCTTTCTTTTATTTCGCCAAATAAGTAAAATAGGAACATTATGCACAGTAAAAGCGTCGCTGGATACGCAGTTTTTCAGGAGGGGGTGTGTACTGTCAGACACCAGATCACATGACCGCATATATCAAACTAGGTACTGCCTCCACTATAAATCCGCTGTTGTACTATTTGCTTGGTCTCTCTCAGAAGAAGGCTGCTTCGTTTAAAGGCCGTGGCCACGAAGTAGCTTTAACAGTTCAAGAATCATGGCAGGTATGTGAAATTGTGTAAATTAAATTGGCAGCCTGTTCGCTTTACGCGTGTTTTGGCTAAATTCGCTGCCATTCGATAGACACGGGAAGGTTCTATGTCGAATTCCACGCAGTTGCAATCCCTTGCCCATTGTATCGGATTAACAAACGTTTTATAAGCAAACACCAAGTGTTGCTTCAAATCTACGATAAAACTGGCAGGTTGCATGTTGTTTTGATGCTGAAAGAGGAGGCCCATATGTCTCAGTGCTTGTGAATAGTATGATACGCAAGTTTGCAGCAGTTGTACGATCTCCGGTAGGAGGCGTGGGCCTAGTAGACGGCTGTGTCTTCACTGGCATATTCGCTACAAAATGTATTTCCTGTTTCCACGGCTACTGCTCTTTGGTAGAGTATGTTGTAAAATTTATCAAGGTTTTTTTTTTCCCATGAAAGCGAAACCGGAAACGTGTATTAATAAGGAGCCAAAAGTGACATGTAGCTGCTTTATTCCGCTGTTAGGGGATCGTAGTTGCTATCTCGGCACGTAGCTGTCTACATCACCTGTCACAAGCTGGCAATGACATGTTCATACATGGCTAGCTAACGTATATATTATTATATCTTTTGGAACAAGCCAGCACGCACCCAGATGTCCGTTTTCTTTAATACGACGTGCATATCCGTTATTGAATAACGGATTGTGACTAAATATATTTAACACGTCACCACAGACTTGACATTTTCCTGAAAGTTCAATTACGCGGCAGGTCACGTCGAACGCCAAATCTCGGAAGCCAGAGAGTAAAGAAACCAGGCAGGAAAACTTAGCCGTGAGACGTGACAATTAACATTTGCACAAAAGTCGAACACGTTCCTACAGGTTACTCCTCCGTGAGCTAACCACGGCGGGGTAGAGAGTGTGTCAATACATTCTTGATAAATTATTACTTACCGTTGAGTAGGTTAATGCCTTGCGCATGGATGATAACCCAAATCCATTATGCAATCGGTGGTTTACGTCGCGGACCCCAGCTAATAGGATTTGTTTTACTTATTGCCCATCACTTTTTGACTTCAGGGTAAATAAACATTTTGGTCGTGCTGTGTAGGCTGGTGGAGTCCAGTACAACCTTGGGAATAATGTAGACACACGTGCACGTATATAAAAGTAATTTTGGATAGTGTGATACTTAGTTCAAATCAAGCCTAAAACAGATATCTGAGCATATGAAAAAGCATAATACATTTAAATGAATAAGACGGAAATAGGCTATCGGTATGTATTATAACTTCAATTTCCAGTCAAATCGCTTAATGCTAAAGTTTGGATCCAGTTTATCTTATTCGTCACAAAAGAAATTAATACTAAATGTAGTGTTTCTAAACCGCATGCTGATACAAAGTAAGCTAGTTTGAGTGGATGCATAATTCTTTTCTGATTAAGTAAGCAAAATAGCAGCCTGTTACTTAGCGACCCCGTTGCTGTTAAAGCTGCTCTCAAGGTGAGTTGTATGCGAAGGCATTCCGTTGTCTAACAAATGTATTTCAGTAGAGGCCAAGTTCCAGGTTTTGAAACCAGAGAATACTCGTACCATTAGACCAGAGCCTTTAAATACGACGGTTCAATCACGGAGTTGTTTCCGTTTGCACAAGCAGACCATTTTAGATAGATGTTTTATGTGCAGTTGCAATGGATTAAAGGAACGAAGCTATCCAACGTGTCATCTCATGTTTTATTAACGAGGTCATTCGCCGTTGTTTCATATTACAACATGCAATGGATGAAGAAACGATCTATTGTAGATCATTTTTCAAGCGTGCTAACCCCCCCCCCCCCCCCCCCCCCCGCGCGCATGGAAACGTGACTTAACATTTATGAAAGGAGGGGGACAGTCTTTGATTGCAATGCTCAAAATCCATTTTTACTAACACTTACGGTTTTGTCGGGGAACAATTTAATGAGTGGAAAAAGTGATTTGAAATGGTAAGTGACTTTATTAGAGAACGAAAAAAAGCTCCTTCCCCCACCCCTTTTTACAATAATGAGAAGATTGCAAAGGAGTGTATATTAATCTCTATTGGCCGCTGGTACCAACATGCTTGTGCTGTGTTTCTTAACAGACCAGGCATTTGTAACGTTGGCCACCAATGACAACTACGCCAAGGGGGCGATGGTGCTTGGCAAATCGCTGCAGGGGCATAAAACGTCCAGAAAACTGGTGGCGTTGATTGGACCCCATGTGTCAGACCCAACCAGGTGTTGTATGGTCCACACTTCATCATTGCACCTTAAACATGTCACATTTGAGTTTATCCTCCGCTCAGACTAATGATGGGGAAAGTTAACCTCCATCACTTATGCATGTATGAACTAGTCAAAAGGCATATTCTTTATATCTAAACACCAATTTGATACTAGGTAAATGCTCCATCCATTCTGGGGCCTCTGAAGCCGTGCATGACGTCCAGATACATGGTTTCACACAGTTATGTATGTACATAATATGGAGTGCTGTCCATAGTTACTGGTACACCTGATTCAATGGCAACAAATGTGATATCGTTTAACTATATGAAAAATGGAGTTGTACTTAATGGTATTACACAGAGCATAGACATGTTCTTTATATGCATCTATATTTAGGGTGATAATGATATATACACGCATGTGTGTATGTACATGTAATGTATATAATAACACATTTCACAGTAGTTGTTGACCCTTCTGGAGGACTTCCAGCTGGCTAAGGCTTATGACTTGTTGCTCACTGATTTTTATCCCATCAGGAATGGTATCCAATCTGTAGCGCTGTGGACCAGACCACAGACACAAAGTGCACAGTTCCACCACACAATATGACGGTTGTGGCTATAGGATGCAAACTGTCCCTGGCAAACTACCAAACACACACATGCCACCTGTCAAATGGTGTAGGAAAAGTAGAAACATGTGTCTCGCCACTTCCTGCTGAGTGGCTGTTTCAAGAGCTGTCACAGGCTGGGTGGGGCAGATGGATCGTAAAATCAATATGGCCAATAATGGGTTCCCTTCCCCTCGCCCTCGATCAGGGAAGTGCTTCGGAATATCTACGATGAGGTCCGCCTGGTGGACGTGCTGGACAGCGGGGACACCGCGCACCTGGCATTGATGAAGAGGCCGGACCTGGGCGTCACCTTCACCAAGCTCCACTGCTGGACCCTGACACACTACTCCAAATGTGTTTTCATGGATGCCGACACGCTGGTCAGCCCGCAGCCGCGAGCCGCATGACACCGCATGTTAAACGCGCCTTAATTCAGGTTGTACAAGCCTACACAAAGGCTGGACAGAAACTGTATTTAGGAGAAATCATTTAAAGACAGTGTGTTTTGACAGTGTGCTTTGAAGGCCACACCTTGAACATACGTGCAGGTGGACAGATTGATCAGCTTTTTTTGGGTGTAGAACCACCCTGCAAATCAGATTGTTAATGCACTCTTCTGAGGGGGAAAAAACTGTCCTGCCACCCCAGAAAATAAGCAGTCAGCGAGCGGTCAGAAACAGTCGTATTCTGTCTCTGTTTTTACCCCCCAGGTGCTGTCGAACGTGGACGAGCTGTTCGACCGGGAGGAGCTGTCCGCCGCACCGGACCCCGGATGGCCAGACTGCTTCAATTCGGGCGTGTTCGTGTTCCGGCCCTCCAACGAAACGTACGAGAAGCTCCTCCAGCGCTGCACAGAGGATGGCAGCTTTGACGGTGAGCCACTCTCCGCCCACAGGGGGTAAACTAAGGGTGGAGATTGGTGTTGCTGTTGTGGTCGAGTGATAGGAGGGGTGTCAGTGACTGGTTGTTTTGTAGAACGTGTAGTAGCCCGATTTAGTGCCGTTCCCTGACTGTTCAACAGACTGTAAATTTCATGCCCTTCACCCTTGATGTAAATGATCTTTTTTTTTCAAGGTTTTGAGTGTGCCTTCTGCACAAATATCCTGCCTATTATAGTGCAGCTGAGGCCTTGACTGCAGCACAGGCAGCAAGTCACTAGGAAGGGCCTGCAGAAGGCTAAGGGTGCAAGAGAATGGCATACCGCAGTCCCCCGTAGATTTGGGGTTTTTGCAGGAATGAGAATGAAAACTCCACTGACCAAATATGTACAGTGGTTCTCTGCCTTTTGAGCCTTATGGCTTAGAGAGCTGGCTGTCTCCTTTGTTTCAAGCTTGGGGTTTTGGCTATTTCAGCCACTGGCTTCTAGTTTTAGCACCGTGTGCAGGCCTACATTCTAAAACAGCATGTGTTTACCTCCTCAATGAGTAACGTCTTTATAGAGCCTCGGGCTAGTACACAAGGCCCTTCTGTTGTTGTGCCCAAACTCCCCGACCCCACCCCACCCCCCTGTGTGTCCTTGAGCTATTTTGGGGGGGGGGGGGGGGCTTTTTGAGGTGGGGCAAGGTTGCAACCCACTGTTGCAATAGCCACATACCCATTGCCTGTGACTCGACTGACAGCACTGGCTGCCGGCAAGCATCTCCTAGCCTGGGACAACTTGACACCTTGTGTAAACGGTGACTTGATCTACGGCGAATGCATTTCGAAACACTGACGGTTTTAATTAAATTATTCCACCTTGTTCTCTCATGTCACCCACCCCCCTCAATCCTCACTGCTGAGCAAAACCTGTAACAGTCCCAGCTGAGATTGCACAACACCGCTGGCACCCCAGCACAGAGTCTCCAAACCGCTCTCGAGAGCAGCGTGAGGAATTTGGCAGCGGCTTCTCCTTGGAAACAAAAGGCCCTTTCATCGCACCCTTGTTTTAGTAGTGTTTTATAAGCGCGGGACTGCTCCATAAAGCCACCTCTCGAGGTGTAGCATGCACATAATGGAAATTTTTCCTTCGCCGTTTGATTCTGCCGTTTCCACGGGTTTTGAAGAGTGGAATTTTACCGATGTGCACACCGCATGATTCTTGAAGATTGCGTCGGATGGAGCGAGGAGCGATAGCCCGTCTGTTCAGTGGCTCACCGTGTGATGTCATGGGACTGAACTTAACGAGTACCCCTGGCATTAGTGTGGGTCTGGGATAAACAGCAGTCACATCAATGTCCTGGCGCTAATGATTTTAACGATTCCACAGTAAGTCTCTTCTTTGCTTTTGAAATTCGGCCAGAAGCACCGGCCTTTCATGAAATCCACTTGTTAACCAATTAGTATTTGTTATTGGAAAAATTTGGGGGCCGTAACGGAAAGTACAGTAATGTTTATTGTGTGCGCATCAGTGACGGTGTCTTTAGATCATCGCTGCGTTTTCTAGGAGTAAAATGCACTTTTGTGCACATGCCAGTCGGCCCAATTAGGGATTCGATTTACAGGATAAAATTAACAGCGTTATGCGAGCGTCATGGAATTGTCTAATACAATTTACAGTTGAGTAGTTGGACCTGATGCCAATTTGCTTTTTGTCTTCATGAATGGCATACTGTGGCCCCGTAGTGTCCTTACTGGGACGGTCTCGGTATTTTTAGCATACAACGCCTCTCTGTGTGTATCAACAGAAGCCAGCTCCACAAATTTCTCTAGCCTCAACATGTTTTTCCCTTCACATAGGAATGCTTGGGTTTATGGTCAAATCTGCCATGTTGGGAGATGCTAGTACTGCAAATACTGTATGTGGTACTTACTATTAAAATTGTAAGGAAAAGGAATCTCGCCATCATTGGCTCGCCGTGGAGATTGTCATAGGCTGTGGTCATAGCTGACTGCTCTAAACGCAAAGCAGATGATGTATGTTACTGTTGGCCTGCGATCACTCTTTGCACGACCGCACTCTGGGGGAGGGAGAACGCACGTCCATGTGAAAAGCCAGGAAGGTCACCTAAAGGCACTCTCCAACGAGCATTCAGTACTTGTGTCAAAATAGGTCCTTCCCAAACTGGATTTGGTGCTGTGCATGTCCAAATACAGCTACACTGTGATTTGGCTATGGCTGTATATAATGAGTAGTCTAACTTCTTTTTTGCCTGTGCCAAGTGGGCTGCCTGTAACTGAACAGTGCTCTCTTTCCTCTCATTTTTGACATATGGGATACCAGCAGGCATAGTATGTTGGTCTGTGCACATTGCTTGGCACAGCTCTGGGTCCCTGGTCACATGAAATGACTTCTAATCTGGTAATAAAGATTTTTTTCCTTGTAGCTTTTCACAGTATGGTACCAAATTCGATGGTGCCTTGATGCATGTTTGTCAACCCTAGGTCATAGGCCACACCTATTGTGGCTCAATGCTTTTCACACTTATGATGGCATTGACTAATGTATGACACATTTGTGATAGACTGTAGATGGTGAACTGCCTGGCCATGCCCAGTTATATCAAATTACAACTAAAACTTGTCTGAGATCAAGAATTGTTTCTGCATGCACATTTTAACTTTTTAAACCAAATTTTAGATCCTTCACTCTCTCAAGTAGTATCGGCCACATGATTCCAGACTCTGTCTGTAGAAGTTGTCCTGACCACAGCTCAAAGTGTCCAGCCATTTGACTTGAAAGCCCAGTGGCTGCGAGGAGTCTGTGTGTTTTATGGGACAAAGAAGGGCCCCCGAGAGGCGAACGCCCCCATCGCCTGCGGCAACCGTCCAGCAGCTTTTTACGGGCTCGGCAGGGCCTCCGTGGCGACGCGTCCCGCATCTAAAACAAGTCAGCTCCACTCCCCCCTTAACTGTGCCGCCCAAGATAATTCATGCGCATATATTTACAGCCCATATTTGCACTGCCAAATAGCCCAGATTTCAGCTCGGTTTGTGGGCGATGCAGGGGGGGGAAGAATGGCTGGCTGAGCAGTGGCCAGAACAGGCCACAAACCCCATACATTATTCAGCCCACTCTCCCATGTCTGCCTGTGTGCCATTCACACCTCCTGCAGAATAACCGTACACGGTGCCTTTTCGATGGTGCTTCAGATATGCCGGTGCACTGATAGTCTGAGATTAAAAGGGCCAAAAGGGCCAGCTATTAAAAGGGTCAAATATTAACTATTTGGCCCTTTTAATCATGGGGCCTGCCTCAGGAGCCTGATCTTGCATGCGCTGAGGAACGCCACAGCTCGATCGCCCACATGTTTGTCGCAGACCTGTGCCCCAGTCGGGCAACTTTAGAATGGAATCTCTGTCTTTGGGAAGCGCCCTGCTCGGCAGACTCTGTCTGCTGCCACCGCAGCTCCGAAATAGAAGTCTGACTAACAGTAGGCCTTTGGTCGGAGGACTGTGAATAGAGTGCCCAGATGAATTAGCCCGGGCCTGCCATCCTCGCCTTTGCTCATCGATTGATTAAAAAACAAAGCCGTCTGTCCCGGGGATAATGCAGCCATTTAGCGTCTGATACTTGTTTCCTGTCAGCCTGTTGTCTGTGCGATTTTTATGCAGTTTTGAGTTTTTGGAGGTGTGCCAGGTCATCCAGGGCATGAAGGCATTGAAAGAGGCGGGGGGGGGATGTGTGTGTCACAGGTGGAGCACTGAGCTATCATCTTTTTTTTTTTTTTTTGAGTTCACATTTGCTCATCTCTATTCATGTCTACTCAGCTGTGTGTGTGTAGGGGGCTGCCTCACTGTTTGCTGATAGTGTAGCTGACTGTTGTGTTATTTCAGCTTGCATGGCTGGTTCTCTCTCCTTGGCCTTCTCCTTGGCTACCTTATTATATAGGCCACAGCCATTTGCTCTTGTAAGAGGTTCATCCAATCAGACAAATGGAGAAAAGCTAGAAGTATTTAGTTGTGTCCTTTGTTCCTTCCAGAAATGATCAGGAACATCCTCCCATACATGTTAATTCAAGACAAAAATGTTTCCGGTTTTGTTAGCCAATATAGCCACTAAGCTTTTCTCAAGCCTTTAGCCTAACTGAGGTTTTCAGCATGACAGATCACCAAGATGTCTTCATTTCCTCTCTGCCACAATGTGGAAACTGAGAGAGAATGCCAGTGCCTTGCAAAATCAGTCTGTTCTCTACTCCAAAGGCCGGTCACTACGCTAACTAGATAAATGGATTCTGAATTAAGCAGATTAGGACAGACTTAAAGAGGCGATCGCTGTAATCGGATTCTTGAGTGTTTAAATGGTCAGAAGTTGTCGTCAAGTTATTTAGAAGTCTGTTGAACGTGGAGGAAAACAACCTTTGACCTACAAGTCTATGATTGCATAATTCTGCAAAACTGTATTCATTGATTCTGTAAGTTCTGCCGAATCAACTCAGCCTTGACCCACCCCAAGAGGTTAAATCAAAGTACAGGTGGCAATTACAAAAAATACCTACAAGAATAAAGATTCCTTGGAAGTTTACAACCCTAGAATTGATCTCATATTCTTATCATGAAACACAATTTTCATTGTTATTGTTCTGTAAAGACTGGAAGAATACCTTAAGCAGGAATCGGTTTTCTAAAACACAACCTCAGTTTTCAAAAAAGTTGGGGATTTCCATAAAAAACAGCTTTGTGTGAGTTATCTTTTTCCTCAGACCACATACCACTCAGGTGTAAAACAACCTATATCCATTAGCATATTGTGATTGGAGACCAGCATGTGCTACTAGTTACAGTGGGATTAACCCCTTTTCCATTTGCATATTTAATTTCTATACTACTAACAATCTGGTAATGGTGATCTTTCCTACTCACAGGTGGGGACCAGGGAGTTCTCAACAGCTTTTTCAGCAACTGGGCAACCGCGGACATATCCAAACACCTTCCCTTCATCTACAACCTCAGCAGCATAGCCATCTACTCTTATCTCCCAGCATTCAAGCAGTGAGTGTTGCCACATTCAGCTTCGTTTAATGATGTTTTGCTCGTATACTGGGGTGACATTTCAAACCCTGATTACTGCAGCTCTCACCAGAGACCAAACACACAGGGCTGTTTAGCTTGTCAGTGTGATTTAGTCTTGGATCTCTGTGTACTGGGGGGAAATAGCCTCTTGGCGACCTTCTGTGCTTGTAATGTTTTTGAGATTTTGTTCATTATTTAGGTCTGTGTTTGATAATGCTGCACTTGAAATATTTAGAGAAGAGACCATTTGCTTGTAGGTGTGTCAGTCTCTCAGTCTCTGTGAGCCTCAGAGTATCAGGGTTTGAGACTCTTGAGTGTCACAGTGTCTCAGAGCATCAGTGTCTCTGTGTCTCAGTGTCTCAGTGTGTTAGTGTCAGCCTCTCAGAGTATCAGTGTATTAAAGTGTCGGTCTTCGCGTCTTAGAGTCTCAGCGTCTGTGTATCAGAGACTGAGACACTGAGACTCTTGAGTGTCAGTGTCCTTGTCAGAATAAAAGCACGGTGCGAGATGGTTTGCTGCGTCCGATAAGGGCCTGTTGGCCTGTGGATGTGTCGTGGTTTTGAAGATCAGAGAATAAACAGGACCAAGGGCAAGTGAGCACGCTCACGCGCCGCGACGTGTCAGGTTACGAGGACTCGGCCCGTTCTAGGGTGTCCGCAGCAGCCTACGCAGAACCGATACCACCCGCCAAAAATAGAAGCGCTTATTTAAAGAGCTCCATGTGCGCCGGCCGCAGTGGCGTTTTTAACAGAGACCCCCCACCCACTCGAATCCGCCATAAATGATCTGCTGTCTTTGTGGAGGGGTTAATACCGCAGGTTAGGGCAGGTTAATGGCCTTGAGTACAAACTAGACACGTTTGAACTTTCTGATGAACCCTTATGCCGCACGTGAGCGGGGAACTTGAAGCCCAAGTCTCAAGCAAATTTCATGTGGATCAGTGCCAGGACCTGGGATGCCCCTGTCCTGCATGCAGTGAGCACCTCCTTGTCACTGCTGAACACATAACGCAGTCTTAGTGGCTTTACACCAATACGGTTAGTGTGTCTCTTTCTTTTCACACTTGAATTGCTTATCTTTGCAGTCTTATCTGAATTACAATTATCAGATGAATTGATAGCCACAGTTAAGGGTGAGACCAAATATTAAATCACTTCCGTTTCCTTGGATGAGTGTTCAAATTCTTGATAACTTGATTTTCTGTCTACTTCTCACAAATTTTCTGCTTTCTTGCTTTCTTGCCAATATCCATGAAGAAGAATCTCAGAACTATTAAATGTAATTATGCAATTTCCTGCCTGAAATGGAAGTTAACATAGACCTATTTCCAGTGGATCACTTACACAGGAAGAGCTGCTGTTTCAACTGCACCAGGAGGGGTGGGGTTCGATTCATGTGATGTTGGTAGTCATAGAATATTTTTGAGTATCAAATTATTCAAACTGTAAATCCCCAGATAAAATTACCAGTCTAGACCGCTCCGGGCTCCCCAGGCAAGCATGGACTGTTAACCTCTGAACATCCAGTTGTTATTTGCCATTTCTGCAGTGCAGAACTATTCACAGACGGGACTATTATTATTGTCAAGCCTACTGCTTGTCTTATGTGAATAGTCTATTAGATACTTAAGTACCAGACTGCTATCACAATGCAATTTCAGGGTAGATGTGTGTGTGTGTGTGTGTGTGTGTGTGTGTGTATATATATATATATATATATATATATATATATATATATATATATATGGGTAGGTAGATAGAAGTTAGCCACTTAATAAGGAGCATGAACCATGTGTTGATCTGTATCTATGTGTACATACTTCTTCTGGCTCCCTGACTTTGAAGTGGGTGAGAAGGGGAACTGTCGATGTGTGGTCAATACTCAAGTGCTGTCATTCTTTCATAGGTATGGCGGTGAAGCCAAGGTGGTCCACTTCCTGGGCAAGGTGAAGCCTTGGAACTACTCCTACGACCCCAAGACAAAGAGCGTCAAGGGGCACTCCCAGGAACCGTCCATGGTCCACCCCGACTACCTGCTGAAGTGGTGGGAGATCTACTCCACCACAGTGGTGCCACTGATGAAGGAGCACTACGGAAGCCAGCCCTTCCACTCTGGAGTCAGCGAAGTGGTAAGTCTGTGAGGGGGGAGGGGCTTAGCATATCCACAGTGACGGGAGAGCGGCGCCTCGTGAATCCAGCAACAAGCAGAGCCATCATGCTCTGTCAGCCGCAAGAGTTGCGCAAGCCAGTCAGGAAAAGTGTGTGTCCATATCAGATCTTGCGACTGGTCCAAATTGACAAGTTGCCAGCGACGCGTGACGAATACGCCCATTGTAGTGTTCGTGACGCCTGAGTTTCCTGTCACTGACAATCACCCCTGAGATTCATGCTTGTGTGGTTTCAGATGTGTTCAGTGGGTTAATTTAGCCATGAGGAAATATCCATCAGTAATGTTATGTATGTAATGTAATGTAATGACAAAATGTCTTTTCCTTATTACAACATGCAACTTTGTGTCATCTTTGAATGTCTGAAGAAATAGATATGCAAAAAAAACATGCAAAACCATTGTGGGGAAAATGGTATATCCTGTTTAAGTACAGAATAGGTATGATTATTTTATTCAAGTAGCATCCTTTTCCCGCCGTAAATTTGTAAAAAATATTAAACGTTTCCTGATTAAAAGCTGTTTGGCGACAAAAGCAACAATAAGGTACACTCCTTACAGAGACATTTCTGAAGCGCTAAATTATTGTGAACAGGACTTTCATTGGTTATTGGGGCGGCAGCTGTCCCATTCTGCGGTCTAACTTGTGTGCCCCTTTGTCTGGAAAATTTGCAGTTTGCTGAAATGGTCCATTATCTCCCAGTCTTTACTGAGTACAGTAGAAAGGTATGCACTACAGCTAGGCCTGGCCAGCTGGGCTTCCGTGCTTAGCCGTGGCCGAGGCCCTGACATGGGGCCACTAACGTTGCTTACAGGTAACTTGCACTGCACAAGCTGTCAGCTTGGGGCTTACGGGACCAGTACAGGTAAAAGCACCTTGTAAAGGGGTGTAAAAGGGCTGACCCAGTGACCAGGCAAGACAGTCCCAACGTTTAAGGCAGTGCTTCGGCCACCTGCAAGTCCTGCTTGTCAGTTTGCTTATGCGCTGAAAGACTTGCTGGTACGATACTGAGCTCCATGGCTGTGACTTTGGCTGATGTGATGAGTCAGAAGGTTAACGTTCCGAAAGACTTGCTGGTATGGGTCTGAGCTGGCCCAAGCTGATGGGATCACGTCAGTATGGTCGTGGCATCGGTAATGAGCATCTCCAGACAATCTACACCCTCAGCCTGACCACAATGGAACTAGTCAACAGAAATGTTGAGAAGAGGTGCGATCAGCAAAAGGGGGGGTAAACAGAAAATACCCTTTTCATGTTGCACTCATGGCCCAAAATTGGTCGTAAAAGGAGATGGCGTGTTGGCAAGGCAGTCCTGAGGTTCTTCTGTCAAAGACACCTTTAAACAAAGATGCCGTTGTTGGGGGGTGGGGGTGGGAGTGGCTTGCGCTGCATGGCTTTGAATGAGAATATTACATTTAACCTCTCGCATGCCAAAATTCCCACTCACTGTTGCCTGTCATCCCCCCCCCCACCCTCCAGGATGACATCCACCATGGTGTGGCCCACGTTCACGTCTCCGTGCCGCCCCCGCCTCCCGACATCTCCTCAGAGGAGCGCAAGCAGAAGTGGGAGCAGGGCCAGGCGGACTACATGGGCATGGACTCCTTCGATAACATCCAGAGGAAGCTGGACTCTTTCCTCAACTAGAACGAGGGGGAAGGAGGGGTGGTTCGGGGAAAGCGGATCTAGGAAGCACTTGCAGTTACACAGATTTCATAAGGGTGCGAGCAAACACGCGAACACGGTCAATACTCTAAGCTTGTTGACTGAGACGGTCAGCTTTTATTTAAAAAAAAACAAAAACAAAAAAAAAACAAAAATCAAACAGTTCAATGCAATGCGAGCTCATCTACCCTCCATTGACCCACGGCAAGACCTTAGTGCGGGTAGTGCTACAATGGATAAACTTTCGACTTTGTAGCAATTCAACACAACTATGCAGTTCTGTAAAACATGTCTAGACACGTCTCTCCCTCTCTGTCTCTCTATCTTTCTCTCTCTCTACATCTCTTCCTCTGGTAGACTGTGCCACACACACTGTGAAGTAAGCATTTGCCAACACAGGACATCAGCATTACGCAAACCCAGACTAGTAACCCAGAGCTGTAACTGTCACCTACACTGCGGAAATGACGTTCAAAACCGGTGCGGCTGCAAGGAAACGTGATCTGTTTTAAGCATTGGAGAGGTTGCAGGAGGCATGCCCGGATCCCTTTTTTAGGATGCCGAAGGGGATCGAAGCGCGGTATGTACAATGTAGTATTGTATTGTAAAGGATTGCCAGTGTCGTCCCGTTTGTAAAGCTATAAGGATTAACAGAGAGCACGCCCCCCCTCCGTCCAGGGTCTGACAATGTGAACTCCCTTTAACGCCTCTCTGTACAGTATATATTCTGCATGTTTGTTACCGGCCAGTTTGAAGGAGACCTGTTATCGCTTTCCGGTTTTAAATCGAAATGACTGTATTTTCCCCATTTGACCTTTCCGTATAAATCTATAACAGACCCCCCCCCACCCCGCCACCCATCCAAGAGACAAAGATGACAGCTGCCTTAGTTTGGTGTACTGTTTACATCACACCTAGCCTGCTGCTGCTACCACTCCTTTCAAAGCCTTGTTATGTCCTCTGCCTTTCACCTACGGTATAGTACACTTGCTCATATCCCAGTGCGGAACCTAGTGCCATTACACTCCACGTTGCGTAGGTCAGAGTCCAACACTACCACCCCCGCCTCCCCCCCGTAACGTTTTGGAGGACTCAGGTGTGGTATTCTGCTGGTTTTCCTCTAGGTCACCAAGGACAAGGCTGTGCACTCAGCTAGCTCTCATTTTTCTTTTTTTTGTAGTCCCCTGCCGGACTAACGAATCTGCTGGATTACTTAACCTCGACTGTAATGATGGCCCTTGTACCTGCAAAATTAAAAAGAGACTTAGTATTGTGAAACCTGTCGTCTTGTCCGTTTGATTCGACCCACTTGCTTCTGTGAAAGGTAACTGCTCCCTCCCCTCATCAGTAAGCAGAGGGTGGTCAATCTTTCAAGTGAACGATTTTTACCTTTGACCTGAGGGTGGGTGTCGGTATATTATCTTACATCAAAGGGATGCTATTACAGTGCTTTCTGACTAGAGGTCAAGGCTGAGTTGAAGGGGCAGTGGTTTGCACTTCTTTTATGACACGCTCTTCCCTTATCAAGAGCAGAAGGAGGCCAATAGAGGCCAAGAAAGCTGCTGCTCCGTCGCTGGGCACAGGAGTGGGTGGGCTGGTCAATGCTTCCTTGTCTCACTGCCTTCAGGCACTCTGCAGTCCACCAGGTGCCTGCAGGCTGCTTGGGATAACATGTGTCCTCAGATGAGAGCCCTCTCCACCGTGGTGCACTGAGTGTCCTCTAGTGCCAAAAATAGCCCTTAACTACATGTATTGGTGTATTGGAGGATTTCATTTGTCTCACATGAGTGCACCTGTTATGGTGAGACAAGAATTAGTTAAGCAGGTTGATTATTTAAGTTTGGGAGCCACACACGTCTAAGTTTTGTTTTCAAATGGCCCCTCAGGAGATAGCATGTAAATTCACCAATTTATATAATCTGAGTCATAATTCAGATAGCTGTCTGTGCTGTCACCATCCACAAGGTCATCACCTGCTTTACCTCTCTGATGGGACATTCTCCATGATGGGACACATTACACAAAGAGAGAGCAAGTAAACATGAGAGGTTTTTATTTTTATAAGTTGCAGTGTACATACAAAAACCCTCATTTTTTTTTTTAATACAAAAAATTCAAAGGTTAGTGCCTAGCAATTATACTGATCTATCAAAGAATCCTCAAAGACTATGTACAGTCTGACACCTCACGTTGCTGTCATCAGTGCTGAATTAAAACTCCGCTACACCTTTGGTTCAGTCTCACCAAATGTGTGGATACCCATTTTAGGGCAAGGTTCTCTGTGCTGGAAACAGAATTAAATGCTTTTAATGTAAACAGGAATATTATATGTATAGGGGAGTGATTCCCATACGTGAAAGGCCATATAGCAAGCTGTTGCCACAAAGCACCCGAGGGTACTGACCCAACTGTCATTTTAATGAGACCTGAGGCCAGGCCGGAATGTAAATTGTGATAATCGGAAAGTGAAGCTGTTACCAGGAAACTGAAATCTGAGCCATTAAACCCTTCCACACAAAGCGTACTTGGTTTAGTGCAATTCCAGAAAAAGAGAAGTTGCTAAAAGTTATTGGCTTCCTACCAGAAGAAATAAAAAACTGTAAATGACTCCTTTCTCTTTTTGGATGAAACTGCTGTGGGTGTGGTCACTGAGGGGGAGGGGCAGGGTCTCTGGGGGCGGACCCTACAGCTCCATCAGAGCCCGAATCTCCTCAATGCGGGCCTGCTTCCTCTCCTGCACTTTCCGCCCCCCGAAGGCCTTCTCCACCAGCTTCTGCTTCTTCCTCTGGATCTTCACCATGTTCTCCTCCACGGAGTTCTTCACGATGAACTGTGTGGAACAGGCCAGCTCAATCTACAGGAAGCCCCACAGAGCTCCCCTCCCACAGGGCAACATGCCTTTAACCCTTCTGTTGTAGTTCAAGTAGAACAACACTATGGGGATTATCAGGGAGGGATGTGTCCCAGAAAGAGGAAATTGTTCCTTTTTTATGCCTCTGGCTGCGGAGATAAAGGCATCTGAAGAATTTTACTGTCGTCTTAAAAAACCACGCCTGAGTGTTTGAATTCTTTTGAGACTCACGTTAGGAACATTGTATCAATTTTTGCACATTTCCTATAGTTATGTACTGCTTTTGGGAAATTTAACTTGGAATGAATACACTGTTAGAATACCCTGTTAGAAGGGATTTGTGGGACACTATAGACAGTCAGTTTGATATCCTCCAATATCCAATTAAGTCATTTTCAGGTAAGGAGTTTTCTGAAACATACATCTATGTACTGTCCATCTGTGTAGTTAAAAAGGCACCACCATTATGTAATAATACAATAACTACACAGTACAGTATGGAGCCTTATTGTAGCGAGTGCCAAGGATGATTCTTTGGCTCAAATCACACGCAGCGGAACACCCAGGGAACGCTCACCTTGGTGATCACCACGTCCTTCTTCTGGCCCAGCCGGTGACATCTGTCCACACACTGATCCTCTGCTGCAGGGTTCCATGCCTGGACAGACAGGCAGACAGACAGATGGAGAGTGTGATGGATCAGATATGGAAAGTGAGTGAGTGAGTGAGTGAGTAAGTCTCATACACACCAGCAAGGACTGCAGTCAATGTACAGAAAAGTGGCATCAAGTATTCAAACAGGAGAAGTGCAGAAATGACCATCCATCTGTGCAAGGCTCCCAGTATTGCAGAGGGTTTGGTAGTTTTCTGTGCATTGCTTCAAGTAATACTGTTGCCAGGTGTCATAAAAATACATTATTTACTATACACCGTCATTTGGTTCCAGTACAGGAGCTACAGTACCTAACCGCAAATATAGGAGTAGCATAACTATATAGGTACTACTTGACCTTTAATACAGCTACACATGTAGGCTGTGTCTATAAAAATAGCAAATGTACTTATGACAAATATGATGCCCTGTACTGAATGCCCTCTGTTGCTGTGAACTAGCGCAGCGGCTACATTTGTGATGCAATGCCAACGCCTTCCAGTGTGTCTTTTGCAGACATTTGATTATCCACACCAGTGCGTAATTAGCCTCCAGTCAGTGGCTGCCACTGCCAGAAGAGCTGGCACACCACGAAAACTAAGAGAACTGCCTTTGACGGGGTTGTGGATTGCTGTGGTTTTGAGTGAGCTGCTTGCTCACAGCTGAAGTCTTGTCGATACTGAATAGTACCCAGGTTCACACTCTACTTTTTGTCCTGGGGGTTGAGGCAGAAGGCCAGTAGAGAATTCAGCTGAACAGGGAGCATTACCAACACATCGTAGTTACAGTTTAGTACCCAAACGTCACTGTTGCAGTCCAATGCACATCCGATTGCCAGCTGAGATGCTGGCAGCATTTTGCTTTTAAAAACACATTTAGGGAGGTCCTGATATCCAGCTTTGCTCATGACAGTGACTCAGAGGCCTGCAGAGAGAGACCGAGGAGGAACTCAGAGCTGGAGCACCGGCTGACTCACTGGGTCCATGAGGAACACCCGGGAGGCGGCGGTCAGGTTGAGTCCCACCCCTCCGGCCTTGAGTGACAGGAGCATGATGGAGGGGCTTCCCTGGGCGGAGTCCTGGAAGGCCTGCAGGGCCTTGGTTCTGTTTCTCTGGCTCATGGACCCGTCTAGACGGGTGAAGGAAAACCCATGTTCTCTACAGAGGGGAAGGACAGTGGGGACAGATTGAGGGGGGTGATGGGATAGGTCAATAGTAGAGGTAGGCAGTCCAGTTCCAGGATTTTTGGTTTTTGCTCCATCTTCTGCGTCCAATTTAATGGAATAAGCCTAATAATTTACATGATTTTGGCATTTTATGATATATGATTCCACAAGTGCCCTATACTCAAATATTTCACTGCAGTATATTTTGGGACATCAGTGCAAATGCATAGAATTAATTTTATTGACTCACTCAATTAAGCCACAGTTGTTGACAAGGACAGAATTAGCATAAACTTAATTGCTGAAGAGTTGAAGTGTAGCAGCCCTGTTCGGTCCACTCAAATTGCCTTACTATACACAGCATGACCTCAACCGACCACTTTTTTCCCCCCACTATTGTCCATAATATGCTTAGTAAAAAGAGAGACATCACATGAACTAAAATCAAAAATGTACAAAAAGTATTTTTTCTGAGTGGCAGAAAAAAAATCACTTTATTTCTGGGGAAAATTCCTTTAAAACATACCCAGTTATGTTGACTGCATTATTCAGATCAGCCTGCAAGAGCAATGTGTGACAATACTCACTTCAAGGGGATTTCAAGCAGAGACAGAAACTTGGTGAATTGAGACACCACTACGCTCTTGATGCTTTTATCCTCTTGGCGAAGCCGTAGCAGGTTACTCATCAGGGCATCCACCTGCACATAAACGATAAATATGAATCAATCCAAAAGGCTGAAACCAATAGTAACATTTCACTGATATCCACGCAAGACCTTGTGAGACAATATAACTGAGAGCATTCAAAATGCAAGATTGGAGAGAGTCATGAATAAGTCTCACGAATGAGATGCTGTATCAGCAAATTGTGCCTTATGGAATGTAGAGGACACAGAGGGTATGTGTCTCACTTTTGAGCTGGACAGCCACTTGTCTTTGGTGTCGGAGGAATCTGAGTCCTCGTCCTCCCCAGGGTACTCCACCAACTCCTGGATCTTGATCTGCGCCCTGCAGAGTGGGCATTTGGCATTTTGCTGCAAAATGAAAGACAGCCAATGAACTGTGAGGAAGACAGAAATGTCCGCCTAATCTGGTGCCATTTTGTTTTTGTTTTATGCAAGCACCAGCCTTCATTTCGACAGTAACTTAAAAATACAGTGACCTGCAGCAGGATGACTCAGTGAACTAAACTGTAAGCATAATATGTGTGAAACTGTGATTAGAGGTTATTTCCCAAAAGGCACGGTACCAGTCAAAAGTTTGGGCACACCTGATTAAGATAATGGGAAACATGCATTCAAAGACATTCTGATCTACAGACTTAAATGCTTGAAATTTGCTTGTTAGACAAATGTAAATAGTGATGCCTATATATGAATTTCTTTCCAAAAAAATTTTTATTTTAAAAAATATTTTTGGCTACTTTGAAGAATCTAAAATATAAGATAGCTTTGGTTTGTTTAACACTTTTTTGGTCACTGCATAATTCCATTTGTGTTATTTCATAGTTTTGATGTCTTTTACTATTATTCTAAAATGTGGAAAATAGTAAAAATAAAGAAAAGCCCTTCTATGGGTAGGTGTACAAGTCCAAAACTTTGACTTATAGTCAAACTATACTATAAACGGTTATACCGTACTATAGACGGTTCATGTCACTTGTGGAACACTGCAGTTACACCTTTGAGTTTCAGTTTCAGTATCAAACTGTTTCAGTAAATGTACAGCTTTTTTTATTTAGCACTATAAATGATTATATTTAATCAGGACCAACTTACAAAGCTAATATGGCATAATACTGTACATACATGCCTTTTTGTACATTCATAAATTTTAGCACCTGCAACATGGTCACCAGTGTCAGTAGAGGCTACACTCACACACAGACACACAGAGACAGGCATTCGGCAGAATGAGTAACGGTTCGCGAGCGCCTGCTGACCTGCTCCGAGCGGATGACCTCACAGATGCAGGCCTTGCAGTACACATGGGCACAGTAGGTGATGACCGGCTGCCGCAGGGACTCCAGGCACACGGCGCACTCTTCGTCCGAACCCGAACCCAGGACCAGCGTGATCTTCTTTATCAGCCGCTCCCTCAGCTCGCTGGGCGTCGACGTGTCTGCTCGCCGAGAGGGACACAAACGAAACAGGAGTGACTCTCAATTCCGACGCGGACGACGAGACCGAACGGGAGCACTCGGAACTGAAACGGGCCGAACTCAACTGAATCGAAGCTCAGACACTGAAAGGAACATACCGGCTCTGGATGAGAGTCACCCACAATTGTCCTCAAAATAATCACTAGCACTAGCACTAGCAAACAATCACTACCTCACAATTACCACTGACATTTATGTCTAATGGGAGTCTGAAAATTATTTCCTAGAAAAAGATCATTTAACTTTGTTTAACTGCGAACCCCTGGGGAAGAATTTGGTTAAATGCGCCAGTGTTATAAGAGCCATTTACCTGTGTTTACTACATCCGACCAAGCTCTTTCCCTGGGTTTTCAGTGTACCACTTAACCTCTGAATAAAGCGTCTGCCCTCAGGTTCTGTACACTCTTATGTGCGGCCCACCTGCTGCCCTCACCTGTTGTACCTGCCGCGCTGGTAGAACCTCTGAGCAGGTGAGGGTGGCAGCAGAACTGACGCAGCCTGACCAGGATGGCCAGCACATCCGCGTAGTTCGTCAGGACGGTCCCCTCCCTGAAGTACCTGGGGAACAGCATTGTGCGGAGTGAGAAACTCGCCACGTTTCTCACACACCCCACCTCTCTCTCTGAGGGCTGAGCTGACCACGAGCGACTCCTACCTGCCAATGATATCCCTGCCCTCCCTCTTGACCGCCTCATACTCCCGCCTCTCTTCCTCGGACAGGGTCACATGCTGGACGAACACCCTCCGCTCCGGGAGCTGCACCACCGCGCGTCCCCCCACCTTGCTGGCCTTGGTCCGCCTCAGGGTGATCCCCTTAACCAGAGTCTGCAGGTCCCTGGCCGGACAACACACAAGCAGGGGACAAGGACGCACCTCAGCTGACCCCGTTCTGACTTCATAGGACGCTTTCTTCCCCCGTTTTCATAAACAAACCACCCATCTCTGGTTAAGTTCTGCAGTTAACGCTCTGGGTATGCAAGATGGCACAGATAGTGGACAGGCCACTAGGCGGTGGCATGCCACGCCCTCTGGATACCCACTTCAGGCCTTTGCTGTCTCCCAGGGTGACCGGCCGCTCAATGACCCGGTTCCACCACTCCCGCACGTCAAAAGGCTTCATCTTCAGGAAGGAGATGAGCATCCACAGGTCCTTCAGGGAGTTCTGGATCGGAGTGCCTGAGGCCCAGGGGAAGAAAGCACAGTATGGCTTACTAAAGTTCCCTGGCACCACCTGGTGTCTAAATAAAGTAGTGCAACACAAGACAAAGTGCAAAGGAACATCATGTTCTATCTCATGAGATGGCTTGAATCCTTACAACAAATGCACAAAACCCATTTCTAATAGATAATTTGATGAAAAAAAGTCTAAAGAGCATATTTCGAAAAAGCCTATTTCCAGGGAAAAGTTAGTCATCTTACAATCTCACCTGATAAAATCCATCTCCTCTCCGCTGTCAGGTCCAGCACAGCTTTGCTCTGTAGGGCGTTGGGATTTCGGATGATGTGCCCTTCGTCCAGCACCACCCTCAGCCAGGTCACATCATGCAGAGGGCTGCTCTTCTTGTTCTGAAGGTGGCAGTCGATGCAAGAGAGAAGCATAAGGAAGCAGTTTCCAGGACTCAATGCAGTTTACAATTAAAGGGCTATTAGAGGGACCATATGAAAAGGTTAAATCCAAGGAAAGTCTTTGATTGGCTCAATTAAGCACTTACAAGTCTGGCTGGAGAGGGCCATTTACTCACCACATTCTTGGAATGGCCAAACAGATACTTTCCATGGAGTTAAATGCTTACCAGCTTTTCCCAGAAAATATCCAAATGAATTTCAAGCTCATACTAGATACGCACGTTGTGATTCTAGAGAAGTAAACCGCTTGGACATTTTCCATAAAACAGCCCTAGGTTTAGGGTGAGTATCAGAGTTCTGCCATACTAATAGTAAAGTTATAGCGTGATCCCGACAGTACAAGCAGCTACGTGAGATACTATAAGCTTGACAGACCCCAGGGATGGGTCCGCTCACCCCGTAGTCTGAGGACAGCACGTTGTAGGTGGTCAGCACTACATCTTGCCGGGCCAGGAAGCGTGACTCCCGTTTGCGCTCTGTGCCGTAGTAGAGGTAGACGCTCAGCTTCGCGTCCGCGTGCACGTGCTGCTCAAACTGATCCTGGAACAGCATTTGGCAGCAAAAAAGAGTCACATGGCTTGACGAGTACTGTTCTAGAACATCTGCTGATGAAAAGGACGGGAAACATATGCAAAATTATAGGCTTCATGCTCTGCACGCACCAGCCAGTTACTGAGCACTGAGAGAGGGCAGACGATTAATGTGGCCCTGGCTCCTCCGCTGGCCCCAGGCTTCGAGGACGATTTGCTAAGTCCTGGGAAGGAGAAGGACACTTTTAAAACTCTCCACAAAATGTTTTGGGACAGGTCCTTAATAAAGTCTGTGTTTTATCTTCCAGGAAATTCATCTGGCTATTTGGGGATAAGCAGGAGGATGCAGACTCCCAACATCTTTAAATACCGAATCAGATTCCTTTCAAAACTTTTTCAAAAATTTATTTAACAAAAGGAATCAAATAATATTGAAGACTCCACTCAAATCACCACCTGCTGATTCAAAGCAGAACAGAACAGAAAGCTACCCAAGGACACATCAGCGACATACCAGGACTCTTCTTTTGGGCTTTCTTCTTGTGAGAGCTTCCTTCTGCCACAGACCCACCCAGGGCAGCAGCGAAGCCCATGTCCTCCTTCATCACCATGGCACCTGCAAGCACAGACAATCATGCAAAGGGGGACTTCTGGGAAAAAAATTCACTCAGGGAGACTGTTTTGTGTATACATGGCATGTCCATTGAAACAAAAAATATCCCTGGGTTTATTTCTCAAATACACACTGCTACATATAAAACAGTAATATGGAAAAGTATTGATAATATTTCAGAGAATGAACTTTGTGCCCTTGAATAATCATAAGTCCACACACATAATTAAAAAGGCACTGCTACTTTTAGCTCAATAACCCAACGCGAAGATGCTTCTCAGCAGATGAGACTTACTTTTCTTTGTGCCGGATGAGTCTTTTGTTGTTTTTCCTTTCGTCTTTGCTGCAAAAGAAGCACACAGCAGTGGGTTCAAACCCAGAAAACCAGTCTGAATACCGGTGTCAATGTTCATGCTATAACGTCCACCACTCCATACCTTTTTTCTTGGGTGCTGCACTATCATCTTCATCATCTGAATCAATGACGATGATGGGAACGCTGTCTTCATGTTGTCTTTAAAACAAATTCACAGAGGTTTTACTCCACCCCCATTTCATTGTATCATTGTATCCATTTGCTTTGATTAAAAAACTACTATCCAGCTAGTTTTTAATGCTTTTTCTCTCTTTTATGAAATTTCCAATTGGATATACTTGGCTCATCTCATTGTGATGTGGATGTGGAAAATTGTTGCCCTTAAATTACCCTGTGTGACCATTTTTTGTTTTTCAGCGAGTTTCTATTATGTATTAGCTCATTACCACCCGTCTAGCAGGTGCAGAGGAGCTGGCAGAGCATCTGGGTTTTTTTTTTTATCCTGCATTTGAATTTCTCTACCATAGACAAGTCTCTCAGATGATTGGACTGTTGTAACTGCATCACTGATCATGCACATTACTATTGGATGATGTTTAACACTTCTGTTTTGATTGGCTCACAGACATCGTTACAAGTGCCTTTAGACTACATCTGAGAGAGGGATGCTCCTAAGCAACAGACTTCTACATACAGTACTTTGCCTTTTGTAGATGCTTTCATGCATTGGTCTCCAAGTGCATTTGTAATAAATGACTTCACTGTATTGACCTCCTAAACAGACTGGAGTGTGATTTTTCCTCCACAGCGAGAACCACTATCCTGTTGCCATCCGACCAAACTACAGGCACTTAACAGTTTCAGGGTGCCCAAGAAAGGCAAGATGAGCAACGCCTGATGACACACCCACCCCGGCAAATCCGCTGCTGTGGGACCCCAGTCATCACTGGCTGATGGCATGGCTGGGATCCAACCTGGCAGTAAGGCTTAGCTTGCGCTCAATACCAGCCCCTTAACCACTGAGCTACTCAGGAGCCCACCACGCAGCTATATAACTGACCTTCCTTATAGCCAGCTTTAAGCACAGATGTAGATATCAATCTTTTGAGGTGAAAGACAGAGATAACATTCATGTTTTACCTTTTAGAATGGGAGGTGGTTGGGGATTCTTCAGTCACGGCTTCATCTATCCCTTTTGCCCTGTTCTCTGAGGCATGTCAGAGACAAAGTAAATCAGAGAGAGAAAGCTAGAATGCGTAGAAAGCGGGGTAGCAGGCCATAATTATGCCTCTTTTCCAATCTTTTTAACTCCTTTTGTTACATTTACCTGCTATTTTTATGTCTCTTTTCTTTTTGCAAATATTCAGATGTATAACTCACCTTTTGGGGCTGTTTTTTTCCTCTTGGTTGCCATGTTTTCTGGGAAGAGTGGCGTGCTCTCCTAAACAAGGAGGTCAAAACTTCAGCCTATCACCTGATTGTGGTTCAGCCATGTTAAACAATCAAAGGTCAGATGCATCCATACACAATTTAGAGTGGATGTGTTCTGTACTCAAAGTCCAAGAGGTTCACAAATAAAAGGCCCTCAGCCATCTGCAGTATCAAGTCAGTTGATTTTCTTGCTACCATTCTCTAAAGCACACTTACCAGGGACATGGGGTTCCCATTGTGGAAGTTGGTGAGAATCAGTGCAATTGTGGTGAGGGTTTTTCCCTAAAAAAAGATTTTTTTTTTTTTTAAAACAGAAACCCATATGAGAGAATACTCCAACTATGGATAGTTTAAGTCACAATATACAACACATTTTTCAATTGTAAATACAAAATAAAGTGTCCACACTATTTTAGTCTGCTTAAAATATAAATCTGAAAATGAATTGGACCCTAAAAGTTTCTTATTTCAACACAGGTGGAGTAATTCACATTCTGGACAGGCCCAGCTGCCTTTCTGGGTGTGTTGTCATGTACTATTTCTAACACACAGAATGTAGTCTGGTTTTTGATGACAGCTCTGCAGACATTTGCAGAGACATCTGCAGGTAAATCTGTTTTCAATTGAAGAACTCACACCCTCTGGCGCTTCAAAATTATGAATTTATATTTGGAAGGTTGGGGGCCTGGTTTGATTTGTGCTCCCTTACCAGTCCCATGTCATCTGCCAGGATTCCTCCACGGACACTCTCCGGCCTCTCCTGGATGGCAAAGTTGGTGAGCACGTTAAAATAAAGGCCGTTCTTCTCCACCCAAAACGGGGGCAAATCGGTGCTGTTCTCCCGCGCGGTCATCCACGCCAGAGCCTGCTTCTGGTGTGGGAGCAGAGGTGTGCTCACAGCCTACAAGGAGGTAAAACAGAGATACTTTATTTCAAAGTATATCCCACTCCTGGTGCTCTTCGGCATTTTGTCCCTTCGCTGCTGAACCAAAGGAGTTCCGCTGCTTCGGTTGGCAGGTGCTCATGAACATTCATTAGCCATCACTCCTTGTCTGACTCCGATGAAAGTCACAATGGAGGCCTGTAGACGCTTTAACTGCCAAATACTTAAAATAAAAGTGCACTCTATGCCTGTCTGTTCATGAATATTCACAATTTTTGTAAGATAGCTATTTTGTCTGGACTCTTCAGCTGGAATTTGAAAGCACACAGAGCGCTCTTGCGAATAGAAAGCCAACAGGGTTTGGCTGCACTGCACAACCAATACATAAACAGACACTGCCAGACAAACTTCTGCACCCGCTAATTCACTTACTTCATGATCTATAGGCTGACGACTATATTCATTATATTCTAACAATCAGTTTTTTAAAAGCCACTTACACTGTGTACACTCTTTCACACATCCTATTATGAAGTTACTGTTTTACTTCAGACTGTTCTTTGGTCACAGGTGCGACAGCAGTGTGCAACCAGTGATTCTAACCTGCAACCATTCTGGTTACACACGCAGCTCTCTAATATCTACACCGTTCAGCTGGTTCAGCCTTCATTGGCTTGTAAGGTAAACACTGCCTCATCTGTGAACTTCTACAGAACTTAAGCGCTACAGACTTTGACCGTTTCTACAAAGAGGGGACACCAGAAAGTCTTGGTTCCTCTGACCCTAAATGGAACTTCATGACACGGTGTCAATCAAAGCAAGAAATTGCAGCCAATAACCTCCCCAGCTTCCATCTCCCGGGCCTTGTCCTCCATCAGGTCATCAAACAGCTTGTCGAATGCATTCTTCAGCTGGGAGGAAGGAGACAGCATTGAATGCTCAGTCTAAACATACTGATCTGAGTACAGTGCCATAATCATTCAAGTTGTACTGACATACCAATCCCTATACAGAAAATACCAGTATTCAAGGACAGGCAAAGTACCAGAACTAGGAGCCATACTGTTTAGGCAAAATCCACAATAGGCTAGAACCCTCATAGACAGACAAAATCCACAGCAAACAACAACAGTGTTAACATTTTGCTGGTAGAAAGCTGTAATATAAAATACCTGTTCAGGTGTCAGTGGTATTGCAGTCACCTTTTTCAGAGGTGCAAAAAACTGATCTATAGTCCTACCAGGTGCTGCCACTTGGCCACCACCTGCCAGAAAGAGGAACAAAAATCCTTTTGGTCCATTTCACTGAAAAGGGAGACAGGCGGGGAGGGGGTGGATGAGTGCATATCTAGCGAGGGCAAACATCTATACTGGGAGTACCTTTCGATCCAAGGCCGAGTTTGAACCCGTGTCTGTTAAGCTCGCTCATCACTGCTTCCCTGTTCTCCTCCTTGCCCCAGAAGGAGAGATGGACAGGCATGGTGAAGGCATTGTTGACACCATAAGGAACAACACTGTTGGCGTGAAACAAAATTTTGATTTCATAAATCTTCTCTCCACTCAAATTAATTGTAATCCATACACCATTTTGCAGTGGAAACTTTCTTTAAGATGATATAGTCAGGTTTTTAAATTACAAGTTTTATATTCAAGCTTATTAAATTACATGGGATGGTATCCCAAGGGTAATGAAAAAATGTATGTATTTTAGAAAGGTATACATTTGTCTCATATTCGGAGCGGTTTCAGATTGAACAAGGCATATACTGAATTACCGTCTGAACTGATCTTCAGACTCACCCTTCAACTCTGGCCAGGTTGTTATCTATTATGTGAGCCATTGGGGCTGCCAGCTGGCGTTTGATGTGCCCGACTTGGCTCCCGTACACATTGGCGACCATAACGGCGTTTCTGTCATGGGGGTTGTGAGGTTCCCTCACCAGCGAGACCATCTCTCCTTTGTTAACCTGTTAAACGACATTCAGAGAGACTAAAACATACCTATTGATGTGGTTAGCTTTTATAGACGCCTTACGATCTAACTGAGCTAACCATCAACTTGGTCCAATGTGATCTACATCTACATTATGCCCAACAGTGCCCAACCTGAACTGGAAGTTGTGTGTGACCAAACAGATACCATGCCGCAGTGATGCACCCTCATCCTACCACAGTTACGTGCTATGTAATACACACTACATAACTACAGCTACTACAGCTAGCGCATACTTACAACCCCGGTGTAGTATCTCAATCCAACAACGCTCCCTTGGATTGTTCCAAATAACACGTTTGCCTCCGGTTCATCCTCCACGGATGCAGTAGTGTCCTCCGCAGAGCGGCGTATTGCTTGGGACAAGGTTTCCGTTTGATCCGTACCGAAGAAATCTATGGAACTTAATTCCAATCCGCCACCAAACCGTCTAAACGAAGGAAATTGCATGGCTCTTCTAGCAACTTAAAAGCACAGAAGACAGTCAGAAAATGTGATGGTAAAGGCACATCAGATTCTTATTTCATATCAGCTTTAGGTAGCTTGGCTAGCTTATGCTCATACATCTAGCTCACTGTTGCAACACAATGCACGTATCGTATGGTAGCTAAGGCGAAATAATTTTGTAAACCGATCGGCCAGCTAAACACAGCAGCAGGTAGTTAGCTACCTTCATGTCAAAATGTCAACACAATATACGACGCGCTAGACAACCCAACCCTCTAACGTTACCTGACTTAGCATAGCTCACTCATAAGAAACTACATCATTAACTCACAGGCAGAGTAATTCCTCCAAAAACAATGTTTAAAAATGTTTAACATACCTTCTGCTAAATACAGTGGTAACGGCACAATCTTAAAGTAGCTATCTTTAAAAGTGCACAAAATAGGATTTATGTGACGCGGTATTTTGGCTTGGGCACGGAA
Organism: Megalops cyprinoides; assembly: GCF_013368585.1. Taxonomy (NCBI): domain Eukaryota; kingdom Metazoa; phylum Chordata; class Actinopteri; order Elopiformes; family Megalopidae; genus Megalops; species Megalops cyprinoides. The sequence goes on from NC_050602.1 coordinate 6,196,671, forward strand.
CATGCGCATAAAAACGCTCAGCCCCCATGGCAGTACAATGAGATACAATTGGCGTTGGACTCCACGAATAGGAGTGTAGATCAAATGTTTCAAAACAATAAGGCGGGGACAAACCCGGAAAAGCATTTGTTTCAATCTTAAAACGAGGGTACCTGTAACGTTAACAACCCAAATGTCCTTATCCTTTGCTTGTGCAAAATACAGAGATATGGTTGGCGTTGATAATCAGCTCTGTAGATCAAGTTCACAACTGTTTTGCTTGTTTTCCAGCCACTGAGCTACACAGATCGATGGTATCCAGTTAGAATCTAGGCTAGCTACCTAGCAAGCCGACAGCTAAATGTTGATAGTTCACAATTTGGAGCGATGGTGCAAAATAGGCACATCTGCTTACTTGCCACTCTGCATGCAATTACAGCAATTACATTCAGCTCTTAAGCGACCGTTAAGTCGCTGGTGAGCTTCGAACGAGTGACACTTGTTCAGCTAGTTAGCCAATGTTAGCTAACAAGAAAAAAACATTCCCTTTCACGATTAATTGTCTCAACGAACGCAGTTCTACTCGTAAAAAGCTCCTAAAATCTTACCGCACTTCTCAAAGATCTGCGTAAAAATAAGACGTGAAAGGTGAGCCTGGAAATGTAGCAGCCTGCTGAGATACGCGTAGATAGATAAAGCCCCAAGTTGCTGACCCTGAATCAGTTCTTTCGGTTCTGTCAATGGCGACAGTATCGTGTTTGTCTGGTCCTGGGTCAGTTCTTTGGAGCACAGACTACCCGGTGCATCGAAATCCACCCCATCGTCAAAGATCGGATAAGTAAAACCGAGTAGCTTGCTAGGTCACATTAGTCGAATAAAAGTAGCGACACGGCAGCCACCAAGATGTCTGCGATGCCATTCAGAAGAGCTGTACTACTTCTGCTGTTTTCAGTGTCGTTAACGCTCACTTTAGGTTTCGGACTCCCTGCTTTATTGAATACTGTCGCCAGATTAAGCGGGTTTCCTGAAGCTAGCGTAACCGAATGCATCGTGATACTGTATTTATTTTTCGTTTTATACGTGGCTCTGCCGCCGGTTCCCAGAGGATCTGTGAAGGTAAGATGCATTGGAGCAGTGGTGTTTCCAGCTAGATCCACCCACCAACGGTATATTTACTGCTGTAATCGGTGGAGAATTTTATGCAGAGGAAACGGCAGATTGCCAGCTATAGCTAGCTAACCGCGGGTATTGCGCAACTATGATAGTATTGTTAACGGCCCAGGCAGCTAATTTGTGGTCTTTATTTTAATCGGAATTTAGTAGTGAGCAATGCCCATGGTTGCCCTCTTGTAGTTTTATTTCTAATTCCTTACCTATGTCCAACAAATATGCGTGTTAGCGGTCTACTCAAAGCAGCACTGTGGTGACAGATGGATTTTGCAAGTAGAGCAGTTACTGATTATATTCTCCAGCGCCCGTGTGATTGTAATGTCTGTAATCCAATGAATGCATCATGATATCCAAAGGCCACATCCAGGCCTAACGTTAGGGTGTCTGAAACAGGCCGTTTGTGTCCCAATCAGCAAGAACACATTGAGTTTACACTGGGGGAACAATTTATAGAAGTGGTCATCTACAGCGTTATAAAGCCAATGATTTATGACATTTTAGAATTAATATTCTAAAATGTCATAAATCATAATCACTGTCCAACAATTTATGACATAGCCTAGTAACAAGTAACACAGAATTGGTTCTAATATTTGTGAAACATGGGTCACAAGCAAGTTTTAAACAAAACACATCTCTTTGTCCTGCATAATACATTGAGGATCATAACTCCATCGAAATTCCTTAAGTGATCACGAGATCATGACATAGCTACAGATCATGTCCTGAGGCTTCTCGCTTGACCAGCAAGTGCTGTAGGTAAAGACATATGTAACTAACGTTTTGGGAAAAATCACAGCACGAGGTCGATATGAGATGCTCTCAGATTTTGTTCTAGTAAGTTATATTTTAAAACGTTCAGACCTAAATTATTATTAATAGTGTTAGTTGCCGATCTAGTTGTTCTGGGTGCCACTATAGCTAGATGACGTGTAAATTTAGACAGGAAACAAAACAACTTCAGAGGAGAAAAACCGAGCACCACAGCAAATGGAAACAAACCCATACACCTACTCGGAATGAGAGACTGTGCCAGAGCTAACTCTGCCTAAGTTTTTCGTACTACTAATGCACCCACTGGGCGTCCTGTTCAGACAAAAGAACGGAAGGTTTATACTGTGTTGCGTAACTGTGTTCCCTTATCTCTTTTCCGTTATAGACTCAAGGGAAGGCCGTGTTTATTACTGGCTGCGACAGTGGATTTGGATTTGCGCTGGCGAAATACCTCCATAAACTGGGTTTTACCGTCTTTGCCGGGTGCCTTCTGAAGGTAATACATGCATTGCTCCGCTTCAACTGTAACCGTCAAAGAATGCTTGTTGTTTGTTTCTGAATTCTGGGGTTGAAACCTACATCCAGAACAGTTTCCAGTACTTAAAATATCCTATGAAAATTTCAACGTTCTTCGACATTGCCTATCCATCCATCCTATGCAAACCATGTAGACCATTGGCTGCAGGGGAAGATTCAATCAGAAAGAACGATTCCCCCAAGAAGTGCAGTGTTATGGTCAGACATTAAAGGCCCCTTTAGTGTTTAATAGATAAGACAAGAAAAGTAACAATGTAAAGTTAATCGTTAACGAGGGCATCAGATCAGTTTGTCTCTGATGGATTCTGGCCGTGCCATTAAGTAATGATAGTGTGGCGTGTTGTGAAGGGGATACCTGAGTGATGCCGACAGCGTGAGATGAGTCAGTGAATGAAAGCGAGGGAGGTTTGTATGTTTCTGAGAGACCAAAACGTGTCTGTTGTGCGACACACGTGTGTGTTGCGGGGCCACCAGTCGCATGTGTACTTGCGAGAGGCATGATTAGAAAATAAGGAGGTCCTTCTGATGTGGTGTGTGTTTTGTTGCAGTCTAGCCCCATGATGTCTGTGATGTGTGTGTTTCTCATTGGGTTGTGCATTGTGTGTGTGTGTGTGTGTGTGACAGCAAAGTGTCCGTGAATGTGGCTGTGCATTTGAAATATTTGAATTTGCTGTTATATTCTATAGTCTATGACTGAAATATCATATGACCCAGCCTTGCTCTTCCTAAGGCACTATGGGAAATGCTTCTCTCGGTGTAAATAATGAATAATTTGAAAGTGATTCACGCACACTATCTGGCAGGAAAATGAATAGTCTTTTAATAATAGTAAGTCTAATCATCTTTTTTCCTGCAGGGTACGTAGGCTGCCATCCATGAATATTATTGAGAGAGAATAACGCCCTGGACTTTGTCTTCCTTTTTTTTAAATTAACAAGCCTTTGAATACAGATCCCAGTTATCAAGCAGAAGTCTCGTAGTTGAAAAATACAAGCAATGAAATGTACGGTCTGATCACTGCCTGGTGTGTGTATGTGTGTGTGTGTGTTACTGGCTGGATGGTACCTGCCTGCGATGCTGTCTGTAGGAGAGTGGCGGTGATGGCGCCACCGCATTGGAGGGTCTCCACTCCGACAGGATGAAGGTGGTGCAGCTGGACGTGTGCAGTGAGGAGCAGGTGACGCAGGCTGTCGAGTTCGTCAAGGAGAACCTTGAGGACCCTGAGAGAGGTGACCGCACACCAGCCTCTCCGCATCCTGTCCAGCGTGGTTCCACAAGGGACAGTTTCGCCTCACCTCGCTGGGCACTGCAGTTCATGGCAACAGTTTGTAACTGATCCTGAGTCTTAATGGCACTGTGGCCATCGCGATATGTCATCTACCCCGTCCCAAAATAATTAAGGGAGTGGGAATCCTCTCCATTGTAATGAGTCATTGCTCCAGATCCATGTACTTGCCCTTTTCACCTACCAAAGCAGGCTACAGTCTTACTACCAGTTATTGCATTTCAGCTTTATGGCAAAGGGCCTGTGTGATGTGTGTAAGGGTGTCTTCATGTCGCTCTGTGGTTCTGTCGGGGACAGGTCTGTGGGCCTTGGTGAACAATGCTGGCATCTCTGCGTTTGGAGGGGTGGAGTTCACCTCCATGGAAACATATAAGCGGGTGTCAGAAGTCAACCTGTGGGGCACCATCAGTGTGACCAAAGCCCTGCTACCCCTCATCCGCAGGGCTGAAGGTGAGTCTTCGTGGGGGGGGGGGGGGGGGGGACTGCACCCCCCTGACCCATATTCACAAGGCTCAAGATTATCAGGGTCTGCATGATGTCTTTTCAGCTTGATATTGAGCTGAGATTTTGACTGCAGCCATTAAAGGTTCAGTGGAATCTAGAGCAACGATTTAATCCATTGTTCTTTACTAAAGCCCTAGAAGGAATTCGGAATCTGGCTTTCTTATGAGCCCTCATTTGTTTGACCTGTTTGCCACAGCTTGTGTTGTGAGTCTTTCAGTACAAAAATGGCTTATTACATTACATTCATGTAACAGACACAGAGTTACTTCCAGCACAATAGAACATAAGTGTATCCATTCAAGTCGAATGAGCAAGTGTCAAACCAGGCTAACAACACTCCCAGACCAGTGAGTGTGAGCATAGCGCTATTCAAGCTCTAACCTGACTAGACAAGGGATGACAAGTATACTACCATATACTGTATCAGTCACTAGATCACAGAATCCAAAACACATCACAATACTACAAGCAAAATAAAACAGCAAGTATTACAAGTAGCAAGTGTTAGGGAGCAGGGTTTGAATTCATAGGTGACACTCTTTTGGTACAAAAATGGCTGACATTCATAAATGCAACACTTTGACTGGGTATGTTAGAGGTATCCCCTCTAGAATTTCCATATAAGCAGTTGTTTGTAAGAGGAGGATTTTATCTGGTGTTACAATCAACAATTTGAGTCTTTTCTGTGGGATTCATGTTTGCCAGCAGTTCAAAATCGGAGCTGTTGCTTGCTATTAGGGTGAGGAGGTGGGATTTAAGAGTGAACCGAATGGCAGCCATTGGTGACAGTTTTGGATATGGGTCAGGCGGTGCCAGGGCTCTCCTCTGCCCCCTGCAGGTCGGGTGGTGAACATGGCCGGCATGTTCGGGAGAATGGGCCATGGGCAGCGCTCGGCGGACTGCATTTCCCAGCATGCCGTGGAGGGCTTCTCCGACTGCCTGCGCCATGAGATGAAGCCGTGGCGGGTCACAGTAATCGTGGTGGAGCCCGGGAACTTCTCCGCCGCCACAGGGATCCTGACCCGTGACACCGTGGCGGCCGCGGCGGACAGGCTGTGGGCCGAGGCGCCGGCGGGGGTCCAGGAGGACTACGGGAAAGCCCACTTCGAGCGGCACGTGGCCTCGGTGCGGGCCTACTGCGGCGGGGGGGAGAGGGACACAGCGCCCGTCATCAGCGCCATCGCAGATGCTGTCCGGTCGCGCCACCCCTTCACCCGCTACAACCCCATGGAGACGCACTGGTGGATCCGCATGCAGGTCATGACCCACCTACCAGCCGCTGTCTCTGATTGGCTGTACTTCTGAAGAATAGGACGTATTGGCTGTATGTTTTAAAATAAGATCTGTATATTTCTACTGCTCGGAACCATGATCAGGGTCACTTTTGTGCACTAGAGTCAGTGTAAAGCAATACAATGCAGTTTTTTATATCCTATATAGGCAAATTATACTCCTGCCAGCTGTCTTTCGAATTTCTACCTGCAGACAAAATATTCAGGATCACCTATTTTATTGGAACTTGTTATACTGTTATACTGTCATTGTTTAACTGTTTACTTTGTCTTAATCAATAGACCATAGATTTTCCAACAACTGTAGCAACTCCACGGCCGCTATACATAGCAGCGGGTGTCGGTTGGCATGGTAATCATGAAGTACAGCAATACTATGTTTTTTCTTTGTGCCTTTGTGAGGGTCTTTAGAGGGACCAAGATGTCCGAACAAGTGAAACTCCCCGCTGCTCGCATTTGGTTGGCGCCAGGTCTTTTTAATTCTGTCTGACGGCACAGGATCAGGAGAGAAGTGAATCGATTCTCTCGGCGTTTCACTCTTAAAAAAATGGGCATTGTGCATTTCAGCTTTTCAGAATGAGGAGTCGTATTCATGAAGTCAGAGGCAAAATCTCTGAGAAGCTGTGTCTGTAGAGAAGTTTATACAGTTGAATATATTTGGACGAAACTTGGTTAATGAAGACCAGCTGTCGCAGGAGGAAATAAAAGATCGTTGTTCATTTGAATGCAGCACTTAAAATAGACTAAAGTGACTCCATTTTACTTGGACTGCTGCCCAGGGTTGCCAGCTAGAGGCTGTATTTTTGTGTCAGTGAAAATATTTTGTGATCATTCATTTAACTAATAACCACTACTAATTCAATCAGTATTTTTGGAGATATTTTTCCTGCTTTGTTAAGGTTACTGTTAATGTTACATCTTCAAGATATTTATGTGCTATAATTGTAAAATCAGATTCCAAAGATTGAATGTTTTCAATTCTAGACCATGGTGCCTTTAGTGTTGACCGTGACACATGCCATATTTTCAAGCCCACTAATAAGCTTAACCACTATCTTATCAGATGGTGGAAAGTTGTTTACATTTATTCGCGCTTCTCAAATTGGACACCAGAGGGCAGAGTTGAGCAGAGGTAATTTAGCTGTGCTCTGTCACCACTCACCTCAGTTTAGTTAAGTTTGGCATCTGTCATTTGCACCACAAATCTTTCAAGGTTCAAAGGGTCTGCTAGCACCTAAGTGTGTGGGGCCTTGCGTGTTGGCAATTTCCACAACATTGTCACATTGTCTTAAGAATTGTTTGATAAATTTTGCACTATGCATGTTAAATAGTTCCTTTGACCTGCCATTTTGTAAACATCTGCCTGCAACATGAAGGCTCATTTGCACCTACATGTTTAATGCAAATGTAAAAATATCATTTTAGATTCATCAAGTGTGTTTTCATCCTTTATCATTGATTTGTGTAAACTACATGTGACCAGTGATTACAGTAAATCTGAAAATGTGTCTAACACTGTAGTATGGCTGTATGTCAGTGCATTGAATGACAGTGTACCATAAAATCAGATGTATAAGTGGGTGTATATTTGCAGGGCACCTTTTACACAAAAGGATGTTGTGACTAATACACCAGATTTTACGCGACCTGTTTATTTGACAGGAAGTGTGGGACAAGGTAATGTCACAGGAGGGATGGCAAAATTTGCTTTAACGTCCAGCGTCGCTTGTCAATTAGGTGATGGTACGCGGCCTCAGAGAGAGGGCAGAGAACACACATGTATAGACATCATCTCCCCACGCTAGTCATCTGGGGGTGTTAAGTCTCGGTGCCATTAACACTGCTCCCTTATTGAGGGCTTTTTTTCTCCACTGACGAAACGCACTTCTGCTCTGAGTCATCTTTCGTGACAAACAGGATCTCCTCAGCTCCAGGGAGGGGTGTTTTTTTTTTGGAAGTGACGCATTGCCGCTCTTTCCTGCATCACTTAGGCCTCTGCCTAGTCGCCTTGTAGGACCGAGTCAGGCTTTTTCTCAAAGCTTGCTGCAAATGTGGAAGGATTTCCCATAAATCTGTGGGACCAGTTAAACATGTGTTATTCCGTTTTCAAAGCACTAAAATCCATTCATATGGCACTGGATTAAAATGACGACTGTGCGTGTCTAGTTTGGACTGAGCGGTGGAGTCTCCCACCTCCACCCCCCAACCCCCGAGCCCTCATCCTGGATCAGTATCCACCTTTGACACCAAACGTTTGGGGCCAGTATCGGGGGAGAGTAAGCTGATCTCAGAGCTGGCCTCGCCATTGCAGACGGCCAGGAATGTCAGATAAAAGTGCGGCATTGATTTACAATTGTATTTCTGTATCTCTGTCATCAAAACATTTTCTGTGGAACAGTCATTCCCTACTTACAGATTTCTCTCATGACAAATGAAATGTCACAATAAGGAAGTGTGTCTTTAGAAGAGATATGAGCGGCTGCAGTTAGAAATTTCATCATGTTGCAACGTGCATCCTTAGGTGGCCACTAGGGGTCTGTAAAGATTCTTTTTGGGAGGGTAATGCATGTCACATATGGGTGATTCCATGGGGGGCCGTACTGCTGGCATTTGCTATGCTTCAGCACTTTATTAAATTGAAGTCATTATTTAGGTAGGAAGTAAATTAAATCACCAGGTTTAAATCCGGTGCTAATTTAAAGGAACTAAAAGCTGCAGAACTCTGGCCCTCGAGGGCCCTACTGGAACAGGACTAGCTTTTCAGAGGTAATTGGACTCTTTACTTGCTTTGGTAAGTCTGACCAAGTGTGCAACCCAGGAAGGGTTCCCAAAATCACCTCTCGACTATTCTACTGGCCGGTTTTCTCAGCGCACTTCGTTAACGCCCCAGAGTTTTTCTTCATTTGCCAGGAAATCGTGACAATCCTGTGTGCCATCCATCTCAGAGTGAAGGTAGCTGTCTTTTCTCCCTGCCACCTTTTGACAAATCAATGCCCTAATTTTGCCCCCAACATCCATTTAGTAGAAGAATGAATGTTGCCGTAGTGTGTCTTTTGATTCTGCACATCATCTGATCATCAATCATCAATTGAAACTTCTGCCCCTTTTCAAAAGTAACAGCTATATGGATAAAAAGTTAACATTGGTGCTGGTTACAGGGGTCAAGATCTGTAGTATGGTGAAACACCTTTGTGATGTCACAAACACTAGTCCTGTGGGAATAGGGTTTAGGCCTGCGACTGCCCATCCCTATTTTTCTTGATATGAGTTAGGAGCTGTTATTCAGTTTTGACCAAGTGTTATTGCCTGTTCTGTCTCACACTTAAGTAGAAAATATAAACCTGTTGATCATAACACAGAGGAAACAATGACTTGACTGCTCTTAGGTCCTTATTGATCAAGCAATAAAAGGAAAGCTGTTTTTTTTTTTGTTTTTTTGTTTTTTTTTAAACGACCAGCTAACACACCTGAAACCAAAAATAGTACATTACACATAGTAAATGACTGTCAGGCGACTTAATCGTTTAGGTGTCTAGCTTCAGAAGCACTCCACAGCATGTACAGTGGTTTCATGAGAATGGACCCTGACATTACCCATAATTCCCTCTTCCCCACCATGGCCAACAAAAACAAACAAGGCCGCCTGAGTAGCTAACCATTTTATTACTTCCTTTTAACAGTCTAATAAACTCTTCTAGAAACATTACAAGTGAAGTTGATTTCCCCTCCATGAGACAACAGCAAAAAGAGGACAATACATTAATTTTTTTCACAGTATGGTCTACACCTTTTCACGGCTTATACTGAGTGCTCTGCATTCAAGTGACAATTTCTGACGGGTCCAGCTGATCTACGAAATTCGATGGCTAGTTCACACTGAAAAGTCTGGCCCTGGGGAGTGCCTTTTAATTTGCTCATTCCTTTAGTTTTATTTTGAAACAGGGCAATGGCAGTGTTGTGTGGAGCAGCAAACTCACAGAAAAGCCTAACTTCACAGGCTACATACACTCTGCTGGGCACAACATAGGGCTCCACTCCATCTTCACTCTTGTCCACTTACACAGGGATTACACATTTAAGCAAGTATTGGTCACAGCTTTCCGTTTCTTAAAAAAATATTGTAAGAATGTCAGTGACCACCAAACTGAAATGTTTTATAAGAAGGTTTAAAAAGTAACATTTGTGTGACCTGGTTTCACAAGCTATGGGCAAGCCAAGGGGTGTGGTTAGGCTGAGCAGAGATGATAGGTTATTGATGTGGGCAATTCGGCACTGCTGTGGGTCTTTGTAAAATCATACTGAGAATGGCACTACAGAAAACTGAGTGAGACCTATTTATAATCACATTATATCATTAACCAAGCATATGTAGATTAATGAAATTGAACTACAATAAGTTAAGGTCACTTGATCTCATACACATCTACGGTAAAATACCAAGTATTATTCTCTCTCGCCTAACACTAGGTTAATATATAACAACCTGCCTTTAAAACAAGGGTGGTTTCTCTGAATGAAGTGTCAGAATGCAGTAAGAGGGACACGCAGTCTTTTCTAATAAATCCAAATGACGCAAAACGCGAAGCGGAAATCAGAGAGAAAAGAACTGAGACGCGCGATGACGTCGGCCCGCGAGCTTCAGCACAGGAGCTAAGGCACGTGGGTGACAGAATGACACAATCACTCTTTAAACGCAATACCTAGCCGCCGCATTCCCCAAGCGGTGAGACCCTGCCATCTTTATTTCTCCCTTGGGATTTTTATCAATTCGCTTCATTGATATTCCAGGCGTAGTTGCCCCGCTCACGGTCACTTACCGGATTGCTCCTCTTTTTTTTTTTTCTTTTTAACTTTTTCCACTCAGTCTCCCAAAAAAATGTTCATTCCACTTCCTTACACTATTCCAACTCCTGCAGCTGAAAAACCCATTAAGACGTTTTGATGAGCTCCCTGGGGAAGAACCATCGGATACATTTTGCCCGCCATTTACATTCAACACCACTGGACGTGAGATATCGATATAATACTGCCCGTTTCATTTTCCGCACAGTATCATCCCCACCTACAATTCAAAAGCAATTCCACTGTTTGTTGTCCTCAGCAATTTGAAAAATGGTGACTTTTACCCTCTTTTATTATCTCAGAGCAGCTACATATGGCACTAACGTTATATGAACTTTCTCCAAGCGGTTGTCAACAGTTTTTCGCTAGAGGTAGAAAAACCGTGAAACCCAGAACTGAAGAAAACGTGGCACAAAGAAACACATAGGACCGTTTCTCCCCCTCCCAAACACTGAGCTCGACGTTAGGTCCCACGTGACGTAAACTAAAACTCCCGCGGTCTCCCGTCACAAAGACACACAAGCACAGCACCATTCAAAAAACATCACAGCCAAACGAGGAATCGAGTTCGCTCGACATATTAAAAAAAAAAATCACCACCAAACCGCACTTAAGACGAATCAAACTTAAGCCGTCGTTCGAAATGCGAGCTGATGGCTGACCGACGCGAATGGAAATTACTCCACAGTACAGAGCACAGGCACACACATGCACAGAGACAGAATCAGATTCCGGTGCTCTCGGTGATCGCAATAAGGTTATCGTGCGCTAAATGGTGTGCCTGTCACTTCATGGCAGTGGTTAGAGGATTCCATCTGGCATGGAGCGATTGAGGACTGCTCTCGGCACCGCCTGCCGTCCCGTCTGCCCGCAGCCTAATGCCAGCAGACGCCTCGAAATGTGTGGTCCGCCCCCGTTTGCTCCAGTGGAACGCTGGCAGGGGCTCTGGGCTCCCTGGAGAGGGTGCCCTCGTGCAGCTCTTGTCTTTTGTGACATTCAGACAGAGCCGTCAACCTAGGGAGGGGCAGCAGGGATGTTCTGACAAAACATCAGCAGTTTTCCTTACAGTTATCATCTAATGTAAGCACTGAATTTTGCTGACATGCACATTTCTGGTGAAAGTTGGTTAAGTGTTTGAAAATGGACCCCAAGGAAGCTGCTAAGTTCTCTGGGCTGAATACTACGGCCACGCAAGGTTGAATTATACATAAATGCTCTGCAAGTCAAACCGAGCACTTCATCCCTGGGTTTTATTTTCTAACCACCCTAGGCACCTTGTCACTAAAGACATTATCTCCACTGCGCTCCTTAGAGGAAAGGCTGGAAACCACTGGGGCCTCCAGGGAGATTCTCATGCAAGATTTTCTCATACAAATACCAGAGTGCTCAGACCCTGCAGTCAACATCCCACATACAGACAAATGTAAGTGTTGGCGCACGCACATCTCCGAGTCACACGCAGCTTCAGCAGTAAGCCGCTGTAATGTATGCGTGTGGGTAGTGGGAGACATAGAATTTACCAACGGAAAGCTCTTCCTACAATCGCGTGACCTGCGACCCCGTCAAGCGCCACCTTTGTTCCTCCGAAATGAGGCAGGTCCACCACTTCGGGACCTGCCAGGTGAAAAACACCAGATCGACTCGAGCAGGTGTGGAGAGCAGCACGGCCGCAACGGAAATGGCGATCAAGATGTTCACGCCGGCGAGCTCGTGCACGACAAGCTTATTTGTATGCGACGCGGCTGGAATTTTTGCTGCAGCACAATGTATCCCCCTCTGTAAGAACGAAACCTTGCTAATACCTACCCCATTTTCAGAACATTCACCTCATGGCCTCACGCAGGACCCAAAATGCCATCCCATAATTGGAATTTCTACCCCCATGACCAGTGCAGATTGGTCATAAAGCGCATTTGTAGTTTTGACCATCCTGTATGCAGCGCTGCATCAATGAAATGTGTCAGCATACCGTAGAGGGAAACTAGCCCACGGCCGTTCCCTGTGGAATGTGCAACCCACTCTCAGTTACTTCACACGACATCCAATTGTTTACATTTCTCTGGAGTCCTGCGTTGGTCAAGTAGAAAACAAAAGGCAAGCTTTAAATTGAATATATATTAACAAAACTAAAGTATAGCCGATAAATGTTGCTGTGGTCAATATACATACATTATCTATGGCCTAAACACGACTCGTGAAATCGATACATTTGAACATTATCCATCAAGTCATTTCTGATACACAGGAGTCCACAGTAATATTTCTCTTGCGTCTCCTCCAATTGAAATGATTATTATAATTTCCTCCCATTTGGTCACGGGCGATCGAGAGTCCTTCAAAAAGGTCCGTTCTCAGTGGATCAGGACAGCGCCTTGATCAGGTAGAGTTTGTCCCCCTGTTCGCTGGTGAAAATGGGAGCCTTTTTGTAATGGTCCACCAGCTCCTCCATGGAGCCGAATTTGCGCTGTCCGATGCAGTACAAGCCATCCTTTAGTTGGACCTTGAAATGCTTGTTCTTGCCTTGTGCCTTCAGGGAGATGGAGAAGTCATTGGGCTGTGGGAAAAGAGCATGGAAGAAGAAAAAAAAAAAAAATCAGTCAGAGACATGGCCTATGACACAAAGGAGCCCAGAGCCACAGGATAAAGCGGCCCAGAAGCCTAGAGGGACTGGACTGGTAACTTCATATAAGCTTTGTCTGTTTCTTTTCGGATGGGCTGTTCAGAGTCTGGATGTTCTGTGATGAGCAAACCATTTCCTTTTAAACTGAAGAAAATGGATAAAAACATGACCTTTCACTGCTCTCTTCCCTCTATGGAAAAGCAGTCATTCCCATGATCTGTATATTAACAATGAGGAACACAAATCCTACAAAATCTAGGTATTAACCTTTGACTTCAAACCAATTTGGCCAACTTAAATTACTATGGAAATAATCAGTATTGGGTATACTTTGGTGAATGATTGGTATACTTGTAATATTTATTAAAACGCATATCCATGGAACACAGGAAGTCTTTTCCATCACTTCATACCATTCAAATGCAGCAAACTTTTGTTTGTGCAGGACATAAGAACTCAATGGTACGCTGCTTTTGAATGCCATGAAACAAAAGAAGAAGCTTCATTTGGTCCAAAAGAGTTAACCAGACCACATGGCTGTCATGTTGCAATGATGCTCACAGAATTTTTCCTGATGCTATACAAAACTCGACTGCTGAAGTGTTGCAGTGTTGCAAGTTTGTGTGCATATGCTGAGTTGCACAGGGTTCATCTCGGCCTCTAGGGGCATGATGTTGAGGAATTCTTTCCGACCTTGGCCAGGTGTGCAGTGGGGGTGGGGCAGGGGATTGGTTAACAAGAGGCCAGAATGACTGACCCTGTTACAGACATGACAGGGAGACTTTACCCATGCCCAAAAGATAATCTCCATTATGCATTCAAATTATCCCTCTCAGACAAATATGAGTAAAGCCAATGTTACACTTCAAATGTTGACCAAATGTTCAGCTTACACAAAACGGAGCTTCTTTCTCTTTGGCAGACTACACATCTACACATCTTTATTTGACTCAAATAGCAGACGACACAACACTAAAAAATTAGTCAAAATGACACCCATTTGTCATTTGCCCCACTTCACGGGACTGGACTGGACTGAACTAGAACAGAACGGAATGGACTGGACTTACCGAGGACTCGCTGTCCCTGATGAGGAAGTCGCCCTCGTCGCCCCTCTGGTTGAGGGCCACCTCCGCCTGGTGCCGGGTCACCTTGCCGTAGTACCACTGCCTCCCGGCGAACCTCCCGCTGCCGGAGGGCTCGATGTAGTCGCAGTCGGGCGTGGGCGGACCCGCGTTGCCCAGGGCGCAGTGGGCGCTCGGCAGCACCGTCACGTAGTTCTTGGGCACCAGCCCCACCTGGCCGTCCGCCTTGCGGCACTTCCACCACTCGGGGTCGTTCTCGGGCTTCTCCAGCACGTCCATCACCTCGCCCTTGTCGAAGCTGAGCTCCTCGTCGTTGCCCGAGCTGAACGGGTAGAGCGCCTGCACCGTGTGCAGCGCCCGGCCGCCGTTGGCGCTGTGCACCGCCGCCGCCAGCTTCTCCGTCAGCGAGCCTGCTGGCTCGCCGGCCGGCCCGTCGGCGTCCTCCGTCACGTAGTTGGAGGGGAACCAGCCCGAGCGGCCGTCGCAGACGCCCCGCCACCAGCCGTCGCTGCACTTCTCCATGACGACCACGCGCGCGCCCTTCACCAGCGAGAGCTCGTCCTCCCGCTCGGCCGTGTAGCTGAACTTGACCAGCGCCGGCAGGTTGAGGTCGTAGAGGCGCTCGCCGTTGTCGGCGGGGGCGTCGTCGGCGTTGGGCGGCGCGTCCCTCATGCTGGTCTTCCGCTTCACCTTCCCGATCCCTGCAGGGGGGGGGGTCATAAGGAGAGGCGTCAAGGGCCCGCAGATTAGCAGCTTAATCCTGACCGCCCCCTCCCACATTCCTCCCGTGTCTGCCAAATTCCAGGGGCCCATCCTCGCCACCGCCTGTACTGCCAGAAAACGACCTCCAAGCCGCGTTTTTTGGAGAGCTCAGAGGCCCCTCTCAGACACCCACAGTCACACAGCAATGTCAATCTGTATACAGTCAGCCCCGATGCACACTACACTTTTGGACTGAGGACTACACAGAATACAGAATGGTGGCACTAGATTTAGGACCAGTCAGAATGCAAACGACTAACTCATTACTACTAATTATTAACGGAATTACCTGCGCCATGAAAAAGCTACACAGACTACACATCACCACACATCACACACCAATGAAATATTCAGTACTTATAGCCATCACAGTAGTCTTAGTGAGCATTATATGGTACGCCTGCTGCACTGTGGCAGTGGCAGGAATGTCTTTACACCACTCTCAGCAATACCTGCCATATTCTGTCCTCCAGCTAAAGGCCTCATCCCAGGTTTCATTTTAAAGGGTGCTGGGTAATGTGTTCATATTGAGGCATCACTGCATTTCATATTTTTCGGATGTATAAATTTCATTCAAAATATGAAAACATGACATGTAAGTCAATTCTTAAATCTGAAAACACAAAAAGACTTGTTAAATGACCTCTTCTTGTTAAATTGTCTTCATCTGGACAATCAAATCAAATTGTATAAAAAAAGTGAAAGTGGAAGGTGCAATACAGCGATGTGGCGGTCGCCAATAGGTCACTGTCAGACAGTTACACAAACTAATACTGGTCATTCTTCTGAAACAATTCTGTAATGACATCTTAAAGAGGAAGAAAATGGCTCTTAATGTTGTAATGGAGAGACGAGGACACGCTAACTACCAGCATGGCCCCGATGAGGTGTCATCATGTGTCCCCAATTCATCAGCCTGACGCCTACACCTGTTGAAATTCTTGGGTTTGTGCAATACCAACATTTACAGGACACAGTCGCTAGGGAAGTTCTGCGGTCACAACCCCCTCACCCTCCGGGATCGGAAGGAACACTAGCGAACGTTCTTAAGGCACTTAACTGATCTCACATCTGTTTGCCTGCCTCCCAACCCTAACCCTAGATGGGGATTCTGATCCAGGATCAGCTAGCGAGAGACACATGAGGCACAACCAAAAGGGAAAGCAATACTCCTTCCTCTCCTTCGGGCTTTCACAAGGCCAAAGAGTTCTCTTTCTCCTTCTCTCTCAATGCGGGCGCAAACAGGCCAACACGAAAATCAGTTCTCAGTTTGCCCATAATGCACCTCTCAGGTTCATGCTGACTGCACCAGCTTGCAGCAGGCAGCAGGCAGTGAGTCAGGTTTTGCGGTCCGTGACTGGGTGTCACGCTGAAAGCTCTCCTTCCCCCAGAGGCCTTCTCTCTCCACATGTACCGTGCTGCTTCTCACAACACGCGAGATTTACAGCATGTGATTCGGATGGTAAATTCCACAAACGTCTGCAAGCGTTCACGCTGGGAGAAAACTGACAGTTTATACCGTAAACATTGGATAGCATAAGAGTTAAAGCTTTCAAAAGTAGCATCTGTTATTTAGGTTGTTTATATTTTATAAGTCTTTATAACAATATCCTGTGAACCTAAGATATTGGAATGGTCCAAAAACATATTTTGTAAATGAAACTGACATTTACTTTGTATCTTAATGAAACGTTGCCTTCCATAACCCACCAGATAACTGTCTTTCGTTTTGACTTTGTTTTTTGAGAACAGTTCAGTTTGAGGTAAAAGCAAAACAAGACCAGTACAGTCTCCACAGCTCTCCAATTCACAAGAATGGGGGATTCCTGACAGTATGCGTCAAGGGGAGATGAGAACACTGTATGCTTCATGCCACAGCTCGGCCTCTCCACAGTACTACCTACACTCATGACCGTTTGAAAGCAGAAGCTTAACGATCCGCAGAATGCATAGAAAAAGCACAGAATTCTTAGCAAAATGCTAAGCAAAAGTCAGTTCCACATAATAACACGAACAGCACCACTGGAACAACATACAACTCCACTGTGGGCGGAGCGACCAAGCCCTGCCAGTACCCGATTTATGAGAACCAACAGAATCTTCTTTCCTTCCTAAAACACTATGATTAGTGCAAGTCGGTGAGCCACTCAAAGCGTGACAGCCCCACCCATTTTGGAGTTCAGGAAGAACCTTTTTGCATCTTTTAACAGGGACAAAATCCATGGCCAGACTGTGCTCCCATTTGCTGCCATTTTTGGGTGGCACACAGCAGAGTCTGCGGGACAGAATTTGAGTGGGCCCACTGGCACTGGCCGAAATTCCTCCAACCCCTGGCTCCGACCCAGTCTGGGATTAAAGGGAGCTACGTGACCTCCGGAGACGCGTCCCACACATTGGCGGATTGGCAGACTCGGAGCCCAAAATCTCTACAGAGGCCCTCTCGCGTGGGAGCCTGACTAGCAGGGTGTTTGAGTGGGGGGGGGGAGGAAAAGGGGGGCGAGGAAAAGGGGGGCATCGTTTTGTTTAACGGAACACTGCTCCGCCACAGAGGGCGGTCCCCTGGCCTTTCGGCAGTGTCCTCTCCGACCGAAAGGACAGCATAGGCTGGCTGTTGCTAGGAAGTTGTTGTAAAGGAAGAAGACAACGGAAGGGGTCGAAGAAGGTTGTGTCGGTGCTTGCTTATCTGGGCGTGTGCTCGACACACCACGGCAACGCCCTCATGACATCACAATGAGGAGGGCGGGGTGCGAGGCCTGGGGTGAAGAGACATGCAGACACGGCTCGCATCACTCCACAGGAGTGCTAATAGTCCTGTTTCAAACAGAACATTAGCAAACAGAGACCGGCAGAAAGATACAGCAGCCCAGGCAGTGATTTCGTGCTGCGCTCCTTTGTATTTGGGCAATTTTTGTGAGCTCCACTTTGCAGAAATGTGACCAGGCAAATTACGAGTCAACTCCACGGATGCCCTCAGCGCTCACCTTTTAATATTTCCTCAGTGGATTTACTGCTAAGTGATTTATTACGATTGAAATATCAGCTTACCGCTATCCCGGAATCACCTCGAAACAACCTGAGAGATCGGCAGCCAAACGCAAGCTTTATGAGTGAACTCAGGGCCAGTTTCTGAGTGTAACTGACAGAAACAGGCAGAGGCGCAAGTCAGGTTCAGAACCAGGTGACGAGGGTTGGCGCTGGTGTTACTGTTGGCTTCGGGTCATTCCCAACCCTAAGCTCCCGTTCCGCACTGATTCACCATGCGCACTGAGGCAGTAATTATGATCCGGATCGGCACACGCTGCTATTCAGAGCAGACACATACAGCCAAAGCCAGCATGCTGTTAGGGTCACCTAACATGTCAGAACGCACATCACTGAGGTCAAAGTGGACTCATGAAGTGCTATATACCTGTATTCCTCAGAGAGACATAAGTGACCCTGTGAAGACTGAGTCATAACAGACGCTGCAAAAAACAATTTTCGTATGACGAGATTCAAGAAGCACAAACGTGTGAGGTCAATATAAATGTTAAAAATGTTTCCCTATACTGAGAAATATGCTCTTGGTAACACTCCTTTGTAAATGAGACTGTTATCCTTTTTATGAGCATTATTCCTCAAGATTTGACTTGTGAGAAAACTGGAGCAATATAAAATTATTATAAAAAATTGTTTTTATAAGAAATGATTTAATTTTATCATTATTAATAATTTTATAAGAAATAATTCAAACTAAGAATACAGAAAACTTCAATATGACAAAATGAGAAATCTTCAGTGTCTGTTATAATAGTATATAATTTATCCTGTTGGGCAAGCTAAAAAATGTACATGCAGTTCTGTGTTGCACAGAGCATCTGTGAGTGTGTGTGATAATTTGTGATTCAAGTGTCCAGCAGAGTGTGTCAGCCGTTTTATTTGTTCAGATTTACAGTGCGTGTTTCAAATGATAAATTCCACAAACGTCTGTAATGGTCACCCTCACAAAAAATGCCAGCATACACCGTAAGCACTCAACATTAAACATGATTCCAAGTTGTTTCTTCGTCAGTAGAAATGTTAGTAGATAGTAGCCTATGCTACGCTATAATCAACACTGATATATTCTGCAAACAAAATGTACATTTGCATGACATCTCAAATGCTGAACCTCCATCTCTATCTCTCCTTGTAATTGTACTTCCCTGTATTCAGAATAAACTGGTTTATTTCTTGAAAACTGTAAAAGTCAAACCACACCAGCTCATGTTTGACATCTCCAAAGTTCACAAAGATAGTAAATTCCTGACAGTGTGTGTCAGCGGGCCTTGCTTTTAACTGCAAGCTTCCCGCTGGCTCCATTTCCCTACAGAAGTCCAGTACTCACTACCTTTCTGACCAGAGTGTTTGATACCAGAGCTGAACAACAGACAAGAAAGGCAATGCTACACACACTAACCCATTGTTCAAGGTCCCAAAAGTAAACTCCAGTGTATCATACCACTGTGCTCGTATTTACATATGAAAATGCAACCATGGGGAAGAGAAATGATGTTGGACATGGCTACACAAATATAAGGCAGGGGCTGCGCTTAACGTGAGTGGTGAAGACATAACTGGCACTAAAGCGAGTGGCTGAGCTAACAACCTCAGGACCGAGACTGGATTTACATGACCAAGCTGCAGGCCTCGGTCGGGATGTGGACACGACAGTCACCACCAAGGAGCCAGAGCCACTCCTCTTGCGTCGTCACCGTGAACCACTCCGCCAGGGCGTGGCCTCGTGTGACATGCTCTCCCGGCCCGCCCCCCTGTGAGACTGTGACTACAGAAAGCCCTGGGCTGTAGCACAGTCTATAAATATCCCCCGCTAACAAGCACCCTCAGTCTGACTGAATGCAGCCCTGCACTGCTAATCACGTAAAGGGCTACGCAATTAGCGTGTCACCCGAATTACACTCTAACAAGCACTCCTGAACAGAAATAGAAACGCGGGGCCGTGCTGTGCCTTAAATAAGCACTAACTTGCTGTTACAATCAACCCTGTGAAGCACAGGGGCTCGATCGGAGAGCTTAAAAAGGGACCGCTGCGTATTATTTATAGAAGTCGAAAAAAAGGGGGTGGGGGTGGTGCACAAGGAGCCAGCCTCGTCCAGCTGCGGGAGAGATTCGGGCAGCGTCCCAGGTCCTCTCCCAGGCCCTGTCCCCAGGCCACCCGAGGACACGTCACTCGGCACCACAGCCAGGTCCCTTGTAACACAATGCACAGCTTTATGGTCCATGCTCCCTCTCCCTTACTCCCCGGCCCCCCTCCTCTCTGGTATGCCATTATTGTTCTGCAAGGGCCGTTTGACATTTGGCGCAGTAGCACTGCAGGGTGGTTTGGGAGGATTTGCACAAGTTTGGGGGGGGTGGCGTCTTTCCTTTCCTCCACTGCAGGTAAACCACTGAAAACAAATCCCAAACAGCACTTCAGCATCATTATAATAACGATATATTACAATGATTCACCGCAGAAACGCTAGGATAAGTAGTATATTACATATATAGTACCCACATGTATAGGTGAAATACAAAGCAGGTAGACAACATCCCAAATTAGAAAGTGCAAGCTGAGGGGAATCTCATTTGTGTTCAGATGTAAGACATTGGGTGGGTTGTGATATTAACAGGGTCCCAATGTACACAGCAACATAATAAAAAGGTTTCTCTTTTATGTTTCCTTAAAATGGTGCAATGCAAAGCAGGTTGGGAGAAGAAAGGAGACATTAGTCATTTGTCATCTGTGTAGGACCGGAGGGTCATTCGTTTATGCCCGAATCCGTTCCCACGGCACCACCCACGCATGAATCAAAGTTACTGCAGTCATCGAGCTGTCGGCCCCACCAGTTTATGTCCCAATTTGGGCTGGACCGGTCGCCGAGTGCATGCTCGCACACGCTGGCGAGCAGATGCTGGAGGGTGTAGGGTTTCCTCCGCCTCATTTGTCTGAAACGAGCACGCCTGGCTTTCCGCGTTCAGAAAAGCACTTTCGACACGGTAGGCTGGACACAGGAGCGCGAGTGTCTCCTACAGCTTGTCCCCGCAGGTTGAGCCGTCGGTAAGCGCCGGTAATCCAAATCGGAGAAAGACGAACCCGCGGCAGCTGAAAGGAGAGGTCGCCAACTCTACCGTGAGAGAGCAACGGGGAGTAAGCGGGTAGCGCTGCACAGCTTCTCCCGAGTGTGTGTGTGTGTGTGTACGTGCGTGTGTGTGCACGCCCATATGCAGGCCAGCTTTGAGGGTAACCTGATATGTGTCCATTTGAAAATCAAATTCCTCCTCATGAGTTGCACCTCGCACCTTGGTTCTGACCCACAGAACAGCCTTGTTCCTCATGCAAAGTGCCCCACATGTTTCGCCTTGCTTTCTGACACCACATCGGAGATTTATCAAGTAACGCTACACTTCTGGAACATGGAGGAGGGAGACCTCAGGACACGGCACTGATCTCAAAACTCGCTGGGGGGAAAGTCAGAAAATTCCAGAGAGAAGGGGGGTAACGGGAGGAGAGGCTGCCGACATGTTTGCTGATAACAGAATATTATTTGGATGATGGGTTCAAGCGTGCCGCGTCTTTGGCAAGGAGCATTAAAAAAAATATTATCTGGAAAACACCAGGAAAATGGACAGCGATTGGTGGGGATAATCTCGATGCTTCCTTTAACAATCCTCAGGGACAGCTTTGCATAATATCTCATCCCCAGAACTGAAATGCATTGTACGTAGTTCCCCACTGGTCTGCAGATACGATAATGACTGTGGACATTCTTATGGATATTGGCTTCAGGTTACACCCAGATCCAGCTGCAGGCTGCCTTGCCATATTCTGCCCCCTGTTAATGACCGTGGCCTCGCGCTGGGCATGCCGCTTAATGTTACAATGCACCTGGGGCCATTCTAAATCAAAATCAAACCCAGGGAAAGTATCTGGCTGGACAGTGTAAGCATTTACACATGTTCCTCTGTGAACCCTTAGTACATCCAGGTAAACACTTTCCTCGAGGTTCCTTTCAAATGCTGATATTTTTCAGAGAATGCCAAATCAATTTCATGCTCCAACTAGACATCCGTGCTCAGTTTCAAAGATCTACCCAAGGCAAACAGACGTGTATTAACAATTTATCTGACTGACTCAGAAACTCAGAGGTATCCTCTTCAGCAATTTTCTGATGTAATGCCTCGATATTACAAATACTTGCCAAGTTGAGATATTACATAAGATGACATCATGGCATAGGTTATTCTTTTGCCAAAAGTTGAGCTGAACACAGAAACTAGCTACACATTAAGTCTGTAACTAATAAATCCTAAATTCCAGACAGAGACTCACCATCTGGACATGAAACAACAGACATTATCAATACTGTGTCAGTCAGCCCCTTTCCTCATCAAAAATGGCCTCTTCCACTTGCCCAAGGCACACATACCGAATGTTCGTTAAATGCTAATGCTCACTACTCATCTGAGCTAGCACTACCGAGAGCCACAGAGCTGAAACGTCTCTGACAGAACCGAGCTCCAAGGGAAACGGACCCATCGTGTGAAGACACTACATGAGGAACGATTTTCAGGAAGGAAGCCGCATTGCCTCACTTGGCCATTAGTCAGAGAAGCTCAGCGGTGTCTTTCCCTTCAGTATCTGGCGAAACGGGGGAAAATCCCTGCGCTTTGCAGACGCTGCCTGTGGGGGGGAGGGGGGGATGGGGGGGGGGGGGGGGCGTGACGTGACCTGAAAAACAAAGGCCCGGTCTGCCTTTGTTGCGTTTCCTCTGTCAGAGCAGGACCGCCGGTCCGTCTGCTTCCCCTCGCTAATGTGGAAGCTTTCCGTTCGGACGACAACACGCGAGTCGGGGCCATGCCACTTCCCGAAACAGAGGAACATCCTTTTGTCCCACAAAGCTGGCAGAAAGGATTTCAAAACTGCAGGCCCAGAGCCCCCCCTTTCCCGCTCCCCAAGGCCAAATTAAAAACATTACTCGTTCACCTGAGGCAAAGATTTCATACACATAACCCTAGGCCAAAGGATGAGGAAACCGTTCAGTTTCAAAATACTGGTTTTGTACTGGCAGTCAGAGCTCTGGTCAACACTGAAATGTTTGCATGGTACTACAGTGATGTAAGAGACAAACAAAGAACAAAAACAAACCAAAAGATTGTTTTATATCTGATATGTGAGGACTTCAGAATTCCATCCAATGAAAATGTAATGACAGACTTAAAAAGACAGAAAGGGAGGGAGAGGCTGAATTGCAGTTTATCTTTTCTTCTCCGGGTTGTTAGAATTTTATCACAGACCCAGCTTTTACAGTGACTGATGTGAGATTACCACTGACATGGTCCATGGGAAGCCTTCTTTTGATGTCTGTGGTTATGAAAAGTAAAAACAGCCAAAACACCCTCTCTTTGAGCTCGTTTTGGCTGAGGTCACCTCACCGGATGACATCATAAAGGAAACAGGCCAATCAAACAGCTCAAGTTTCTGTGGGCCTGCAAAGGACAGGGGCTAACCCACCATCACACACATACACACACGCACACACACAGCACTCCAAAACATATCCTTGGTACCAACTGATCTTGGACCAGTGGCCTGTGAGTGACACACTTGGTGCTGATCAGCAATCAGCAGGGAACATACAGCTGCAGTATTTAAAAGTGCTGCGCAACACTGAACCCCCCCATCCCCCACCACCACCAAAAAACCCAAAACAAAAGCAACCCTTCATAAGCAGAAAGTCAGTGTACTTAAGACCAAGGACCCCGTTCCCATAATGCTCTGCGGCTGGCCGCCTGCTCTCCCCTGCTCTGGAGGACAAACGGCCTTCACATCAAGCCCAGTGACAAGGACCCCTGGCGAGGGACAGTGGCCCCGAGGAGCTGCTCTCTCACACAGGACCCTGCTACAGAAGCAGCTGAATGCAGTGACTCAAAATTGGGGAGGGTTCACACATCTGGGCCCGATACCACTCTCTACCCCACTGTACCAACCAGATGGTCCACAAAAGCGCAGTCATTCCCCAGAATCCCCACTGGCACACAGCAGCCAATGCAAATCAAGACAGGCATGTGACTCTAACTGCCACTGCCAGGCTTAAAGGGCACCAGAGCTGCTTCTCTGAGAAAAAAAAAAAAAAAATCAACCAAGGGAAAGTATTTAATCGGCCATCTCAAGTATTTATTAACAACCCTTGTAAAAGGCCATCTGCAGCATCTGCTATTCCCTGAGTTTCACTTTTACTACACTTGCTAAATTGTTCCACTGATGCTTCGTTTTCGAGTTCCAGCATCCGATATGCCAACACGGTGTGAAATAACAGTTATCACTGTAGCGTGAAATGGCGATCAGCTTTCAGAGAAGCGTGTGTTGGTGTGCTTCAGCATGCACGGTTGCACGCGCATATGGGGTCATGCCCGACCCTAAGAGAGACTGTCACATGATGAAACAAGCTTTGGACGGCCAGCGTGACGGTCACACGTGACAGATAGTGTGTGAGTGGGAGAGACGATGCTCCTTCATTGCCCCACCCCCCCGGCTGCAGCTGTCTGATAGAGGCAGAGAAGCACCCACACCGTGCACATGCCCCGAGATCTGACACGAAAAGACCCAAACACACATGCATAACACACACGCAAATGCACACAAAAACACACACGCGGCCACACACACACGCTTGCACAGTACTGCTGTTTGCCATTTGGAGGTCTGTATTGAAGTTGAGTGGGAGTGAGAAGCTTGTGATAACACTATCCCAGCATAGGACCATTCTAAACACCTGCACATGCAAAACGCATGCCTGAAACTGCACATGGGTACACACACACACACACACACACACACACACACACACACACACACACACACACACAGATTCATGGCCGAGAAATAATAAAGCTGCCCACTCAGACGACCAACTTCAGTCAAATCTAATATCACTGTACATGACAAACAAAACTTTCAGATATGTGTCTGATGTGTCTGAAATGTGTGGTCTACCCCTCTTAAGTCTAACTTTAGTTTAACACTGCTTCTCAAGTTGAACTCTATGAGAATAAATCTGAGACATTTAAATTGACTGCAGTGGACCTGGCGAATACTAGCAACATTATAGTCCTGGTCAAGGGTGAGCAGTTCTCTTTGGGACAGAGCTGATCTACTCTCAGCACAGAAAGGGTTTACAGACCTCCCCACACTACGCTCATGCATTCATGGAGCTGGCTGCGTTTCAGACACAACGGCCACTCCGCCCCCCCTCTCCAGCATTAATCTGACTTGTGGATTTTCCAGTCAAGCGCTCAAAAAGGCGAGAGGGAGAGGGAGACAAAAGAGACGTGCAGTGGAAAGGAGGAGATAGCCGAAGATCTCTCCGAACGCCGAGGAGAGGACGTCTCCCGGCTCTGCTTTTGTCTTTAGAATTCCTCCCGCTTTCCCCTGCCAAGTAGCAACACCCCAACGCCCTTCCCAGCACTCTGTGGAGGAAAAACACACACACACACACACACACACACACACACATATGCTGGAACTCAGCGAGAGACAGGGAGGGGGCGTGCAAGAGGGGGGGGGGGGGGGGGGGGGGAGAGAGAGAGAGAGAGAGAGAGAGAGAGAGAGAGAGAGAGAGAGAGAATGAGCCAGGCAGAGTAGGAGAGCAAGCAGGAAAGAGACGGAGAAGTGGAGAGAGGGAGTGAGGGAGAGAGAGAAGAGAACCGACAGAGAGGTGAGCGTGCATGATTCGGCCGGCTCCTGGTCCCCTCACTTCCTCTACCGGAGCTGCGGCGAATCTGTCTCGAATTAGAACGCTTCCGCTCACCGAGGGAAAAGAAGGGGGGGGGGGGGGTGGTGTCACTCCCTAATGGCTCTGAAGTCTGCAGGGTGGGAGGAGGGGTGTGTGTAGGGGGGGGGGGGGGACTGCTTCAGCTTTTTAGTTTGGCGGTAAGAAAGTTTAGGAGCACCTCATCCATCCAGCAGCCCCCTCTCCCCTTGTAAGGCCAGTCGGAGACACCCCCCCTACAAGCCTACTTCCACTCCCTGGGGGCAGAGCGGAGGGCCACAATTACCGCTACATTACTGGGACTTCAGTCGCGACAAACCACCCCTGAGCAGGGGTGTCAGGTCACTAAAGCCACCAGCACCTCTGGAGAGGCCGCTACTTGCCAGCGGTAACCCTTTGAGGCGCGGATATGCAACGCTCGTAAAAAAGTGGGGGGGGGGGGGAAACAGACATAATTGGTCCGGTTTCCAACGCTCGAGGCTGCTCCCCTTAAACGACCCAGCAGAGCTGGAAGAGAGGCAGAAACGCCGAGTTTAAGGCTTCAAAGCGAAAAGAGAGGCGAGCTGAAAGAAGAGGACTGCAGAGCCGAGAGCATGTAAGACGAAAGGAAGAAGAAACAAGGGGAAAAACGCGGAGGAGTAATTCTCAATGATGCTGATTACCGTGTCTGTGCAGGGAATTACAGGCTACAACAGCAGACTCTCAAATCCATATCCACCCACTTTTCTGGTGCCGCTGAAACTGCACTGAAGCCCGGGTGCAGACTCTCTGAGCTCTCTCTTCACAGCGCAAAGCTAGCCTTCTGCTCGTTTATCACTTAGGGAATCTTATATTCGCTTTATTTCACACTTCTGACAAATCACAACACACAGATTAACTCTGACAGTCCCACCCCCCCCACCCAGTAAAAAAAAGTGTAACTCTGGGTGCTCATACAGCAGAAGCACTCATTTGAAACAGTTCTATATCCCAAACATATTTTAGCCTCACTGTAAAAGGAAAGCATACAACACTTTCAGAGGGGAAAAAGCAATAGGAGAAACTCACGGAAGAAATGCTTGAAGAGGTTTGCCATATCCATAGCGGACTCCCCCCCCGGCAGACGCTGCGCCTCTCCCCCGCTGCAGCTACGGAGCTATTCCATGAGAACTTCCTGAAAGTCCAGTGCTATTAGCAGAGCAGCTCCCCACCCTGGTCACGTGACGTGCCGCGGCCAATGGGAGGAGGAGGGGCTTCCTTTGAAACTCTCCAGCTGCTGGCTGCCCACCCACCCGCCTCCCCCCTCCCCTGCCCTGGGCTTCTAGAGGAAACTTGTCAAACCAGGCCTCGCGACGCTGCCACGGCAACCGCACTTTCATCACCTCGCAGACAACATTAGGCTAAGCGGGGTGAGCCCTCGCTGCCGGTTTTTATTACTGTACACATTCACCAGTTCACCACTTGCATCACAAACCACACTCAAACACACGCACTATACATAAATACATACACTTAATATATTTACACAAATATGCACACACAAACTAACGAGAAACAGCTCAAATTCCTTCACCAGATCTGACTGTCACATCACAGGTATTTCATTCTGCTAAAATCCTGCACCTGCTGCAGCCTCACTTCACAGTGAAGTTTTTCAGTGTTTGAGAAGACAGTTAGGATGCTCTCTGTTTTAACGCCGCCCACAGAGCCAGTAACAGAGCACTGCAGGCTAACAGTCCCTGGAACATCCCCTCTGCTTCCTGGGCCTCTCGTGGGGCTACGCTTCCCACACTGCTGCTTAGGGTCTTCCGGCAATCAGCAGTAAAGCTGCTCCTGGAGCGCAGTATTCTCCTCTTTCGCTCTCTTTCTGTGTCCCTTGCCCTTTCTCCCCCTCTCCACTCTCCTTTCCTTTCCGGTCTCCTCTGCCTCCCCCCCCCCTTTCTCTCTCTCGCCCTCCGTGCTCAGTGACAGTGAGCAGAGGGTTCAATCCAGAGCATGTGCTGTTGATTTGCTGTGAGAAGGCAAAGAGAAGAAAACACACAGGACCCTCAGGAAGTGGCCCCCCGTTCGCACAGCGTCCCAACTCCAAACATTCTCACAAACAGCGACGCGGGAGGGAAATCTGAGCCCGACGGCGTTTGGCCTTCGGAGGGGGCTAGAGCTGGGGGCGGCTCCTGCGTGAACAGCTGGCCAGCTGGGGGGGGGGGGGGAGCCCGTGGGAGCAGCTGCTCACCTGCTCTGGGGTGTAATTTGGGAAGGCCGTTACAGGTGACCTGTCTGACACTCACCTGGAATGGTGGTGGAGGGTGGGGGTTGGCGGTCGTTTATCTCACTGGTGAAATGCAAACACAAACTCAGTGCTGGAGTGGTAGCCAGGAATAGAGTATGCTATTCTTCACTGACGCTGACACTTGACCCTCTGGTTATCCAGGCATGCACAGAAGGCACTCCCCTCACCCCTCCATCTCATACCTGAACCCACCTCCTCCTAACCCCTCTGATTCCCAGGGTGCACTTTAGGTGTGGAGCGAGACAAGTCAGTTTTAACGAAGAACAGGAGCACAGGAGACAAACACCGAACAGAATCAGAGCGGATTTGCTGGATCCCCTGGCAGTGACTTTTGCTCCATCTAGTGGTGAAATGAAGATATTGTCCTTCCTTTGGAGGGAGCTGCTCTGTTGGTCAGTGACTGACAGGTCTTCTACCATTTTCATGGCTGCCTGACTGCAGCAAAACTACAGCTCAGCTTCAAGAGACATCTTCTTGTCATTCTATCTTGTCGAAATTACACAGCATACAAATACAGAAATGACCCCGATCACCCCGGCACTGTAAAAACCAGAGAACAGTAAGACCGTACAACCTCATCGCTTAGGTTCACGTTCCACGCAACAAAGACGGCTCCGGCTTCAACTTGTGCCAAACTCAGCCAGCATTAAATCAGACACATCTTCTTTGATGGCACAATTTCAAAGCGCATTCCACAACACAGTGCCTGTGTCAAACTGATTTGGCTCCCCGAAACCCTTATGCAGCCTGCTTCAAACAGTCAGGAGTGCTGGAAAATGGCCAGGAATCACATACGCCCTATTACAGGGGCTACTTTCATTAAGCAAAGAAGAGAGCATTTTCAAATAAAAGCTTTCTGTACAGGATGAAGGTTATCCAAACGACCTTGTATTTAGAAAGCGTGTTCCGAGCAAGAGAACAAAGGTGTCATCGAAAAAGCCCTCCAGGGGCCAAGCACTGACTGAAGCAAACATTTTTTCCCCCAGTGACACTACCTTTGTGTTGACTATGTTATGCGTACCCCCTGGCAGGACCGGATTTACAGTCTCTGGGGGGTTTACCTTACCGTCTCAGGACGCACCTTCCCGTGTCGCCCGAGGGAAGGGAAAACTCGCTCCCCACACAGGGTCTAGTCACACAGGACAAACCCCGAGAAGGTTCCTGTCAGGACTGCGCTGACTTTCGGCTGACGGTCAACGCGCATTCACCAGAGCATTCTGACTGTAATAGTCGCCCCAGGGGTAACATTCTAGCATCTTCCCAGCACACATACAAAAAAAAAACAATACTGCTATGATTGTGTTTGTCTACTCACAAGAAGAAATTACTCTGTCCATGGCGAAGTGACACTCGCGGTGAAATTTGGACGTCGTTCTCAGCTGTAGGGACCCACTTTGCGATGGTGAATAAGCAACAGCGAAGAACGACTACTTAAATGTGCACTGCGCACAACCTTTTGCTATGAGAACTCAGCACAGCGCTGTGGTCGGAGACGCAGACGTTAAAAGCAACCGAAACGCTGCTCTCCTTTGCAGCTTTTTTTGGGCAACAGTAGCAATCATAGAGGCCTGTGCTAGTCAACTCAGGCATTTCAAACAACAAAGAAATGTGCAGGAGAAAATTAGGCTACATTTGTTTGCATTTTTTTTAATAATGACAAGTTGTTTTTCCTCTTTTGCCTGAATATACTAATCATAAACGAGGCAAGGAAATCCATTTTGTTCTCGAGAAAAAGGAGTAAAGTAAATAAGTTGGGCCCTTGAGCAGATATGCTTAAATTAGGCTAATGAAGAACTGCTGTGCTTATGCGGAAAGGACTTCCTGTCACGGCAACACACGAGAACGCACTCCCTGAGAGAACACTGCACCGTTTGTTTCACTTCTGAGGTCAGAGGTGAAATGGAGTATGCCTTGACCTTCAGCAGGAAACCAGGACCCTGGCTGACAGACGAACACAATCCCTTTGCTGAGAGCTGGACACATTTAATCTTCCCAATCATATACATACACTGTACAAAGGCCTCTCAGCTTCAAACGGCATAATTACAGTACAAGCTATGTGGAGCGCTCACCCCAACCTCTCAAAAAGGACATGCATGTTTTACAGAGGGCTCTTCTCTGAACATTAGGGATATCTGGTCCTACTGTTACTTAACATACATTTCATACTGAGAGACGAAATACTAAGAGAAGGTCTCCTTCTATTTATTGCTCACAGGTAAAGGAAGCGCTAAATGCATGATGTGAATTTGTAAGCAAGCTGAGTGTGTAGCAGGACTCTGGGTAAACGTACCCAACGTGTCCTTCAGGTTCTTCACGATGGAGGCCTTCCTGGCGCTGTTCTTCCTCTCCACGTAGTTGGAGGGCACGAAGCCCGTCTTGTTGGTGGCGTTGCGGACGCGCCACCACGACTTGGAGTCGTCCAGCAGCCACAGGCGCTCATTCTTCCGGATGTCCAGCTCCTGGTCCTGCTGCGCTGCGTAGTCAAACTTGGCGATGACAATCACCTCTTCCGTCATCTTCTACTGGACTCAGCACTGAGAGGAGAGACGGAGAGAGGGAGAAGGAGGGAGAGAGAGAGAGAGAGAGGGAAGGGAGGGACAGAGAGGGAGGGGAGAGAGGGATAGAGAGGGGGAGACCGAAACAGAGGGAGAGGGGAAGAGAGAAGGAGGTAGGGAGAAGGAGAGAGCAAAGGGAGAGACAGGGGAAGGGAGATGGGAGGCACAGAGAGTTTAATCTATATACATGTTCATTAGCTTAGATGTAGTATTATACATACTACCATTTTATTTTTTACTGTACTGCATAATACCATTTGACAATATTTACAAAATGTTCTTCATGCCAACAAAGCAAATTGAATTGAAATGAACTGAACTGAAAGAGGCAGAGGGAGGTGGAGAAACACAGAGAAAGACGTTTTCTGCCATTTGATTTTATTTCACCAAGAACTGAAGGGCTTAGAAAAGAGCACTACTGACATATTTTCATATTTACAAGTAATTAAAAAAAATCAATATAGAAAGCACCACATCCAACCCAACCCTCTCCAGAAATAAAGCCCACCATGAACCCATCTGAAAATAACAGCAAAGAGGAAACCACGCAGTTAAACCCAAAGGGTTAGCACATCAGCCGTAGCGTGTCAGTTCCACCCCATCAATCTCGCTTACGCAGCCTTCAATGCTATGCGCTTCTGTAACCACGAGAACCATTTACATACCAGGCCAACAGATGGGGCTGTTTACACAACCTCCATACCTAGATAAGACAGATGAAGCCCCTACTGCAGCTGTGCAACTTCAGACAACACGGACGCAGGTTACTGCACGCGTCAAAACACGGACAGCAGCCGTGGAAAACGTTACCGGAGATGCACCAGTCAAGTTAGGCGCTGCTCCGGCCATAAAGCCCTCACCCTTCGTCACGAATGTTATTCATGCAATAAAGATGTGTTGGTTGATCTGTCATCTACAGTGTGTGTTTGTGTGTGTGTTTGTGTGTGTGTGTGTGTGTGTCTAGTTTTGAATGCTGCTGATGTGACAAGGTAAAATCAGTTCTGAAACTGATGAAACCGCAAGTCTTACGACTCTTGCGCACAATATTTGCGCAAGAAAAACCACAAACGTCATGCCAACGTTTCCTTATTAGGATGCCTTTCAACTCGTAAGATTGATTCATGAACCAAGGGACTGAAATACAGGGGTCAAGCGATGTTTCACAGACAACAAAAAAAGCAAAGCTTTCCCAGCGTGCAGCTACACAGAGCCCTGCTCTGAATAACATTCTGGGGTGATGTCACAGATGGGCAGAGGCTGCTGGCTTTTGTCAGAAAATGGAGTAGGCCCAACTCCTAATCCAATATCCGAGCCCTCAGGAAAAAAAAAAAAAAAAAGCAGCTGGAGCTAGCCCGAGGTCTGGCGCACAGCACAGGCCCTGTGGGTAACGTGAGACTTTCTCAAGCCCGTCGGGGGCCCGGCCCAAAAGTAAACCGGGGCGCGTAGTGCACGGAAACAGCCGGCCCTTAACCCATAACTCACTCGGCCACATATCCCCAGAGCAGGCCGCCGAAAGGTCCTGCCAGTGCAACGCCACGGCGCTTCAGGAATGAACCTTGCTCACGCTATTTTTAAACGCCCCCGGGCAGCGAGCGGAGCGCCCGAAACCCGCGGGGGACACGGTTAAACAAACCTCAGAGTCCCGCGTGAACTTCCGCAACCTCTCCTCTCAGAAACCCCCCCCCCCACCACCCAAATCGGAGAAAAACAAAATAACTGACATGTTATTTATTTCCTGCCCCTGAAAAGAGGATTGAGATGGTGAACATTTCGCCGCACAAAACGGGCCATCTGTGGAGTGATGCGTGTTGTGTGTGTGTGTGTGTGTGTGTGTGCAGGACGTCACCTCTGGATGTTTGTCTGACAGACTGTGTGTGTTGAATGCATGCTTGTACACGTCAGCACGTGTGTGTCAGTTTCTGTCTGTCAGTGGGGGTTAATGTGTATTCACAGAACACCACGTGTGCTTGCCTTAACAGGTAAGAGAGAGTAATGTGTGAATGAGAGCGACCGCACACGTGTGTGGTTCTGTTAAAGCGGCTGAGCTGCCCAGACCGCTTAGTGGGGAAGACTTTCAGCTCTCTCAGGAGACGCTGTCATCGCCTCCCGGTCTCTCCAGCTTAACCACCGGCGCATCGCCGCAAAATCCTGCCGAAAACCCACAGAGTCCTCTGACACAAACAAGGACAGCTTTAAAGCCCCCCCGAGCGGAGTCGCCCCAAGCGGCTCGGTCAGCAGAAGCCCAAAGGCCCAGGACTGAAACAGGCCCCGCCGTCTGCGGACAATGGAAGCAGAGCAAACTGGCCTCATTCCGGCAGGTTAGCCAATGTTTCCTCCTCTCGCTGCGTTCAGGCCCTGCGTTCTGCCAGGCACCCACGAGCCACTCACACAACGTCAGCTGAGTAGCACCTGCCTATCTTCCACCTGACGCCCACTTCACCGCGTCGCACCGTCTGACCTTTGGTGCAAAAACTAGCCATTGGCCACGCAGGAGCGCATTGGAGGATAGAATTTGTCTCGCTTCATTGCTCCTACACAAGCGCGGGGGTTGTCGCGGTGAGCTAAGCCTAACGTACAACTGGCAACTGCAAACAGGTTTAGTTAAAAACGGAAAAAAACATTTAAAAATCCTCTGACTGGGTTCATAAACAAAAAAAAAAAAAAAAAAAATCAGCCATGAACTGCACCCACATATGGGCTGCTGTTACACTGATTCTCATAATCAGCTAGTCAGTATGACACATAAGCTTGACAAAAGCCCAGATGACATTTTATTATTGTGGCAACACAATTCTATGACCCATCTTTGCCAGAACCGTGTGAACAAAACAGTATCTGGGCCAGCGCTGAGCACAGTAAATAAATTTTGTTTCCTAGGTGACTAATCCTTAAAAATGCTCAAATCTTATTACGGAGATGATCGATTTCCTGCACAATGTGGGCAGTGCCGCTTGGCTCAGCCGGCGCGCATGGTGCTGGAAAGCCATTCATACTGATTTGCTGCGTAGGGGGGCCTTGTAACGAGGCGGGGGTCATTCCTTCCACACTGCAGAGAGTGCTCTTAGCTCCGCCCTAGCTGTCAGGGCTGTGGGAGGAGTCAGAACTCCCCTGTGCTGTAGCACTGACCCAGAGTTAGACTGGAGCTGAGAGAAAAGGGCAAGATCGAGGCCAGGCACAGCACGCAGGAGGACCTGAAACACAACTCAATATAACAGGCAAGTATCTCTGCGGCGATGCCCTGCTATACCAGCATATAAAAAGCTGTGCACAGCATTTAAAAAACCCGGAGCTTTACGACATTTGAGGGGGAACAAGCAGAGTCAAGTGTGCTGTGTTACCCTCCATGTAAGTCTGTGTCCATCACAATGGATTTCTGGATAACATTTATGGCTAATAATAGGAACTGAAATTGGTGATTTCAATAAGATAGTAAAAGTCTGTAGCTTGCTTGCATCTGCGTCTGCCAAATGACCTAAATGTAATGTAAAAAAAATTGAAAGTCAAGGCTGTTCTAAACCACAAGCACTGCATTGCATACAGACACGCTGGCTAAGCCAAGCACACAGCGTAGACCTAAGATTTTAAAATTCAAGTGATAACATACACAATTAACTGAATAACAAAGGCATGATCAGGGTCACGTTCATGTTATCTGAGTCACCCCTCTTTCTATCAAGAACCCAAGGATTCTGAGTACAGAGGCCACACCCACATTTAAGCCCCTCCTCCCCTGGTCTTTCTTACTGAAGTGACTTTCCAGACAGAGCCTCACCAAGCCCAGAAACCAAACCAGTCAAACAACCTCAAGTGCGGCCGAAACCAGACCCGTTTCGTCTGGATTCATCGTTACATACAGCCAGGCCACCCTGGCTCCAGCTGCCCAACCACAGCGAGCCCATTGGCTGCCCTGGAGCCAATCATCTCCTGGATGGCCCTGCTTGGCTGACCCATCCCATCAGCATCCGCTGGCATCAAGACCCCAGACACACATTTAGCATATAGACACTCAGGTGCATGTGTGCACACCCACACCCACACCCAGACACAGACGCACAGACACAACCACCATTCATGTCCCCTTGAAGACACAAACATAATAACTGCCGATCATCTACTGCTGCATGTGCGCTCGTCATTCAAGTTACGGCGCTGATATGAAGTTGCTGTAATCCCACAGTACTGTCCAGCACATTTAACACTACAACAGAAGCCAAATTAAATGGAGCCTTCCAGAAGAGCAAGGGTTAATAAACCTCTCAGACTCAAGCCCCACCCCCCAACGCCGAGCGATTCACGAGAAACCCCGGCCCCAGCGGTGGAACGGCACAGGGACAAGAGCAGGGGCCGGACTCTGACAAACTGCCGTCACCCTCTCCCTGCCAAATGGCACACCTGTCACGTGACACATTCCTGCAAACATCCTGAATGTGACGAATCACGGCCTCCAGTTCGGACATCCAACTAGCCAAAGAGAGGCTGCTGTTGTATTGTCTTGTTTTTAAGCTCATGAATGTTTCATGGAGGAAAACTAAGCAGGAAGGAGAATAGGGGAGTGGGCATGTATATAGCACTCAAAATTTTTACACATTTTTAATATGATTTACATGCTTCATTCTAAGCTGGGATTTTCAGGGAAATGGTACAGCTAGCAGTGGAGAGCTGCACTATGTTCAAGAGTACAGGAATGCACAGCACTGCTGTTTGAAATGGCAGCTAGGGTGCCTACATGAGATAAAACCCAGGAAAAGAGATTAGTTGGACGTACCAAGTGTGACAGTTGCAGCCACTAAAAGCCACTGACCTGGTGCATGTTTGGTATATTACTAATCACTTTCTTTGGGCCCCATTTTGAAATGATTACTGATATTTCAAACAAAAATCTAAAGTCAATTTCAAAGTTCCACTTACAGGTGCATAATAAATGGTAACTAAAAGGCTACTAGTTTCGCATTTTTCATGTGCCCTTTAACTGGCAAAATTTTCATAAGATAAAATATCTACTGCACACAGCCAGAGACTATTCAAGGCTACAGTTTATTCAAAGACTTAGTCCACCTTCATCCGTTGTGAGAATTTAAGCCAAATATTTACATATCCATTTTTTATGCAAATAATTCAAGGCTTACCTGTGCCACATCAAAGCTGTCCACTTCAAAGTTGTTTTGATCTATTTTAGTCTGTAAAAAAAAAAAAAAAGAAACAACCTGCGTAAACCAAAGGGAAGGTACTTTTAAAACAACCATGCTACTGCTTACCAGCAGACCGATTTCATATCTGAAGGGTCTGATGTAAATCAAAGTAAATCTAAACTACTTCACTGAAAAAATGGATAATTGATCCCTCTAACATTGCACATTCTCAAACTGTTATCGTTAGGGTATTAACGTGAGGGCCTGACACGGTAAGCTACGGTAGAGGGCAGTCACTGTAAGCAGGATCGAGTCCAATCCATGCATTCCATAGGGTTTGACCAGACAGAGGCTCGTGGGTAGAGTAACGCTGATTAGCGCCCCGCCCGGTCGTCTGCAGGACAGCTGTCAGGTTCTCCCACGCAATCCGTTTATGAAACCATTTGTTCTGTGTGGCAAAACACACACAGTGCCTACAAAAGAATGTCAGTGGAGCACGAAGCACTTCTGATGACCTCTGCAAAAATAAACCACGGCGTTAGCTGCGCACCTCACGCCTTTCAGAGACAATGATTTCTCCGCGGTTCCCACTAACAAACAGCCGGTTAAAAGGAATGCCATTGTTTCTGGTGTCCAGTCCCTACCCTGGCCACTGCCAGCAGACAGTTCGTGCCCCGCGCCATATAATATTCAGATTTTTACGGATTCAGAAGCGGGGCCCACTTCCTCTGTGGCGGCATCCAAGGATTGTCCATTGTTGCCCGAAAAAATAAATCAGGAAGTAGGAGAGATAGCAGGACAGGGGGATCGGGACGGCAGGCGGCTCGGGCTTCTGCTTGCACACAAAGGGAGGACGTGAGCTTTTTTTGTTTCGGCTATCCTCTTGAGGGGCGTTATGAAGTTACCAATGGAAAGGGGCTTATTAAAAACAAAGGGAGATAAGAGCCCGGGGAGCGTCAGATTGCTCACGTGAGAGAGGGCTGGAGAGATACTCGGGGGGGGGGGGATATATTCGCACACAGCCCTCCTACCTATATTTACAATCCCCACTTTCTGGTACAGTTTTAAACAAACAGCGTTCCAGGTCCTGAACGTTCACAACGTTACGGAAATGTCAGAGGGACGTTTTAGGACGCTCTCATCACCGCGCAGGACGTTCTCCTACCCCGGTTGGAACCCATTAGCTGTCGCACCGTGTTTATTTACTACGAGCCTCAGCTGACTAATAGCCTGCGGCTGTGCGGCTGGACGTAAACACAGACTCCGTCTGAAGTGGATCACAAGGCTGAGCAATAAGCAGCTGCGGGCTCTGACACACCGGCTCTTGCGTAATGAGAACATTCTAAACAGCAGCCATATACGAGCCAGTGCCGGTGGGAAAAAAAAATATTTACGGCCATTAAGTGTTTGCGTTAAGGGTCCTGAGTCAGGTCACCAACAAACGCATAATGAGCAGGCTGACCGGCCAGGGAATCGGTCAAGACAGGCTCCCTGTTCGGCATAAATCAATGACGCCATTGTCTCAACTGCGCCCGAGGTCAGCTTTGGTATGCAGAGCTGATGAGCATTTATCAGACATGCTATTATAAAAAGATAAAAAGGAAATAAACTATCATATTACGTCTCAGTATGGTGCCATGGTTTACTGGTGAGGGAGCCAGACCGTAACCACAAAGCAACCGATCTGCAGTCCAGGGGGTCCTTTGAGTCCTTTGCTTTTTCGTCCGTTGAGCACGGTACTTAAACTAAACTGCTTCAAGACAGATCAAGCTGTATGACAGAAAAAAAAAAAAAATAGGAAACAAGAGCTGACAAGAATTACAAGAATGTGCAACCTTTAGATGGTAAATTATGGGGGCTGGTCATTTAAGATTATTAAAGAAGATATTTCTGTTCATTTGATGATGAAATGAGAATGAACTGAGGCCATGTTTATTATCAGGTCTATTATTTTTTCAAGTGCCGATGACTTCCCGAGCAGGGCCGGGGATCTGGTGGGAGGCTGAGCTGGGAGCGCTGCATAGCTTTTGAGAGCGCTGCCGTCTGGTATCTGTCAGGGCTATCTGAGGGGGGAGGACAGCCCCAAGTTCCCGCACTTAGAATATGTATCTCAATACGGGCCCCTCCGCCGCCCGGCAACTCCCCGTGACTGGGGGGGGGGGGGGGGGGGGGGGGAGTGCCAAAGCCGATAAACAGCCACCTTTGACTCCCCAGAGACAGGGCGATAAACATCGGGGCGCTTTGCGGGCAAAAACGGCACCTGCGTGAAGCGTTAAAAGCCGATCCGGCGCCCCAACACTCCTTTCCAAGCCGGGACTCCCACTCTCCACACCCCCCCACACCCCACACCATCTCGGTGGTCTGCCAGACACATCCAGACCGGTGGCCCCAGCCCGGACATAGACCGTAACCTTGTTCCGAGTCTCAGGAATGCCAGCTCGGTCAAACCAGCTGGCGAGCACCTCGCATCTACAGTCCGCGAACGCATTCGCGCCGCATGTGTTAATATTGACCTTGGCTGGCTCCGGGCCCCCCTCTGCGCCCCCATCAAT
Organism: Megalops cyprinoides; assembly: GCF_013368585.1. Classification (NCBI taxonomy): domain Eukaryota; kingdom Metazoa; phylum Chordata; class Actinopteri; order Elopiformes; family Megalopidae; genus Megalops; species Megalops cyprinoides. The sequence continues at coordinate 6,234,819 of NC_050602.1, forward strand.
CCCTGAGAGCAAACCCAGCCATGACAGGTTCATGGCTGCGGCATGTGCACATGCACATGCACACACACACACAACGGCGCACACGCGTGCCCGTGGCCGGGAGCGCGATGGAGCGTCCCGCGTCATTTCGCGCCTTTATCTCATCAGGCCAACTTTACTGCGGCGGGTCTCATATCACGTTCCACTGCTCCTCTCACCGGTGAGCTGGCAGAGGCCTTTAATTAAGTTATCAAACACTAGAAGGTAACACAAGGAGCCCAGGCCCTGAAACAAAGAGGTGTTTTATACAGCGCAGACACGCCATGCTTCTGGTAAACAAAAACGAACAGGAACGGGAGATGCCCCTCAGCTTTTCTGCCTCGGCTGAAAAGTCAGAGAGGACTTGCGTTGTCGCATTTCTTTTCTGCACCACACAGGCTGTGATGTGTCACTACTTCAATAGAACTAACTCCCACAAACAGCTTCCCGAAGAGTCACAACGGGCCAGCAAAGGCTTCCTGGAGCTTCTCTTTATTCCTCCTTTGAAAAGGTCTGGAAATACTGCCGTTGCAGTAATTTAAGTCAGAGCGCCCATTCAGGCAGCAGCGCGGAGTGAAGTGGCAGATGTTCCGGGCTAATCCGGCAGCTGCAGTCTGACTAGGTGCGACCGTGTGGGCCGCTTCACAAACGTCACGGCATTGACGGGAACAGGTCGCCACCTCACAGCGGCACAATGCTCAGAACGGCCACATTAATCTCTCAGTCCTTTTCGCCCCTGTCCAGCGGAACAAATGGGCGGCGTAAAGCAACCAAAAAAAGCGCCCCGTCCCTCCATCTGGGGCTCGATACCACTGCCGAGAACACCAAGAGCAAGCCACCATCTGCTATTCGGCGTGGATCCTAGCCTTGTACTCTCTCAGAAGCCTCTCTGATCCCTGCCAGCTCAGTAACAGTGTAGTGTTGTGTTTCTATCAACAGGCAGGCTCCTGAAATACTATTCCATTTACATGCCTCTTGATGAAACCGGAGCCATTTCTGATGGTGATGTTCTTCACTGTTGCACTCCTGTGGAGCTGCTGCACAGTGCATTGAGGAGGAGGAGGAAGTATTCCTTCCCAAGTCCCCGTTGAGGATCCATATAGCCTCATCAAAAGCTTGAGTACACCGAGTTTGCACTTGCAAAAGGGCTCACCTGTAGCGGGTCTCGCATCAGGCTTCCTATGGGGCGGTTCACTATCAAACCCAAGTGTGAAAGTTCAACCACAGTGATGTAGGTCACTTCTGAGGTGGTTCCCTAAGGCAATGAGCATTACAGCATAGTGTGACACAGTGATATTTGCTCAGGTGATATTTGACTGCACGTTATTTTCTGTTTGTTGCCTTGGTTTGTAAGCCTTTGGTTGAGTGTCCGCCAAATGACTAAATGTAAATGTAATGTAAATGTTCACGGAGGATGGCCAACCGTGGTTTGTATATCAAATGTCATGATCACACAATCGCTAACAATAGGTCGTATCAGATCAATCTTATCTTATATCCCAGCTGGAGGGCTGTTGTTGGGAGACAGTGTGGAAGCAAATGGAAACAGACCGGCTGATACTGGCTGCAGCTGGATGTGTCCCAAACATGTAACTACCCTCAGCAGCTTTCTCCAGAACAAGAACCAGGAACCAGGGGTTAGAACTTTGGACTTCTAGTTCTGCACACTTTTCCAGCTGAAGTTGAATCACACGCAGTTCATACATCACTACTTCAGCCAATGAAGCTGATTCAAGCTGAAAGGAACTGCTGCCAAAGACAGCCAACCAGATGAATCTGAGCAAGATGCCTTTCTGTAGTAAGACGCTGTACAGCCTGAATGTAAACGCAAATAGCTGTTTCCAGAGAAATCTCTCATCTTTGATTTATCATTCAGCCAGATGAAATATATGTGCTCTCAGCTTGCCAGAATCTTAAAGTACCCATTCACTCACAAATTCACTATTGCTTGCTATAGATACCAAACTGGCATTCATTTATTTAGTAGCGTTGACTGGCATCAGTGTTTAATCACTGATGATTCACAGTTCACACACAGGCAATGGCAACTTTCCAGTGAACAGCTGTTTTACAGTAAAAGCTAACTAAAATAAGTGCTCACTAATCTCAGTACTTCAGTCCATTAGAAACAAAGGAGCAGAATCAGCTCCAAGAATAACCAACTTCATCTGCCATATTACTAATGGTGAGTGATGCCCCTCAATCTCACATGACTAGGAAACCACAAGCAGAGACCAAAGCCGCAAGGTTTAGGGGAAGTGCTACTGACAATGTGCCGCCAATGGACCATACCGAGCCAGCTTTTTCTCTACGCCCCGCCCTCAGTCTTGTTTGTGGGGGGGGGGGCAGGACAGATACTTTTGTGGCCTGGGTTGCCACCATTCAGTGACCGAGCTCAGGCCGCATCGGGACACCCGAGGGGTGACGTTACAGCGGCTCCGCCTCAGTTCGACGGCAAGGTCAATCGGCCGTGGCGGATCCTGAGAACAGGGCTCCGCTCCGCACTGCAACCTTGCAGCCGAGAGCTGCACCGTGCAGGCACACAACCTCAAAGCCCAGCGTCTGAGAAAACAAAAAGGCGCTGCTGCACCAGATCAAACACCTGCCTTCAGTAACTCTCCTGTAACAAGGCTTCTGTTTCACACTGCTGGGGTTACCAGAAGAACAGAAGCCAACACTTTACCATCAAAGGAAAGGTATCTTTGTCACCAGATCTACAGATGCTTAAAAGGACTAAGTGAGATTTATATGCAGAGACCACTGGATGCTACTTCCAAACTTGCTTCCAAGTTTTCGAAAAGCAAACACGCACTTCATGTGTTAATCTCACTGGAATTCCCCAAAATATATGAAATATGCAGGAAGGAGGTTACAGTTACTGTCTCTGTAACCCTCCGCATAACCCACCGTTAGCAGCTTCTGCCAACTAGAGGAGATGGACACAAGGCTAACTGGTGACTTTCCACTCTGATCTGGTAACAGTGCACCCTACATCCACTTCTTCATGGAGTGGGTGTTTGGTGAGAGGGGGTCCTGGGGCTGTGCTATGGGCTGGGGGCCCCAAGGGGCGAACTAGCAAAAACAAACAAAAAAAAAAAAAAAAACATCTGTCACAGTGGCACAAACCGTGACCCGTAAGGGCAGGTGCGCATCTGACACCTGTCTAATGAAACCAGGAGAAGCCCTCGGCGCCCCCACCCCAAGCAGCGCACACCCAAAACAACTGCAACACATACACATATACACACATACACATATACACACATATACATATACACACATATACATATACACACACACACACACACACACACAAACACAAATGCACACATATGCACACAAACACAAATTCATACATATGCACACACGCACACACATACACACACACACACACACACACACACGCGCACACACACACACACACACACAAATGCACATACACATATGCACACATGCACACATGCACACATGCACACACACACACAAAATGAACACACACACATACACACACATACATATGCGCACACACACCACGTGGCCAGGCTGCCTAAGTCATTTCCTGTCAGCATGCCAGGAGATCATTTACAGGAAAAGCAGAGACGTGTTCATGGCACTCACAAGGTTATTACTTTGATTAGCAGGCCCTGTTCATCCACTCCCTTAGATCATCCCAGGTGACCCCCAAAGTCCTGTGAAACTAAGTGGCTTTGCAGCCAAGACAGCAACAAATAATCAAAGTCAAAAACGCTGACCCCACTTTTTTTTTTTTTTTTTTTTTTTTTTTTTTTAAGTGAACCAGCTTTGCTAATATTGGATAAATGTCCAATTTCACCATGAAAACCGAGAGTAAATCTAAGCAACAGGTGATTTAAGTTAGCAATTTCTCAGAGCCTTTTTTTTTCCTTTTTGGCCAGCATATGAATTCAGACCACAAGAACAAAACATGGCCTCTCTTGTCAACAGATGATTCAATTTAACACATTGAAAGTTCCTGTGAAAACCGCCAATGCTGCAATCACAAGTGTCATGGCTGAGGCTGCCAGGCCTACCACCACAGCTTCATGATCAGTGATGTACAGTCCCACCTATGTTTTATGCACTCTCAGACTGAATCCATCCCAGCTGCATCAACACAAGGGGAGCACAATGTAAAATACGTTTGTGGTTTGCGTTTCTGAATTGTTTCGGCCACCGAACACACAAAACATATTGTCCAAACCAGTGACAGACAACTGTGGCTGAGAACCCCATGGACTTAATAACTGAAAACAGGCATCCACCACATCTGTGGTTTGACAGCAGCAAGCAACCTGTTCCATGTTCTGGAGAGAAGGCAGCTTAAAGGGAAGGGAAATGTAACTAAAGGAAATAGAAAATGACAGGATTCTGGGATGGATGCTGACAGAACAGGACTTGCCAATCCTCGTCCCGGAGGGCTACACCAAGCAGGTCTTCCGGGTCTCCTTGATTGACAAAAATGCCAGAACTCAGAGAAATGGCTCAATCAATCCGATTAAGGCAATAATTTGCTGAACTGACTGCGTGAGAGCTTGAGTGGAAAAGAAGCCATGTGGGTTAGGGCCCTCTTGCAACAGCATTAGCCAGCCTAAATGAGTGGGGAGTACTCAAAACATGCAAACATACACACGTAACAGACACGGAGACATATTACATTACATTACATTCATTTAGTAGACTTATTCAGAAAGACTTCCGGCACAAGAGAACAAAAGTGTATCCAAGCAAGTAAATGAGCTACAGTGTCAGACCATGCACACTGACACATACATACTGTACATACACACACACACACACACACACACACACACACACACACACACACACACACACTGCTTACTTTATCTGAGTTCCTCAAACTCTGCTCCTGCAATGTCACAGATGCCAGTGAGCAGGCTAGCCCACAGCATTATCGCCTGCGTACAAGTGCGCTTCCACAGCCGATGGGAAACCTCCTCTGCCTTCTCTTCCTCAGTGCAGCCCCTCACACAGGACCCCCCGTTAGGCCTGAACGAGCGCAAACGCAGAGCTCTCTCCACAGAGGTGCGAGGTCCAGCAGGGCACCTTCCTTTTAGGCTTGGAGTTAATACACAGAACACACACCCAGAGAGAGAGGGGAATGACAGGGAGCTGTCAGCACCCTGGCAAACCTACAGCGGTTTCCTCCCCGCTGCAACCGTCGCCAGAACAATGCAAACAGAATAATCAGATGATGCGGGGCACGACTTCCTGTCGAAGCTTGCTCGCTCTCTCTCTCTCGCTCTCTCTCGCTCCCTCCTTTTCTCTTCTCCCTCTCTCTAACTTTCTGTCACTCTCCTTCTTTCTCTCTCACTGTCTCTTTCTCTCTCCCTCTCTGTCCCTCTGCCCCCCCTTTCCTCTCTCTGTTCTCTCTCTTTCTTTCTCTCTCCCTCTCTATCCTTCCTTCGTGTGTCTCTCACTCTGCCCCTCTCTCTCTCCTGCTCACACATGCACTGTAACGCGCTGCCTCTCAGCTGGGACAGCGGCAGTGAAGGGAATTTACCACATCCTCTTCTGCCGAGATCTCTGGCTCGGCTCCACCCAGCGTTACTGGGCCCGATTTGCAGGAGTGCCCCTTCAGAAATGGGTCGAAACCCGCTATTACGTAGTTTAAGGGGGACCCCCGTCACTTCTGCGGGGGGTGAGACGGTGTGTCTCTTCCCACCTGCAGAGGGGGCACACCGAACGGCGTGTAGCTCGCTGCTGCTGTAGTGTAATCCCTCAGACAGGCCACTGAAATCCCTGGGCTTTGTGTTGACTGGAATGCTCTCTCTCTCTCTTTCTTCTCGACAATGGGCAGAGGCATTCCGGGCCATGGGTGGTTGGGGCAAGTGATAACGCAAACGCAAACGCACACGCACATGCACGCACACACCCACCCATGCACATATGCTCACTCACTTGTGCATGAGGCCTCTCCAGAACAGCAGGGTTTGCACATCACTGCGATTGCATGATTCTTACTCTTGTACTCTCTATGCCTCTGTAGACACACACACACCTCATCAGAACTCCATATAAAAGTTAGAAAGTTGTTAGGAAATTGAACGCTCTTCCCTCCCTCAGCCATCTGCTCCAACACAGAACTGAACTTTGAACCCCCCCCCCCCCCCCATACTGAAGCTATACATACTATTCTCCACCCATTCCTACTCCCAACATTAATCACGCACAAACTCACACAGATCTGCACAGTCACTTTACTTATATAACAGTCTACATCATATCCTGTGGAATTTATATTTATATGTATTTTATTTTTATATATACATTTTTATATTTCTAAACCTACCTTGCTGTAAATATTTGTAGCTTGTTCTGTCTCTAATGTCACACGTTTTATTTATGTCTGTGTTATTCAGCCATTTGTGTTTATTGTATATCTGTGAAAATTCTTGCTCTTGTCTCTCAGTGTCACTGTGTTATGTTGAACTGTTGTACTGTCACCATGGGCCTGAGAGAAACGCAATTTCAATCCTTCGTATGTCCTGTGCATATTGTAGAATTGACAATAAAGTTGACTTTGACTTTAACTTTTAAATGAAATAAAGTCTGGCCTCCATACAACCTACAAAATTAATACACAAATCTGGCTGTTCCTTTCCAAAAGGAATTCAAAAGGAATTATAGCATTAATTTGAAAATATTTCCACCACGACTTAAAGTGAATGAATGACATATTTTACATCTGTATACCCGGCTGTGTCATGCAACAGAAAGGGAGGGGCGTAACGTACTATAAGCTGTCAAGGTTCAACCACAAAAATTCCTGTACATAGATGCTTTTCACATTTCCTTTCCATGACAGCTGAGAAGACACATTTTACCACACGGTTAAACAAAACAAAACAAAAAAAAAGATCTATATGGAACAACTGATTTGTGCCCATGACAACTCAGCAATCTGGATTATCGGCCCATTTAAAAGAGGTTCACACACAGTTCAGTATCTCAGGCCAAAAGCTAGCACATTTTTCCTGACTGCCTCTGCTTTTTAGAACCAGCTTTTGTCAGCACCCAAGAGTAGCCTTCCTGTTTCTATTTCTTTCATACACACTGAAAAAAAAAAAAAAAAAAAAACTTTTACCTTCCTCTAGCAAGGGGCAGAACCACAGTAAGAGAAACAGCACTGATACAATAGAATATTATATCAAATTTTACTGACAGGAAAAAGCCCTTTGTGGTGATGCATCTAAGATACTAAGTCACAATACTGTAGGAAATGCACAAACAAATAATTATAAAACAAACTGGCTGAAAAAAGTCATGAAATGAAGTCAGCCTTATGTTTTCAATATGAGGTCCATGTTTTACAGTTATGGTCACACTTTCTGGCTCCTGATTGGCCCTTGTTATCATGGTTGTCTTGACCTGCGGTTGTGTTCCGACCACAAAAAAAAAAAAGAAATGCAGCCTGGGATTGCGTCATTTGAAATATCCCGAACAACAGGGTTTCACAGGGATGGGAGGGGCGGTGCGGAGAGCCGAGTTTCCAAAACACTAAGCGCAGCCAGGACCTTATAAACACGGAAGGTCGTGTACTACCAAATCTCATGACAGCGACAACAGCCGCAGCCACCCCCCTCCCCCATTCCGCACTCCCCCCCCCCCCCCAATTTTCTAATTACTGGCCCATGTGCGCCTTGACTCGATTTGTACAAGCTGAGATCTCCTGCTGCTGACGTGGAGTTTCCTCTGCGCCTTTCTCACACGAAGACAGGGATCCACGGCCGCGCAGCTGCCAGAGCCCAGCGGGGTCATGGGACACGACGCTGCCAGGCCAAGCAACACGGAACAGGGGAACGGGGGGGAGAGGGGGAGAGAGGGAGCTGCAGGGGGGGAACTTACTCACGGAAGAGCCGGGGGGGGGGTCGGGGACAGCCAACAACCGACACTGCCAAAAGCTCTCTTCAGATGGGCTTTGTGCCCTGATGGCTTGACTTGCAACATCCCATGCTTGGCTGGAGCATCTCCTGGGTGCTAGCACAGGTCTTCAATGTAACAAAACACTTTGCGAATGGTTAACTATAGTCAATCCATTCCAAAAAAAGATGACACCAGATATATAAGTTGCACGAAGTCTGAGAAATCCCATATACTGTACATTCAGCACAAAGAAGGTGCGTAACACAACATCGTTGCTGCTGAAAGACTACATCCCATTTTCGCGTGCCTCAAACGGGCCCCCAAGCCCAGCTCTTGATTGAACCCAGCTCCTCAACTCCTGTCGTTTCAGTCGGGACTGAGAAGAGGTCTGTGCTAATGGAACTTGGGGGACTGTGTGAAACAGCTGGTTATCCGTCCTCTGGGACGGCAAGTGTTCCAGATTTTACGCAGCCTGAAATAGACGCCCATCTGGATCGCAACATTTGAGAAAGGCCAGACACTCACTTTCACAGCAAATAAGTAACCGTCATCTGCCTCTCCGTTCCCATCTTCCCACTGCCCCTCTCCCCTGAGTCTTACTGTGTCTTCCCATCCTTTCTGCTCTTCCAGCCGCCCCTCCAATCTGCCCTTCAGGCCCCTCTCAACTCTATTCTTCAGTTTCCTCTCAAATCTGCTCTAGGATCTCCCCTCCAATCTACCACTCTAGTCTTCCCTTCAAGTCTTCCGCTCAAACATGAACTTCCAATCTGCCCACCCAGGCTTCCCCTGAATCTACCCTCCCCATCTCCCCCCGAATCTACATTTCCAGTTTACCCCTGAATCTACCCTCCGTCTCCGCCTGAATCTACATTTCCAGTTCACCCCTGAACCTACCCTCCCCGTCTCCTCCCGAATCTACATTTCCAGTTTACCCCTGAATCTACCCTCCAAGCCTCCCCCTGAATTTACCCTCCAAGCCTCCCCCTGGAACCTACATTTCCGGCCTCTGCTCGAATCTGCGGTTCGCGCTCCCTCAGATTTGACCTCCAGTCAAATCCGCCCTCCATTCTCCCCTCCGGTTTACCCTCAGATCTACCCATCTTGACGCTTCCCACCCATCTCTCCATCCTCCCTTCCCGTCTCTCCCCACGCCCTGCATTCATCACGCACACAGCTGTGATTCACATCGCCGCTCGTCCCCGGGAACCATGGCAACGGATCCCTGCATCCTCCACGGCGTCGGTGCAGCGCTGCGGTCAGATCTGCGCAGATGAGGAGGAGGAGGAGGTTCAGACGGATGCAGTGCACACTACTGGTGAGAAACCTCAACAGCTGCGAAACGCACAAGCCTCCACTGTGGCCCCAATCCAGACGATGGGCTGTCAGCGACACCTCTATCCGCTAACTCATCCACCCCGCCTCCCCTCTCTCCCCCCCTACCTGCGTCAGCAGGGCTGGAACATCCGCTTCTCCACCCCTGGCAAGGCAAGGCCTGGCCGCCCGTCGGGCCTCGGGGGTCAGGCCGCACAAGGGCTTCCTGTACGGCGGAGTAGATTCAGGCAAATCGAATACACCTCTCATTACGCTGGGACATTTTCCACCCGCTCAATGTCATTTCAGAGCGGTTAAGCTTTGTGCGGGAGGTTATTGCATTATCCCTGACAGATCCAGCATGGCTTACGAGCAGAGCTGGAGAATCGCTTAAAGTCATGTGACGGGCAGCTAGGGAGCTGAAAGCGACACATTCTCACTCCTCAGTGCAGATCTGCCGCTTGTTTGCGGTGCTTCTCCAACAGTGTGGGTGAAATATTTACCGCGGCAGGTGTTAAATCAAAAATTCTGACAACACAATGTGAGCGTTAACAACACAGACTCACTAAAATCTGTGATCGTGTAGCAGCAGTCATAGAACAGCCACCACTGCCCTCTGTAGTAATTGCTACTTTCCTCATGCCAAAAACCCCTCCCCCAATGCAGTAACTCCGAGGATCTTACCCCCAGGCGTTTATCCTCCTCCTATCCCCTCAAAATTCCACTCACAAAACCCCTTCTTACAGTATGTATCCCATCTGTACAGCAACTATTGCTTCCATTTTAAGAGTTTTTCAGTAGACACTCTATCAGTGCGATAGAAGATCAAAAGCGAAGGCCGCAAGCTTTCTATGTTGACTCGGTCACTTCTTTCTGGGAAGGGGAGTGTTGACAGTTGAGGGTCTCTTCATCTCTCTCCACCTGCCTTTGAGCCATAGCACAGATGGCCCTTTCCTTACGAGGCCCCATACGCCCCTGGGATTCGGACAAGGCTGCCACTTCATTTCATGCCAAACGGTTTTCGACCGCCACGAAGAGTACACCACAGGCGTCTCTGGGGGGTGAGCGCCCGGCTGAAGGAGAGCCTCAACTCAAGTACCAGAATCTTTCATCTCTCAACCGGCACTTTTTCAGCCTGTGGCGTGATTAACAGCCTATTTAGCACCCCGTGTCAATATAAGAGCATCAAATAGAACAGGAAGGAAACACAGAGGTTTTGAAGATGCGCCAACTTCCCTCTAGCCTCGAATATGAGGAAGGCAACAGATGCTTAATATCTCCGATACCTGTAGAGTTTATGTATGTTGAGTGAAATGGCTCTGCCATAGAGTTTAACACTTCAAGCTATGTCTCTGCGGCTCATATTCAGCTGGTGGTCGTCTGCGCAGCTCAGCCTCGGCTGCGGGTCGCCTGCGCAGCTCTGCGTAGCTCGTGAGGTGGTTCCCACTGCCTTCTACAGGACTCGTCATAAAAGCAGCGCTACCTTTCTCTGCTACGCACACCTAAAGCAGCCTGGCGATCAGGTGCTTTGATTCAAAATGCTCTTGAGATAAAGATTTCACAGAGGCAGCGGAGGGAATGTGCTGGACTGCTGTCCGAAACCCTTAGAACGGAACAAAACCGAGAATCTTACTAGTCATATTTGGTGGGGATTACCACGCAGAGTCTCGTGCATCCAGTGGGCTTTTAGGGGGTTTTGAGTCCACTGTCGTGAAAGGGTGCCGACCAGAATGAAATGATAGAAAGGGGAACTATACAAATCTGTGAAAGACCCTAAACATCTGGAATCCCACTGCTTCCCCTTAATATGGGAGTGGGTGTTGGGGGGGGGGGGGGGGGGGGGGGACTAAAAAGCGTAAACTAAACTTTCCATCACACAGAAGGCATTTGTGCTACCACAATGACACCCCTAATCCTAGAAAAAAAAAAGCACAGCCATCATAATAATGCCATAAAAAGTCATAATAATTCCTTGATGACGCATGAGAATTGAATTTATTATAGTGACAAAAACCGAGTAGGAAAGACAGAGGCTTTCAACATCCTGACAAGAGTGCAACGTGGATCCATCCTCTTTTTCTTCTATCTTTGTGGCCAGACACATTTGTGTGGCAGTCGAAATGCCAGATAATTTCCAAACTGCGCGAATAATACCCTCCTGACAGTGGCGGTGTATGAAAGGAGAGAGATGAATATACGTGCAAGATCTCAGTCTGAACACAGGCTGACAGGTATAAGCCCCAGGCCCCTGCGGTAAATAAATAAACAGGAGCGTAAGCCACTTTGGATCAAACTTGACAGAATGTGCTAGAACTCGCAGGAGAGGAAGAAACACATACCGATGACATCATTCCACAAGGACGGAAAATAAAAACATTTTCAAAACGGCCGAGTGAGGAGGATCTTTCACAGGCATGGAAGTAGATCTTTCACAGTTACGGGGGGGGGGGGGGGGGGGGGGGGGGTTGGGGTTTCACAGATGTGGACCTTCCCCGCTGTGCACTTCACTGGGGTCTCTCATAGATTCATACCTGTTGATGAGGCAGAAGTCCTGCACAAAATTCAAAGTTAACACAACAGAGTAAAATGCATTCCCTTCCTTAGTATATTGTTTCTGTGTCATCTAATACTGTTCCTTATCTAATGCTCCTACTCCTCTACACACTGCAGGACCATTCTGCTCATCTCCATTTCCCCAGAAAATATGATATGAATGTGCTTTTCCGCTCTTGTGTAATGTACGGTATATTGAATTATAGTGCGGTGGGTGCTCCAGTCGGACAGCATAAGGTTCTTATGATAAACTCTATCCCTATGATAAATGCTACACTATAATCTATTCTTTATCATCATCATAATTTAAAATGACTACTCTACTATTATTATTATTATGTAATAATAGCAGAGGCCATTACCTTGCGCAACTTATTCAGCTTACAGTTTAGATGTTCTCCATTTATATACCGGATACTTTCTGAAGCAAATCAGGGTAACTGCCCTGCTCAATGGGTACAACAGCAGGGCATCTCACTTGATCTGGTTACCGCTTCCATCATGACTATGCGACAAGATAGAGCCAATTTAAAAGTTAAAAAATAAAACCAACAACAAATGTCATCACGAACAAGGACCGTCATGAATGCGTGGAGCGTCTGACCCCTTCGCAGTCTTTCATGGAATTCTCCTTTGAAGAGCTTCACTTTTACAAACACATTTCTTATATCTGTGGGAAATTTGACAGTCTTGTGTTTTGGGGAACGCTTTACTGGGCACTTTGCATACTCAAGTTCCTCAATCAGCGCGCGAGCAGCCGACCGCGGCCACAGTTACATGACCCGGTCCTCCCTCTGATCCCCGGCCGCCGTTTCGCAACCTTGCGTCCGCCACGCGAGATCGCCGCTTCTTGCGAAAAGTGCGGTTTGCCAGCGCCGGCAAATCCGCCCTGACTTAATCATAGAAGCAGGTCAAACTACCGCAGAGGGGAATCCGCTAAAGCCAATTTTATACCAAGGACTCCTGCAGCCGTACGAGGGGGATAAATATCTCCATTTATAGGTCATACCATTCACAAACCTGCAAAGACTGAACGTTTGCCGTTAGCTCTTTGCTTAGTTTAGAGTTTGGTTTCGGCAAGCCTTCAGTTTAGCTTCAAAAATATATAGTGTGGCATCACTGCTCAGCCTTTTACCACATTGTCAGCAACAAAAAAGCTAAACAATATGAAGATCTGTGGCACGTGGAGGCTCTGTACAGAAGGTGCTTATCAGGGCAGAGGTTAAGTCAACGCACACGTGTGAAATATGACATCCTTCCTGCTGTTCACGAAACCCTAACGCTACAAGTCACTCAAGTGAACTACACAACAGATCCAGAAGACGGTATCTCTGTAAATAGGGAAGTTGCACTGCCTGAAAACAGAAAGAATGCTGCATTTCGAGTGAAATAAGATCATTGGGGGGAAAAACCTAGAGAATTTCCGAGAACAATGAGTGTCGGTGGTTTTTCTTTTTGGTAATGGCTGTGTCATTCAGAAACCTTAGTCCTAATAAGTGTTTTGTATGGTGCTTGTGTTCTGTATTGGGGCCAACACTTTCCCAAAGACAATAACCCCCCCCCCCCCCCCCCCCCCCCAAATGTGTGGCCCAAGTTTGATTGTGGTGGTCGAAACTCCATATTATGCTTCATAGTCAATGTCATCAAAACGGCGGTTTCGCCACCTCTGTCTCGTGCATGTCAGAGAAAATTAAACCCTTGAAAAGCGGCTGGGAATTTCAAGTTCCATTTAGATACAGGATACATGTTAAAACACAACCGCAAGGTAAACTCTTCAGCCAACGGCCTTAGCTAACCTTTGAGGTAAAAATCACATCATGACAGGAATATTTTTAATATTAGGCTACTTCTTTGTGCCATTGTTTGTGAAACCTGGAGCCGTACCTGTCCAATCAGTGCTTCTATGTTCATCACCGACCTGGTGGAAAACATTTGAGCCACTGAGGGCAGGTAACCTTGGTTTGCATCTAGAGGTTAAACATTCGGTCTCTCTCTCTGAAAGTGGTTCCGAGGCCGGGGTCAGAGACAGGACGTGGTAAGCACCTTGTGGTGGGCATGAAGTCATAGGGCAGGAGCTGCGCACGTTTTGTACAGTTTGTTTGCATTGTGAGGGCGCTGCATTTGTGAAAAAGGTCCATCTTACAGAGAAGACCAAAGCAGTGGGTCATTCGTGAAACTTAAATTCACTGCCACGATAGCCTTCTGTGACTTCTGCTGCTCAGAAAAAAAGGAAATTGGAAAAACAGCTGCTGGAATGTCTGGGAAATAATTGTCATTGAACAAATTAGGCTACCGATTTGACGAAGCGCAGGACATTAAGATAATATTTATGAGTCATTGCTGGGATGTGGTCACATTCTGTATCATTTACCCATTAACATTAGGATCAAAAATGACATCATCTTACCAACTCATTTAAATATAATGTGCTCACAGCCTAATTACCACAGGATACTGACATACATCAGTTTAACCGCTATAATGTGCATCCCTGGAAATAGCTTGAAAAACCTGCTTTGCCTGCCTCGCCACAACAGACCTAATTAACAGTAAATGAGGAAGTGATATGACCAGCTCTGTGATTATGTGGCCGATAACAAAAGAGGTACAGATGAGGATGAGATTAAGTCACTGCCTTTCTTCCCACATCTAAAACACGTTCATTCAGCAGTAACTGGTTCAACGTGTCACATAAGTTGGGTTTGTAGACCATCTGGACAGCATCTAAGCCTATGTGTATGACTTGAGCCATGAGAAGGCACACTGGGCGGCTCCTTTTTAAACAGCAAGGAACAGCTCATTTATGCATTCGATATCACGGCGTGGGTGGCAGTGTGTTATAGTGGTAATGAGCAGGACATAACCGATAGGGTGCCGGTTCGATTGGCCGCTGGAGCACTGCCATTGTACCTTCAGGCAAGGCACTTAAGCCAAGGTTGCCTCAGTAAAAATCCGGGTGTATAAATGCTAATTTGCAAAACTGTAACTTATGTAAGTCGCTCTAGATAAGAGCGTCTGCTAAACCAATGTAAGGTAAAATGAGTGGCGATTCCGCAACTGCATCCATCGTCGTTCAGCAGGCTCCAGCACGAAGGCCTGCCGTTCTGTCTCTGACACATTAAATGATCGCCCCGCTTAGCGGAGCCGCGGTAGCTAAACACCTCTTGGAGGGCTTCAATCTACATGGCCCTTAAGCAACACTGACCTTTTTTAAAGATCAGCAAAAAACAAGAAACCTCCCCGTCTTTTTCGGGAGCCGAAGACATTTTCTGTACCCTGGAGCTGGTTCAACAATCTCTCTCTTTTTTTTTTTTTTTTCTTTTTTTTTACGGAAACCATCTCTCAAGGCAAGGCCGGCCAGACATGAATCATCTTTATTTTCAGCGAGCTGCTGCCATTTAAACTGACATCATGCAGCTCTTCGTAATTGTCCTTTAAACGAGAGATAAAACGCGGGCGAGAGGAGTGCTAATGTTGGCAGGCACAGCTTTCCGGACGTTATTTCTGACGTTGGACAAAAAGCACTGGGCTAGATAAAAGGCCGCTGAGCCGCTCTCACTGCTGTGGAGCTTGAAGTACGGCATCTTTATAAAGGAAAACCACAAGCTAACCAGAAGCACCCTTGCAGGAGAGAGGAAGGCCTGCAGCACCAGTATTAGAGAAGCCTTCATAAAAACTCATCCCGAAGCCTCATGTGACTGAATTCTTTTTTCATGAAACAAAGACAAAACACACACACACACACACACACACACACACACACACACACACACAGTGAATTCAGGCCACCAAACCTCTGGGCAACACTCAAATTCCAAGTGAGAGCGCCAGCAGCAAACACTACCACGCAGCTGCAATGTCAACATCCGCAGTCAACACTGGCAATACCGTGGGGAGGCCCCCGAGTCTGGGACCGGGGGGCTGGGAATGACAGAGACTTCTCACAGAGAGGGGGGCAGGGTTTTCCACAAGGGGTCGGCAGCGCCGATCTCCACAGAGAGGAGAAATGTGGCTCATTCAGGCAGTCCCACTGTCAGCCTCAAAGTAAACTGCTCTTTATAAGGAGCTGCCCTGACTCCCTCCACAACCATCCCGTCCCCAAGTCCAGAACCTCAATTCAACATGACACAAACTTGTCAAAAAGAGTCACTTTTCTCTCACTCCCCTTTGAGTTTGGAGGTTCTGACTATAAATGATTATAGATTGCTCTGTAAGTGGCTTTCGCCTCCTCCCTGCGTGCTCACACACATGCACGTTCCCCCAAACAAACATACACACACACACACACCATGGCCGTCATCATCATCAACAGACGAGGACGTCATGCCAGTTTAATGCCACGTTTGAGCAGTGTGAAAATCTCCGCTGACCAAGGCGAAGGCCGTCGCTCTCCAGGTCTCCTGCGGAGCTCACCGCTGGCCCCGGCGGCTGGGAAGACAAGAGCTGGGGCTTCAAATTACTGCAGGTATGTGGCTTAATCCCTGTAATTTCTACAGGGCCCAGACCGGGGTCATTACTGGGCGTCAGGAGCAAGGGGAGCAGCAGTACCGCTAGCTTAATCCCCCTTGTATTCACACAGGAACGAGGGAGAGAGAGAGAGGCAGCACGGAGGAGAAGGCCCACTACTGAGGCAGTGGGTAGGGCGCCCCCCTCCCTGCGATTCGCCCGGCGAGCAGGGAGCCCGTGGTGAGGGAGAAAATTACCGTCTGCAATCGTCTCCGGGGTTCAACGCAAATTGCAGGTTCCGCCTAAAAATAAACCGGGGCCACCGATCCTGCTGCGTCTGTGCTTTTCCCCACAGCTGATGCGAACAGGCGAGGAATGAGCCAAAGTCTTCACAGGGAGGAAAACTACCGCGACAAGCGTTTCAGGAAAAGGCCAAAGAAATGTGGGGAAATATGCTTTCCTGAATATTACTTTCACTTCACTTTCTCAAACCCTGCTGTGACATAACTTCAGAGTCAGCCCATTACAAAAGATTATGGACAGTGGCTGATGGGAGTTGAAGTTCAGAACTCATTAAACATACTTCTATAACCTCAAGGTTTGGACTCCTCCTCCCATTATTCACCCTCCACATCATTTTGTTGGGTTTTGCTGCTGAGAGAACACTGTCCTGCAGTAGCTTGCCTTGGAGCGGACAGTGCCCTCGCTGAAGCCACTATCATGCATATGCTAAACTGGTCAGAGATCAGTCAGACACACAAAAGACAGAGACAGCGAAGTCTAGCCATTTCATCTTCCGCTGATCGGAGACAGCCTGGAGGAGAAAATGGATGGAGATCTGCTATTTTTTTCCCCCCTCAGTTTGTTCCAATTGTTATTTTTAGCGTGTGACAGGGAAAAGAAAGTAAAAGAAGGATGCTGCAGCATCAGGGACAGAATGAGAGCAACTCACCAGCCAATCACAGCGCTTAAATAACTGGACCTGGAACCGGAACACTGCAGGTCTCAGTCCTGGATGAAGCACTCCAGTTCTGTACACTAGAATAAATAAATATTCAGCTGTATAAGCAGAGGATGCATTGAATGTACGCTGTGTATGAGTAAATTGCCCTGAGCAAGGGTTAAGCAAATAAATGATGTCATTTCAGTTCTACCCTGGAGCTACCCAAATGCTTCTCCAAATCAATCTCTTCAGCTTCCCTACAGTTCTGCCCATTTAATATCCATTATATTGTAGCTCTCAAATGACAAAATCTCAAAATCTATGCCCGAAGTAAACCAGATCCAAGCCCTTAACCAACTCACCCTTAACCTGACCCTACAGTCAGAGAACGGATGATTCAGAGTAAACCATCAGCTACAGTGGCGAGGCGTCAGAGTGACATCTCAGGTGTGACGGTTCTCAGGTGTGTCACTGAGAAATCTCCTTTCAGGGAAGTGCAGGAATCTGGGCAGCTCTGCGGGCTTTCCTTCATATTACAGACCCATGAGTACTGAGGGGACCTGACCCATGGCTGACTCTCTAGGGAACAGCCAAACGCATGAAGAGAAAGATAAAGAACGCTTCAAGGTTCAGCAAAATGAACAAAGGGACAGGCAGATGAATTACAGGGATGCTGGATCACTGATAGTGCATTTACTTGAAAAGGCAAAGGCAGCCAACACTAGAAAACACACCAAGAGGGCATATTCAGAGGGGGTCCAGCGGCATTATGGGCCATGGCACACCACAGTCGAGTGCCATGGTATGTGCTGCATGAGAAAAACCCTCGAACTCTACACACTGGAAGATTCCTAGGCTCTGTGCCAGGAGAAAATACAGAGGGGTGCAACTGCAATCCACGGGCGTGCACAAAAAGTCATAAATACTATGTAGACATCAGGATATAAGGAGACAACTGGGGGTGCACTGAGGTCCATCTGGGGGTGCAATGCACCTCTAAGCACCCCCATAGCACCAGGTCTGAAGCTACCCATTCTAACTGCTAGAACTTTGGAGCCATGCTGACCAGTAACATGAAAACAAGTTGTTAAAGAGACTATAGGTCCAGTTGGACCATTTTCATGCAATGGATCATAAGAACTTTGATACATTCCTGATGCAACGTTATCATTCCTGTGATTTTCAACAAGACAGGAATGAAAGTGTAAGCCACCAGGTGTGTTGTATCAACAGCCTGTGGTCTGTGTTCTGTCATCTTTCCAACCGGCTATGCAGCTACTTTCACAAGCATCACACTCACTGGGCGTTAAAGCAGCTTGTTTAATTTAAACCGGGGTAGGGCTGTTCTATGAGAAAATAAAACGCAGCGGAGGTGTCTGGTTATGCAAAGCAGTTAACAGTTACGCCGCGTGATGTGGCGTGTCTCTGACAGGTCATACGGAACAGGTTCTAGGGGAATCATTTTAATTTTTACAACTAAAATTCAAATTTACTTCCCACACCGTTTCTATGTACATGCCAAGCAGTAAATGTAAGGTAAACTACAGTTTATTTTTCAGAGGACAGCCCTTTGGTGACCTTTTTTTTTAGTGTAAAGCATGACGTTGCTTTGCAAGCTATCATTATAGCCACTTAAGTTACGTAGTCTTCAGCTAGAATCCATTTCTAATGCCTCCATTCGACTCAATTTCACAGGGCACCAAGCGAGACAATTAATGTCTTTTCGTCCGTAAAGCTATTTCAGATCGGAATGTCTGCTGCATTTAAATGTACGTCTTCATGACGAAACCCTATGTTTACATAGCTCTTTCTTAGACGTTAGATTTAAGCATCTATTGCATTTAAGAGCCATGGCTTGCCTGGCTGCTCCTTTCTGTACAACACTGATCTATCTTTTCATACATTCTACAGCAATATTTGAGGTAAAATGCTTTGTTGGGACTACTGTTTTCACACGAAAACAAGAGTTGTAACGTCATCTCGGGATAATGTTGCCAAACCTCTATTATTGGGAGAGGTCTCAAACCGATTCTGAAAGAGATGAAGCGGAAAATGCTTAATCAGAGCTCATCTCCTACAAAAAGCAACACCTTGCCGAAACTGAACTCTCAATATGTAGTCTGCCATTGGAATCTACAATGCATAACCGAATATAATTATTACTTGGGAATGTTAGACTCCAGCATTGCCAAATAGCCCAGTTATGTAAATTAAGACTGTCTGTTAAAATCAGATGGTAGTTTAGCTGACAATGAAACAGAAAATCTGAAGTTACTCAAGTTTGCATTTGTGGCGGTTTTTGCCAGTTTCTAGGCATTTCTTAAATCGCACAAACGCTGGCATCTCAATCGAAATGATCAAAGAGGCAAAATCCCTTGTGTCTTCTTACCTGCGATCCGTTTTCAAAAAAGCGGTCTTCGTGCCTCTGGTATCAAGAGAATACTAGATAAACTGCAGTCACACAATGAACAAAAACGCACAGAAACACAGTACCTCTTGTGTCAGTGTCCCCTTGCAGGTTTACTCCGACCAACATGAAATGTCCCCTACAATCTAACTTGTTTCAACACTCCGTCCCATCTTGGCTTCTATTGGTTCTGTTGGGGTACGGTCTCTCTTTTCATTGGACAAAGCTTATGCCAATCAAAGTCCTCCGGCTCTCTCGACCAGATAGCGGCGGTGTTAAAGACAAGAGGCAACGTCGCTCAGCAATGGAGAAAGCGCTTTTCACAACGATTTCAGGACGATTTCAGGATATTTAAGTGTTGTACCTAAATGCTCTGTCTGTCTGCGGGCCGCGGGAGCCATTCACCTGTTGACGTGTCTTTTTGGAATTTCAATTTAGACCACAGCGGGTAGCTTTTTAGAGTCCTGTAGAGTGTTGGTGATGTAATTGTTTTTAAATTAATCACTCAATATATGATTTTATTATGGTGTAGCAGTATTAAGTTTATTGGAGGTATATACTGCCGGGCTTGTCAGTTATGTATCCAACTCCCCCATTCAGCATTCACTTAGACCTACACCTTAGTCCCATCCCCTGAATTCGAATTGGATAATTCACTACTGGGAAATTAATTTCTTCAGTTAAAAAAAATGCTCCCCAAACTCTGATAAACGCACTTACATCGTAGCTGATAGGAAAGAACGCACACTGTTAATGTGGTTAGGTGAATGAGTTTTAAGAAGTGTGGCTTTGCTTATCTCAGAGACCTATGTTTATTTGACACGTGAAATCGAGGTGTTACACATGCTGTTGAGTTGAGCTCTCAGTCGTCGGCGAGCGGGAGCCACAAACTGCGCAGCGCCAACAGACAGACGATAACTCACTGACGTTTGCTCACGGGGGTCTCTCGGTTCTCACGCTATTGAAATCTGCGACCCTCCAGCTTGTGGAAATAAACATGAACAGGGGGAGGAAGCAACCAGAAATTCAAACAGTCAATATCATAGCCAGTGAAATTAAAACCATATGGAGTTGCATTCGTCCCTTTTTCGTCCTGCCCCTTTTCACCTCAAAAAACACTTAATGACAGAGTGTTGGTGAATAGCCGTGCGATTTGAAATACATGATTCAACCGTTGATTTTAGTTTTAGCTGGAGTCTTTCTGTTATTACAACCATGGTGAAAGTGAAAACATTTAATACTAACACATGCAGGCCCCTTGAGCGCCTCTTCGAGGAAAATAAATCCCAAGGAAAGTGTTTGGTTGGATGCATCAGATCAGCCTCTAAAGGTCATTGACATGGTTTGCTGTTTTTTTGGTATATAAACATTTTGAATTGCTCATCGACTTTTCCCAGAAAACCCAAATTTACTTTGCATTTATTTGAATAAACGTTTACTTTTTTAATCTGATGCCTTTCCTGGTCCTAAAACCAGACATAGGCACCACTGTTCTTTGAGAAATGCAGCCCTCTACTGATTCCAGTTCAGTCTCGATAATAAGATATTGATTATCTTGAGCACATGGTCACCTGCATTGATTTAGCACAAGAATGTCTCCAATTATGGTTAAAGTTTCAAGTTGGGCACAAACAAACCACTCTTCTCTTATGTGTGCTACAACTGATAGTAGTTTGTTTCATCTTAACTCAGCTACAGCATAGAGAGGCTATGGTGTGGCCACACTGATCACACCTTGATCACAAATGGGCAACTCTTCAAGTGCTTGATTGAAAGAAATATCTAAACAAGTCTGCACGATAAAAAAAAGGATCATGCCATCTGATTGCTTGTCACAAAATATGTGTGCTAATTGACAGGTTAGAATTTCAGACCGTGGTCATTTACTTATCTCCGAATCCAGTGGGGTTCATATGCTGCTGTTCAGTGAGAAAATGGCTTCAGAGACCCGTGTGTGGTGATAATGGTACCCTTCTGATGGTGCAATGATTCCATTGCTGTTCGTGAACGTCAGTTGAGTTATCTTTCCTGTATAATTGCCAGTTATGACCACCAGTGACATGAGGCACCAGGTCATGTGATGTATTTTCACCGCACTAGGTGAGTGAAAATATCTCTCTACAGACACTGGGTTAATGTTCTCTTTTAAAGGAATGATGCTAAGTTCACTGCCTGTGGTTTATATTCGGGTACCATGGAAAAAGAGAAAAGGAGTATTTAACAGAGAAGACAGTAGAATCCGTTTATCTGAAACCAGTCAAATTCAGTTGTGTGTGTGTGTGCGTGTATGTTTGTGAATAGTTTATTTATTTGCTTATTCCATTTACAAAATTTGACTGAAATATCTTTCTCATATTTATGTACAGATATTAGTGACAGCTGGTGAGTTTCGCAATCAACATGTATGTCAATTTACAGTTTTTCTCAGTCACACTCACGCAGCAACTGAAACTGCAGTCATTAAATCTCAAAAGCCTACGTTGCTCCCTCAATACCCCATGTTTTTGGTAAAATGTCAGTTTCAGAAGAAATGCAGAACCAAAAATATGCATGTAGGTGAGAATTTCCTGCCTCCTCACCGAAGTCAGGATCTCATGGTCAATATTACCTTCCTTAATATCACAACCCTCTAAATGTCATATTTTTTCGGATCTACTTGCTACACCATGGATTTCAATGTATTCAGTTTGTTGTCACCTTCATAGTAGCTAAATATAGCTTTTTGTACCTATATTGTGTAGCTGTACTTGTACTGTGTATCGTTTTAAACTAATTTATTCAACCAGTAATGCCACACTGAGCTGTAAAACATCGTGAACAGCCAATCAAAGTCAGTGGGACAGTGTTGTGAAGGGAGATAATTAGCTAAGCTAATACTGGTTAGAGCTTGTCAGCTGTGCTGAAGATGTCCACTCCAACTCCAAGCAGTCAGCCATGCACACCTCTTCATAGCTTCGGTCAAGCTTCTGTTAATGTTCACTTTCAATTCTTAGGCTTGTCAGGACATCTCAGGTAGGATTAGTTGCCTGAACTACCACCTAGTAACATGTTTTTGCTTATATTATAGCTTGCTCAGGCTTCTACTCGTGTGCTAGCTGCTTCAGTTGCTATGTTTCAGTCCTGGACCTGAGGCTTGGGTGTAGTGAGAACGTCAACAAAAACAGGTGTAGCTTGTTTTAAACTTCAACTTCCCAAGTTCTGCTCTCCGAGAGAGGTTAAGACATGATGAATGAGCATCTGTATGCCTAGCCCTTTGTTTCAGCTGTCCATAAAATATTTAACTGTTTTAGCCAGCTGGAAAGGTGAAGACGTATTTTGCTACTTGTTAGCTTTTTTTTTCTTGTGCTTTGTTTGACTTACAAACAGCACAGCCAAAATAGCATCTCATTTTCAAGGGAGGTGATCTGCTTCTATTTAGCTACGTTAGCAGTGAGTATACAGTAGCTTTGTAAACAGTATTGTTTGATCATCTTGCTTGTTAACACGAGAAATATTAATGTAATCTTGAGAAATAGTGCACAGCAGTTGTCTTGTTCTTAATTTACTTTGCTGTGGGCTGTTAATAATCCTCAATGACACTGTTGCCAAGCATACTATGTGATTAAAACACTGAACTTAAACAATAACCATGTAACACTGTGAAAGTACTACAGTATAGGAATGCAATGTTCAAAATGCAATTTAGGTTATTTTCTTCAACAGTAAAATTTATGAACATGCATTGTGAAAATACTGCTCTCCAAAACTCCAGCACTTTTGGACAATAATAGAAACCCATTAACATCACATCCTGCTTAATATATTTGCAGAGGTGACATGAAGCTCATTACTCTCTGCAAAGCTTGGATGTGGTTTATGTAAATTCACATTCCATATGTGCAATAGCAAATTGCTTAATTTCACAATTATCAGGCTGCTCTTCGCTATGAATAAAAGGGGCCACAGGTGAGTTCTCCTTTGTTGGATGGAAATGAGGGACAAACGCCACAGGTGGAAGAGGAAGAGGAAGAGGGAGATCACATTTTATCTCAAATGAGATCAGAGCGGCCTCTCTTCTCTGGCCCGTGATTGGTTTGGAGGTCACGCACACTTCCCCATGGACTTCCTCCCTCCCTGACCCCCCATAGATAAGTTTTTTTCTGTCTGCTGCTGGAAGGTTCATGACAGCAATCCCCATGGGCAAGACCAATCTCTCAAAGCCACGGCGAAGACACGCAATTATGCATCACTGTGGATGCTTTCAAAGGCTGCTCCACCAGGCATGCCATGCTTTTGCTGAGGTATACAGCCTTACGTTACATTACATTATTGTCATTTAACAGATGCTCTTATCCTGAGCGGATTACAGTTTTATCCGTTTGTACAGCTGGATATTTACAGAGGCAATTATGGGTTAAGTACCTTGCCCATGGGTAATGCCGCAGTGCCCCGGTGGGGACTGAAACTGAGCACTTATCCACTACGCCACACTGCTGCCCTGCAGCCTTAGAGAATGTTCTCTCTGGTGCAGATGAAGCCACACTGCCTGATGGAAATTAAGGGCTGGATGTTCTGTCAGTTACAGTATGATAAACTGTAATTTCACATGAGAGTCTGCTGTGACACCTGGATCTAACTCAACCAGGGAAAAGAAAATATCAGTAAAATGTAAGCTGCAAACAGAGAGAATGGGTAGAAATGACTCATAGGACTCAACAGTCAATTAAAAGGGTCAGACATTCACACATCACATTGGTCACATTGGTTTGCGCAACGGTTAGTAATGTTGATCATGTGAGCTGTTGACAACGGAAGCGTGGTTTAGGTGGAAGTATCTGTTTTTGAGAGACGGTAGTTTGCATCCAAAAAAGCACCACGGTGTTTGGCAGGTGCGTTTCGCAGTCTTGCCGGGTGAAAGGCCAGCTGGAACTGGATCCAGCTGCTGCAGTTGGATGCTGGCTTCGGCCGGTGAGCCTGTTAATCGCGACACAGTCAGAGGCAGGTCTGGGACAGCCGTCGGTCTAAAGGTCGCCTCTCTGCCCGCGCCGTTTCCTCGCTTGACGGCTGCCACCGGTGCACGCTCATTTGCATAATCCTTCTTAACAGCCGTGAATTATTGATGAAGCACAATTTAGCCCTCTCATTTGGCTGCGCCTCCTGCAGTACTCGCGGTATCACTTTAATGCCACACGTTAAAAAGCACGCCTACCCTTGAAAGATCTTGTTGTGTGATCTTATCGGCTCCTGTGGAATTGCTATGTGTGGTTTAGAAGTCGCTGCAGACAGGTTTTGATTTGGTAATAAATTGGGTGCAAGAGGATATTAAATCAAAGGGCACTGAATGTGTGCGGTGTTTCTGTGGTTATATTTGTTTATGTGGTCATGTTTATGTGTTTGATTATGCTGGTATTTCTTAAATATTTGTCACCCTGAAGAATAGTGGTAATAATGTCATAATAATCATCATTCATTCCGCAGCATTGTTTTGTTTCAGATGAAGGAGGACCCCCCCCCCCCCCCCCCCCCCCCCAGAGGCTGGTGGATCTGTATGCACCTCGACATCAGCAGGAATGATCAGATAAAAGGTGAAGTGTGTGTGTGTGTGTGTGTGTGTATATGTATCTGTGTGAGCCTATCGTTGTGTGCATTTGTGTGTCTGTATGTGTGTATTTGCCTGTGCTAGTGTGTGTGTGTGTGTTTGTATAGGCATCTGTATTTACCTGTGGTTGTGTGCATACACGTATCTGTATGTATGTGTGTATTTCCCTGTGCTTGATTGTGTGTGCATGTGCAGACGCATACGTGTATAAGTTCGCCTATCTCTATTGATTTGTAAATGACAAAGAAAAAGGCTAAAAAGTAAGGTGTGTGTGTTTGTTTGCAGGTGTGCTCATACTTGTGTGTGTGTTTGTGTGCATGAGCATTCATGTGTGAGTGTTTCTGTACGTGTGTATTTGCCTGTGCTTGCACATGTGTGTGTGTTCCTTCCTTGTTTGCTTGTTGTGTGTGGTATGTGTGTCTGTGCTTGTGTGGTTGTGTGCATGACTGTGTGTGTGTGTGTGTGTGTGTGTGTGCCTATGCTTGTGTAGTTGTGTGCATGAGTGTGTATGTGCCCGTGTATGTGTGTGCTTGTGGGTGTGCTTTTATTGAGCTGTAAATTGTCAGTCGGTGAAGCAGAAAGAGGCTAGCACTGCATATTAATGATTGATTACATCTCTGAGTGATTTATGAAAGTTCCAGTGTGAGACATTCTCACATCGCTCACTATCTAATCATTCAAATTCAATATAAAAGTCAACATTTAAGAATGAAAGGGATATGCAGTCATAAATATAACACGAGGACTTAATATCTTAGATGGCAAAAAATTCTATTCCCATAACACATTCATCAATGGGCCTTGATGATAGTAATAACCAAACAAAACACAGCTGCATAACTGTTGACAGTTTATGGCTGGATTTTGTCTAATGATTTATCAATTGTAATGGATGATGTATAAATGTCTTGAAACCAAACACACTGTGGGAGTTATTCACAGATTATTGATTTGTTGCAAACATAACTCATTGAGTTCTTTGTGCAAACTCTTACATATATATGTATTGCAACTGTCAGACCCACCTCCAGCCACGCCCACGCTCTGAGTCGCCTGAGTTTTGACCACCTGCAGCTAATTCTGTTAATCACCACTGGGATTTAAGGACTGCAATTCAGGCACCTCTTTGTGAGGTATTGCACTTGTATGCTGAGCTGGTGTCTTTGTGGTTGTGCTTTGCGCTTTTTCCGTTTAGACCTGTTTGCCTGTATGTTGACTCTGCTTTTTGTCTGGCGGTTTGGATTTGTGGACTCTATTAAAAGTACTGGAGCTCTGCACTTGGGTCTTCTGACTCTTTCGTTACAGCAACATTTGCATGTAACGTGGAGTGGTTCAAATCTGCACTTTACGTTAAAGATAACGCAAATTCCTCACAGTCCAAAAAAGCCCTCATACCAAAGAAAATGTTCAAATCGAATAATCTGATATTTATTTGGCTGTCTAACCTTTAGATTGACCAATCATTACCTCCAATCCCTTCTTTCCCACTCCTGCCCCTGCTTACCTACATATCCTGGGAGGGAGTCAACGATCGGTTTCAGCTCATGAATATTCACGTAAAAGAGTCCACTTCGGTCAGGAGTGTCGCGTCAGTGAGAGCGCCAAGCAATGCTGAGCCCACAATGCCTGCCTGGCGACAGGAAGCGGGGTATTTTTCCTGGGAACGGCCCGAACGGACCCCGGCAACCGGGTTGCGTGAAAAGGCAAGCGGCACTCCGCAGGATACGGTCTGTTTCCTGCGCAAATGGACACCCTCGTCGCGCTGAAGCCATTACCACAGCCGTGACCCCATGACCGCGGCCTCCCCTCTGCTGCCCTGCGTATCAGCCGCGCGTGTTACAGCATGAGGACGGAAACATATGTGGCCAAAGACAGATACACCATACTGTACAGTATATGTAGAAATAGATGTATTCCATCTTAAATAGTATGCTGGATATTTTGATGTAATTAAACGTATTGCTTTCATTATGGATTTTATACTTCAGCATATCAGACTTTTTTTTGAGAACCCAAGTCATCCTCGTTTCATTTTTCAGGATATTTACACGTGCTTATTGTGTGCGCAAATAAATTTAACTGAGAAAATATTTATACATTCATTTGACAAAGGCCTTCAAAATGATAGCGTTTTAGACTGAAATCTCGCAAAAGGTAAAATTGCAGAAGTGCGCCGTCCAGTGTTCACTAGCAAGAACTTTCCCAGATGTCCCGGACGTGGTGACTCAACGCTGCGGCAGCGTGTGATCTCTTGAAAAATCCAAATTGCTTTGAGGGCTTGGGTGAATTCAAAGCATGGCTGTTTAAAGTTAGGTTTTTTTACACCACTCTCTTTCTCACTGATTGAGCCGCAAAAGCATTCTATTAATGATGCCTGCGTTCTCTCTCTCTCTAAAGTCTGAATGAATTGCAATATTTCCTGTAATGTGTGCGATTTATATCCCTGTTTCAGCAATCGCATTAGAGTTGCATTATGCTCTCATTACTCCACCACATGTGACTGCTGACCATGCAGGTAAAGCGAATAGGTGTTACAGACTAATGCACATGTACAGCATTGGGTGTTTTTTTTTTCATAGAATCCCAAGTTGACTATTTTTGCTATGTTTGCTTCTATGTTTGCTTCTGACAACGAGCAGTTGTCAATTCCCCAAAAAGCCAATAATCTCATCATCATGCGGGACACAAAGAAAGCACGGTAGTGCATTGTGTGCAAAAAAGATCATAGTGATGTGAAGATAAATACGTCACAGGAAAATATGTTCTTGTTTTGTGATCATACCTACAGCACTAGCAAAACTCCGAAAATGACTTTGAACAAGAGTTACTGGTCTCAAGCAGTGTCTTGCTTCTATTCATCTTGAAATGTACCTTCACCGTCATGTCTGACTGTGGTCTGAAGCATGTCCTAACTATAAAAAGTGTAGCTTTGCCCTTGATGTGGCATTCCACGTCTGTAAGATAAGTCTGCCATCTTGTGGACACTTTGAGAAATGCTCTCATTACGAGTATTTATAAGAATAGATAAGTATACCCGTATATGAAGTGGATAAAAATTGCAACTCTGCTAAAAAAAAAAAAAAGTTTTTACTTGTGGTTAAACAATATTCTTCCTTGGAATTTTTACATAAGTTCAGTGATATAATTGCAATCAACTCAGCCTGAAAAAGTGAAGGACAGATTTAAAACGAAGAAGTCAACTAGATCAAAGCACTAAGTAACTGTACTACTCTTTTGAGTAGATAACTTGAGCTTGCCAGCAAGACCAGCCAATTACCTTACAAGTGAAAACAAGAGAATGAGAAGAAAAGTATATCACCAGTCTATATGAAAATACCAGACTTGATACAAACAAATTTTATAAATGATTTATAATTTATAAATGATATTTCCTCTCTTTTTATTTCAATATATAACTATTACATAATTGATGTGTTTCTCCAATTTCCCCAAATGTCTAAACTTGTGAATCTAACAACTTAAAAAAAAAAATCCCGTGGTCATTGAAAAAAAAAAATTCAGTGACAAGATTAATGAGCACTCACAAAAAAAAATATGTCACTACAGGGTAAAAGTTTACATCCAAAATAAAAGAAATAAACAGAAATAGTTTGGTGTAAACCACAGGATATTTTACTTATTGCCACATTCATATATTACAATTATCTCTGTACTTGGGAGTTTATTTTAGTATATAGTTTACAATATGTGTAATTTTACAATACAAAAATATATACATGAACTCATGTTTGTGAAAGTGGCACTAATTTATTTATCACATGTGAGGTGTAATTTGTTTTTTTTACATATATTAAAATATACACCCATTTTGGACTTTTAATTTTACCATATGTTACTTTCACATTCGTGCTGACACCAACAATGTGCTTCTTATTTTCAACTGGTAACAGTTCTGCATGGCTGCTATCTATCAACTAAATAACCGATTGAATAAAACATCCAGGTAAGGAACAGGCAAGAATTAAGGAATACTACACCTCTGACCTTAGGCCAGCCAAAGAACCATCTTATATCTTACGTTCATAAAATGTAATGAACATTACTGACTGCATTCACCATAAGAAAAGGATACATATTTTTTTCCCCTCTGCTACAAGTAGTTTGGCTGAATATGTGTACCTTAAATAGAAATTACATGTCAAGTACAGCATAACAGGTTGGTATTTTTGTATGAGTCAGCTCTTACTTTGAACTTTTTTTTCCAGTGGTTGCCGCCAAGAAATGACACACAAAGCCTTGAATATGTGTTCTGTGTACAAACGGAAAGTTTTGTAAGAAATATGTGTGAGTGTAATGGCGGAAAGGAAATGCTTTAATGGTAGGGGAAAAGGCATTTAATTTCTCCAGTGAGCAGATGGCCTTGCAGGCCTGTTAATGCATCTCCTGTGATCGTGCCGTGTGTTCTTACTGGCGATCGACACACACGGAACACTTTTGCGACACATGAGACGAACTGTAGTAACTGGACACTAATCTGCTAAATCAAAACACTGCCCCTAAAATTTCATACCACGTTAATTTTCACTTCAAATGCTAAACCATGTTGTTGCTGCCAACTCTGTTCGTGTGACCACACGTATGTTGTTTATAGCAAACAGTGCATTCGCTGACGTGGTTCCTTATTCCCTCGTGTTTCGCTCGTACCTTAGCCGTGCCGTTGCTAATCCGTGTTGTCGTCACGAATGCATGCCTGTCCCTGCAAGCAAATCGACAGCCAACACGCTTGTTTTCGAGCAGGAAGAAACGGCACGTTCCCGCTAAAAGTAGGTTGACTTGCATTAGTCGCTCGGAGATCCAGGATCGACATCCTCAGAGGGTGTCCCAATGCACATCGCTGCGTCACGCTTTCACAGTGTCAGTGGCCTAAAAATAGCGCCCATAACAGAATTTCGCAGCTTTCGCGCTTCATAATCGAGGACTCGCACTGCGGTTGTGGTCGCGTCATGTCTAACGGGAGCAGAGTTCTGACCTCGGTGTCACTTTCACCTTCCTTTGCTAACAGCAACAAGGATTACATCGATTGCCTCGGCTGAGAGAGGGCTGCACTGGCCAGGGCAATCAATAACAGTTTATTCATGCAACTCAGGCCCCACACACTCTTATCACTTCATGAGTGTGAATGAAACGGTTTGGCTCTTGATCTGACAGGCGAACGGTCAGACAACCCCACACCAGCACAACATAAACAAACTTTAGTTCAATTTCTGAATTTTCAAACCCTTTGTGATTATTTAGTAATATATTTGGGAAAATGTGGATTATCTGCTTGTCTGTGCTCTGACCTCTGTTTATAAAACCAATACAGTGGCTTTCTGTGCTTCCCTTCGCACAGACATTATTAGTTGATATGGTTTTATGGCTGAATTGATGCAAGAATCAAATTACGCTACATCTGAGAGAAATGCACTGTGAACCATTTTGAGAGAAATGCACTGCGAACCATTTTTTTTATTCCACACATTATCAATAACAAAGAGACGTTAACACAATTGGCACTCTTTCAACGACACAATACAAAATAAATAGATCTGGATTCAGACATTCGTGAGACTGTCCGGCCGCGAGAGGCCACGCTCATTTGATGGGCGAGTCGAGGATCTCCTCGTAATCCTGCCGCCTGCCCCTGCCCACCCAGTAGAGCTTGACGCCGGTGAGGACGAAGACACTGACGATTATGATGAGGCCGCCGACGACGTCGTAGGCCGAGGGGATCATGCGCAGCACCAGGAGCTGGAGGATCATGGCCACCACGATCTCCAGGTGCTGCACGGTGCTGACCAGCGCCGGGTGGAACCTGTTCAGGGCGTAGTAGACACCCAGGAACGCCACGGTGGAGCAGACGCAGATGCCGATGAGGTAGCCCCAGGTCTCCCCGTCCAGGGGGATGATGGGCTCCTGCATGATGAACATGGTGGAGGCGCCCCACACGGTGCCCGTCCAGCCGAAGGTGAAGAGCGCCGCCCACATGCTCACGCGCTCCTTGATGGCCCGGTAGACGATCATGGAGAGGGCGGCGGTGAGGCCCGCCATCACTGTCATGGTGTAGCCGAAGGCCTCCTTCCAGAAGCCCAGGGGGGACTTGTCTTCGCTCGCGATGTTGGGGATCATGACCAGGCAGAGGCCGAAGACGCTGCTCACCACGGTGACGATGTCCGTCAGGCCCAGCCGCTCGTCGATGAGCAGGAAGGCCAGCACGGCGCTGAAGACGGTGGTAGTGGCCCGCCACATGATGGTGCCGTTGCTGGGCGGCACGATGGCAAAGGACGTGTAGGCGCAGGTGATGGAGATGACATTGCAGACGCCGTAGAAGAACAGCCGCAGGCGGTAGCCTTTGGGCCCAAAGGGTGCCTCCTGGTGGTAGTAGACCACGATGATGGAGAACACCTGGATGACAGAGCGGATGAAGAGGAGCTCCAGGGAGGGCACCTTGGAGCGGTCGGCCGCCAGCCTCGTGATGAGGGCCACGCAGCCATGGGCCAGTGCCGCCCCAAACAGGGCAGCCCAGGTGACCCGCGAGGCGAACACTGAGGCCTCGCCGAAGCTCTGCAGCTGCTCCCCCACGCCATTATCCTTGTGCCCGCTGCCCACCGCAGGCTTTGGCCCCGGATCCATCGTGCCGAACAAAGTCCTGCCGCCCCGGGCGTCGGTCAGCAGCTTCTTGTCTGGGTTCTCCTCCACAAAGGCGCCGAAGTCCTCAAAGGAGGGCGCGTCGTCGTAGCCCTCGTCGCCTGGCTGCGGGAAGTGGGTGGCGTACTTCACCGTCACGGTGTTGGGGTGGATCTTCACCCTCTTCTTCCCGTGCTGGGACTTAGATGGGGACGTGTCCATTTTTCTTCAGCCTAGTGAAAATACTGGAAGGAGAAGGAAGCCCACAGTTTGGAATTGGTCTACATCAGCACAGCAACACAAAGACCACCCATAAATGTTGCCTCCTTTCAGCTCCTCAAAAAACTATCATGACCCAATAATTTTAAATCTCAATGACATTCATTTAACAGGACAGGGAAAGACCAGGCATTAAATGGTACTAGCAGCACTAGCAATGACAGCAACACAGTGTAACTGTACTGTTCCTGTGTCATTGGGTGGAAACAACCAGAGCAGTATCCCTTCAAGTCAGTGACCTTCAGCTGGGGCTCCTAGCTACTCCAGAAAAGAGGCGGCGCCACAATGCAGATGAAGCCGTTACATAATTCAAAACTTAATGCTCAGCTGGTCTCTCTCTTACTCTTATGCTTGGTGAAATTCCTATGAGAAATGTAAGTATTTAATGCCGGTTCAGAGTGCCTTCCCTAGAACACTGCAAAGTTTGTTCATTTGGACTGCGACCAATTAAACCAGACAAGGAAATCGCATATTGGTAATAGGTCAGTTTAGTACGGTGCAGCATGCGGTGATCATGTTATAGAAACAAGGCTGATTTTCGTAAATATACATTTGTCAGTGCCATGAGAGCAGAACTGGCCTCCTTTGACTTGTAAGCCATGTTCAAAATGCTTCATTATTTGCTAAATAACGAAATTTGTCAGAACAACGCTATTTTAGAGCTCGGCGTTACAACAGTCATGTAAGACTGTTATTAACCCATTAAGTTAATCCATGTGTTGCCACTGCCAGTATACCTGCAATCGAATGACAGCATTTTCCAAGAATACACACTTGAACACAGGCACACAGCACCACGAACAGCTGACAGAGTGGCAATTACGTAGCGTCCGCGTTCTACAGGCAGTAGCGTATCGGGAAGTGTTTTGACAACGATGCACATATTATATCTAACTTTAAATACAAATTAACTTATGTAGACCATTCCCGATGTTTAATGGCATTGTATGGTCTGTTTTTCACTGTATAACCTCACCAAAGATTTTTAATGTTACAGATCATTAAACCCTTTGCAAAATGGTTCATTTGCATTTACGTTCTGCCCTAAGAGAACTTAATCGTCTCATCACATAGAAACACTTCTTAATATGCATAAGAAATGTTCCAAGTGCTGGTGCATTTGTTTGATTGTTATTTTAATGATGTACACCAGTGAAGAAGTGTAAATGTGCGAAATATGTAGAGTATGTTTTACGTACAAGATACAGTCGTGTAAACACGATCTTGCTCTAATTAAAGTAAGCACTTAAGCTCACAGTCAGGAATGATTTGCAATTTCTAACAAACAACGTCGGTAATCACAGATGGAATATGATGTGATATAGGAACACAGTACGCAAGATGTATTTGTTCTGACTTTAATGAACAGTAGCATATTAGCACTGTAATGTTCCAAATGAACCTCACAAGGGGGCAGTAATATTTAGCTTATGGATTTGGCTTACGGTGAAATAAAGTGATGCTGAACAGATACAGTCTCTCGCCCTGGACATCAAACGCCAGTTATATTTTTTGCCTCAATCTCATTTCAAGGTTATTTTAGTCCGCCGCCGGTGCTGTTACACACTAGAAATGGTATGACGACAGCAGCCTTGGGACACGCGAAAGGGACCATTTCACAGAAGCCAGTTCTTTTTTTTTATCCAATGAGAAATCTGAATCATTTGTCCTTCGAGAGCCGCTACTGCATTTTCACGAGCTCTCCAGGCGGCATTGCTTGGGCAAAAGTCATCGTATTCTTAATAAATGATTTTAAAAACGTATAGTTTTAAATACTCCTTTGTCTTGTGAAAGACCACATAAACTATTTATGAGGGACGCATCGCTATACCACAGTAAGGCTTGAAAGCGTTATGCCGTTTCATATGGTGCCTATCCTTTCACTTAAGTATTTTGGTGGTCAGGACACAAATCTTATCCACGCAAATAGGAAGATGGTTTAAAAAAATGCGTTCAATACAAACCGCAATAAATAAAATTGTCCAAAGTCACATGATGATTAACATATTCAAGTCCTGAAGATTTTTAGATCAGCGCGTGAAATGCGTGTAAATTTCAAACCTAAATTACATGAAAATACACCTGTCCTTCATATTTCCTTCACTTTATGAATGAAACAGAATACGCACTAGACGTAAGGAAGCCACACACGCTCGCTCTGGTGCATACGTATCGTCTCTACGGCGATTAAAACCCCCGCGCTGAACCCGTTGTTCTTACACTGGATCATTCTGTCTGTTTCCAGACAGGCAGTGATCCAACATGAAGTGCAAAGATGTAGGCTACTTGAAGTCCTCAAACCATATAATGGACCAAAGAAAAAATATTTTACGTTGAATCTCCCTGGTTGGACCAAACCTCAGATATACCCATACTCACCTACTTCCTCAACACAAACGGATCTCCTAATGCGACACGTACAGTCTCAGTATCATAAATTACAGCGGTAATTCTCTTGTTTCCTTGATACAGAAAGCCGTGTGTGCCATCTCCCCATATTTCCCGAGAATGGATGGAGAGAGTCTGTCTCCAAAGAGACTCAACGCGTGCCGCTGGCTGAAGGTGTCTCCACGCCTCTTGATGGGCGCTATCCGCGGGTGCAAGAGCGCCGCACAGCTCTGCCGCTCCGGAGCGAGAAAGCCACCGTTTCTCAGATTCGGATTTTTTCCGCTATCATTTCGCCCGGACCTCAAATTCAAATGTGCCACATGAGCAGAAAGGTGGTGGTGGTGGTGGGAGGGGGGGGTTTCTGAAAGGATGTCGGTTGCTCTGAGCATGCGTCGAGACAGGCGGCTACAGTGGATTGTCATCACGATTGCTCTGAGCGCAAGCCAGTATCTGTCACTTTACTAGTGTAAAGTAACCAGAACAAGACGTCATTTAATTCGCATCATTACGGACCGCTGATGACTATAACACAGTTAACAATAACAATACTGTATATTGCGAGGATGATGTATAAGTGAATGCATTGTACAATGCCATCCAGCATACAAACAAAGACCTACCTGAAATACACTGTTAATTTTTCACTAGCTTCCAATGTTTAGCGGAATTATTTCCAAATGAAGGAAGTAGTCGTCGAACATAGGGTAAGGAGTCGATTAATTAAAAGCTGAATGATAGAATACCCATTGAGGATGCCTGTGATCGCTGAATAGCCTTCACACTTCAACCTTTTTAATCTGTTTAATACTCTGAATTTATGTGAAGCTCGTAGATTGCCGAGGAATAAAAATAGTCAAGAAGGATGCAACTATATGTACTTCTTGTGTTCTGTGTTTTCCTATTAATTGCTGTACTAACAGCCGTTTATTATACTATATCAGGTGCAGTGTTTCGAGAGAAATGTGGAGCTGGACACTGTAAAGCCATCACCCGGACATTGTTAATAAATTCCCTTTGAACCATTGTAATTAAGAGGACAGCTTTACAGTAATATTCAGCCTCGACATGTATGAGGGACAAAGTCTAATGGTGTATGTCTACGATTTTCAAACAACGAAGAAATTGGACGAAATAAATACATTATACAGCCTACGTGTCTTGATATATAAATGATCTGATAATCTTGGGGTGCTGATACTGAAACTGCAGAATCAGGTTTTTGGGTGTGCTCTGATCGCCGTTATGAAGCAGTTGATAGCCAGGCCATAACTTTTGGAAATACTTAACCAGCCCTTTTCAAAACAACCATCAATGCAGTGGAGAGTGTTTTATACTGGGTCCGTATAAGACGCGGATTAGTATTCCCGCAGGGACAGAAATAGAACACTCAAATTAAATTCACTGGTGAATTAAACTCGCTCCGAGCCTCGGGCGTCACACGCCAGAGACAACAGAGCAGTGATGTAATCATGTCAGAGGGCCACCTGCAATACTGGCAGGTCACGATATCTAATTTCTCTTCCCAACGATAGATCCAGGTAGACTATATCCAGTCCTAATCGTAACCCAAACTATTATGTTGGGAAAAAAAGATTAAAATCCACTGTCAGGTTTTTAGTTGGTGCTCCCTGCAAACGAATGATTTGTTCTAGCTACAAATTCAGTTCAGGTTAGGGTTTTCATTTTGGCCTTTACATTCGTGGACAGGATCACTTGAACCACAAAGTTCTTTTAGGCAGAGCTGCCTTTTGCAGCCGTATTGTTCTCCATTTTTTTCTGGAATTACTTTTATAAATGTAAATCAAAAATCTAAATTTTGACTCTTCATCGTGACTATGTGCCCTGCAATGCAAATTGTTGGTTGAAGGAGTACCAGCAATTGGTCCAAAAATGCTGGGACAGAACATTTAATTTGCACTATAAAGAGCTGACCATCTTTGGTTTTTGTACAGTATCTTTGGTTCTGGGTTGAGGCTCTCACTTTGTGGCAGATGGGTCATTCAGTATAGATAACAGTCCATGTGACATACACCAGATGGAAAAAGGGCTACAGGCAGAAACAACCCATAAGTGCTGATGTAGGATCAGTTTTGCTGATGTCTTATCATGTTTACGTTTAAAATTGTGGTTGAGGGATCTGGATAGGTCAGAGCTCATGGGCAACTCTGCCTGGAGTAGGAGAAGTGTTGCCTAACCAGGTGGAGTTGGTCAGAGGACCAATTAATTGTCTTGTTTTATATGGAGAGATGACTTGAATGGAAGTGTAACTAAAACGTTTTACCAGTTTACATCATTAAAAGTTACAAAAATGTATATTATGAATGTGTGTGTGCCACATTTTACATATTCAGGACCAAACATGTTACCAAGTTTTTTGAAGGACTTAAGAACTACTGCACCTATCTAAGGTATAGTACAGTGTGTGCCTCATGAATATGTAAACTGATATTCAAAGAGGAGGTAAGTGGAGCTATACATTCAGTTGCATCACTATGTGACAGCTTATGCATTTTGAATAACCATCAAGAATGAAATTCTGAGTCCAAAGCTGGCTCTGACCTTGACATGGACTCGTAAAAACAAGGAGGCCTTGCGTTAGCTGTATAGAGACGATACAGCAGGTTATGCAATGTTGATCTGTGCTGCATTTTTTACTCAAATCAATGGAAGATTTATGCGCGAAAGAAAATTAATGAAGCCCGTTATTCACGCCAGTGGTTTCGCTCACGAGAGAACGTGTCGCTGTGGTTTGCACTCCCAGCTGACTTAACTCACAGAGAAAGGGACACCATCCATAAATTTTGAATGGCCTCCTAACTGTCCCCTCCAAGATTGGGTCTGTGAAACTGCAAAATAATGAGGATTTGTAATCATTCAAATTCAGTGAGGTTCGTTCCAAGGGTTATTAAAAGCAATTACCCATGATGTGCTTAATAAAAATATTACATTTTCAAAGAGAGGTGAGTAGTTCAATGATAATGGGCCAAAAACACATGATAAATGGATCCTGTAAGATTGCGAAGCTCAGCATATTTCACCACCAGCCTGGTAAAACAACACTGCATATTAAAATTAACATCAATAAAATTTCTCATAACTCCATGATGATGAAAGGGCAGGAATGCATATCTATATTTAAAACGCAAAGAACAACAGAAACCAACATATAGTGAATGGTTTCTCCTTGCAGTGAAAGCAGCTGATGAAGTCTGATTTCAGCAGTCACTTTGACAAAATGGGGTCAGAGCGTGTATTTCAAACACAAGGCGATATTTTATATTTGTGCAGCCTTTTGAAAATATCTCGAAAAACATCCTGCCTGCTCTTTTCATGGCAACATGCAATTATTCCCGAACTCTAGGAAGTGACTCACTGCAGCCCTGTAATTGAAAAGGCGGGCAGGTTGGCAATCAACTGGTTTAGACCCGGGAGCCGAACCAAGCATGGCAAGAATCCGTGACTCCTTCTGGAGGGAGCAGGGGGACGCGCAGTCTCCGGAGCACCTGTGGGAAACTCATTAGGTCAAAAAGCGCCGTTCATTAGCGTTGTCCATCAAGGCGAGCGGGTCGTTAAGTATTATCTCTCCCCCACCTCTCACACGTTCATATTTCATGACACGGTTGACGCCGGTCTTTCCTGGCGATTGGGTGCATTGTCTGTGATTTCCGTGCCAGTCCGCTGGGGGCCCCTGGCGACCCCTCCTCGAGCCATAATGGATTTGACATTTTAACGAGTATAACTAATTGCTCTCCCTTTGGTTTGTCACGCATTTGTCATGAGTGACTTTATAATAGAGCTGAGCGGCTGTGTACATGAGATGGAGATCAAGGTGCCACTGTCTAAAGACGGCTTTTTGTCATTAATGTACATAGGTAACAGGATGCACTCATTATGTTTTTAAGTGTTTCCTGTCCGTCAAGAATACAGAGGGAATGTGAGAAAGAATGCTGGTGTTTCTTCTTTCTTCAAAATGGCCGGGACAGGAACTCCAGACGGCAGCAAACCGTTCACCCCTGGATTCAGTCAAGCTCACCAAATCACCTTAGAAGAAAGTGCTATCCAACAGAGTGAAGAAACATTCCTTTTTTAGTGTAGCCCTGTATGGCGATTAAGTAATTGTTTCTCTGAGCTATTGGAAGTAATGATGCAGGAAACTGTAGCAGAGTTTTGAAGCAGTATGGCTGGCGCTGCAGCTTGTGTATTGTTGGATAATGTGCCCTCTCAAGGTTCAGTTTAACACAGACCAATGACACAATTAGGTGAGAACGCGTCTGACACGGACAAGCTCTTGTTTTGTGCTACATGTGTGAAAGGGCAACTCCGAACAATGTGCGGACCTGACTTCCGGACATTGTCCGAAGTTCATATGTGAAAACGGCTAAAGTCGAAGAGAGAGAAAAGGCTCCATCAATACTAATCTAAGATTTACACCCAAGAAAGCCGAGCACACTCCCCCTCTAAAAACATGTTTGCTTCACTTTCATATTTGATCCATCAGCGAAACCTTATCACTAGAAACAGGGTGATTGATGCATTGGTCTCTTGACATGAGTGCCGAAATCATTTCTTAATAAAGATCTAGTCCAACCACATTACCTCCAAGGAATTAATTTTTGAGAATCTTTGGCTTACCCTTTGCATTTAATCAGTTATGCAATCAAACGTAATCTGACATTTAGAAGGATGAATCGGCTGTTAAAGCAGACCTTGCACCTTGCTAAGGTCAGACCGTTGAGTCAGGCTGTTACTCAGGCGTTATTACAAGTAGCACAGAAAAAGCCCGTGGGTCGCCGGCACCGTCAATCAGTGTAGACAGCAGTAGAACCAGTGTTTCTTCCCGCAGAGAACAGGCTGAAGCCGGTTCAGATCCAAACATGAAATTGTGAGATAACATACCCTTGCCCCGCGAGACCAGCGAACTACAAATTGAGCAGTCAGGGGTGCGTTTGCAGAGAGCAATAACAGGAACTGATATTCATGAGCCGTGTCTGCAGATCAAATCTCATCCGCCCGCGCGTGACGTTTATTGAAAATATCCATAAAGCCCTTGCCCCAAGTCAGACTGCATGTCGGTTATGATTCAACAGTAAGCGCAGGAGCAAGAACATACAGCTTTACTCACTGGTAGAGCAAATTTACTCTGAACCACAACTCGGCCTAATTGCATATTAGCGTCAAACCCATCTAGTGGTATCATAGGTACCCTCGGTAGATTACATTACTTGAGTGCGCAGTCGAGTAACAGCTGTGTTATTGGGAGGATGGTTTCTATAGGATTGATATTGCAGAAACAGCAGGAGTCTGTTTCCATGGTAACCCTTCAGAAGAGGTTACCTGACAGACAACCCAGAGGCCAATGTTTACATTCTGGCAAAATCCCTATGCCCCTGTCATGGCATACTTCCCCCTCCAACTGTCTTCCTGACATCGGACCATGCTGGACTCCCCACCACTCAGATGAGTCATTGTGCTTTGGGAAAATGATTGGGCCCGTGATGAAAAGTGTTGATCTGGGCCATTTAATAGATTACTGGCTTGAAGTGTTGCATCAGAATAAGGGGGGATAAACTGCATTATGAACAAAGCCAATTCTGTTTGACACTGATGTATGGGTGTATATTGAAATATTCCCCTGTAATGATGCATAACATACAAGCAGTTATGAATGCCTATTATTGTTGCTTATTATTTTATCTTAGATATCCTTTGCATTTGGTGAATATGTTCTCCAAAGCAGTCCAGTATATGCAAGAAAAAGTATGGGCCCATGGATAATATGAGTGTTCCGATGTAACACTTCTGGCTGGAGGGAGATTAAAGGACAGTTTGGTTGAACGCATGCATATTTAAACAATCAACCCCTTTACACTCCCATCAGCAGTGTGCGTTCATAGTTCTTTGTCTCTTGTGGCACTAAAAAGAGACAAATTATTAATGCAGGCCAGAATGTCCTGCATCACACAAGAACTGCATCAGTGATAGTTTTTTTTTTTTTATTTCAAGTAAGACTCTCTGCAGTGTACACCTCTTCAATGAATCATTTTTATTTTAACAAAAAAGAACAGGAAATTTCCCTCTGACACAACTGGCAGTTCAGTATTTTGCTCCATGCCCGTTGTAATATGAATAATCAGGGAATGTGCAGACCTATAGAAAAGATTTTTTTGAGCATCTGGCAGATGCTCGTGTAATCAAGGTTCATTCAAGTCCTCTGTGCCACAACCACAGCTGCAGCTAAGATCTCTGCCTCCATCTTTGTGATTGTGTTTGTCTCATGTGGACTTATGTAGCCTACCGGAAGCGGCAGTGTTAAAATAACAGGCTTTGAATCTTCTTTCCATGAATTAGACACAAAAAAATCATAATTTAACATTACAACGTTTGTTTAAAATTGAAATGATAGCCAACAACCTTTAATATTTGAAGAAGAAGCCTATATCCGTCAGGTGTGACACTCAATGCTTGTTAAACATTCCCCTGGTTAAAACAGGAGCTTGAGATCAGGATATTGAGCTACCAGTAAAGTAAATCGGTACGCTTCATTTTCTGCATAGCGCCATTATCAGACACTATTCCCTTTAGCCTTATGAGAAGTAACACAAACATCGCACTAGGAGAATGTTACTCTTAAATGACATGTTGCCAATATAATCTAACTGTTGATAACCCGAACCAGGTCACCGTAATTGCTGCAGGTGCGTCTGTTTTGGTAATCGTTCTGGTGCGTTTGATTGATGGTGGTTAATGGTGCGCAGCTAATTAAAACATAAAACAAAAACAAAAAAAAAAATGTCCATGACCTAGCAAAGGCTGCTTCTTTTCAATTATGGTGAATATGCAACAATTTGTTCATTGTTGTGCACGTCACGTGCGACATCACGTTATCTCCTCGTCCGTCAGACTATGGCTGTTTTATTGTCTGAGCCAGATCTCGCCCCACGCTTCGGATCCGTCCATCCGTTAAGACTAGGTCCCTATCTCCTCGTCCCTTGCCCATCGCCGTGGCCCGCAGTGATGATGATATCACCGGTCAGGCTAATTGAGTTTTTCCTGCTCCGCAGAAGGGCCCCTTCACGTCAGGGCAACCATTCATGCATCAATGCGCAGCTCGTCTCCAGGCTGACTTAAGAACCCCCGCTCGTGGGAAGAGAGATTTATGCCGAGAGGAGCACCTGCTGGCGCACAATGACCGTGAGGGGAGAATGCACAGACAAAAGTTCCTGCGGGAAGGAGAAAATGAACCGCGTGGGCGTGCTTTGCTGAAACATTTAATGATTGCCCATTTATCACTTACAACAACACACTTAATCGATGGATGATTTATGAGCTCATCCGAGGCGTCTTTACCTCCGCCACCAGTGTCCCTAATGCAGTCTTGTCTGTGTGTATTTGTCTGTCTTATGACCAGTAGCTTTAGTGGAAGGGTTGCCTTTGGGAGAAGGGAAAAATGATACACTCTACGGAGAGCGACTCCAATATTTCATTATCAAAAGTTTTAAAGGAACATATACCACTTTGTAGTCTTTCCATTAACTGTATAACAATTAGGTAGAATTTCTGGATAATTAAAATTTTAAAAAATTCTGATTGGTATTAAATACAGTCTGTGTGAATACGGAGTATCGGTCTTATATAGATTTAAATAATTAAACCCAAATTAATATACGACCAATCATATTTGCGGAATAAATGTTCCAACGGTCAACTGGATAGTTAATGGTTTGTTCCAATTCATATTATTCCTTAGAAAATTCCGACTTGCAAATTTTTGTAAGGCAGCATTCAACACGGTATCATAATTAGGCAGCCCAGGGTCACGCTCAACATAAAACCGGAGGTAGGCACAAGGTAATTGCGTGCATTCCAATCGCAGATGCCACTGCTTCCTGATTAGAACAGATTAATGTGTTCTTAAAATGCAGAAATAGCTATAGTTTTACAGTAAATGAT
This sequence comes from Megalops cyprinoides, assembly GCF_013368585.1. Lineage (NCBI taxonomy): Eukaryota > Metazoa > Chordata > Actinopteri > Elopiformes > Megalopidae > Megalops > Megalops cyprinoides. The sequence continues at coordinate 6,277,221 of NC_050602.1, forward strand.
CTGCATTAACCATTGTAACACACTGAGAAATATGGTGTTCAGCCCAAGAACATACTGCAAACATATTGCAATATATTGCAAATCAGAAATGCATTGAAATATAGCGAAATAGTAATGCTTTACATGTTTTAAATCTACATATTGAGATAAAAATGCATTCTCTGAGATACATTTCTTAATGTATAAAGGTATTGTATGGGTCTGAGTATGGGACTGAGTTTGTGCTAAGTGGGCCTAAGGTTGCACAGCCCATTCTAGTTGCATAGACTGGCCTATGACTGGATTTAAGAACTGAGCTTTGTTATACTTCATGGACCTTTTTGTGGGGGTTAGGGAGATGCCAAATCCACACTTAATGGTTTTAGCTCCAGTTAAGCTCTTTTATTCACCCATACAAGTCTGCTGTGAGTTTGCCACAATTCTTTGTGAAGTTAGGCATGTAAACTGAAATTGTACCTTACCTCAACAAGTCAAATAGGGTGGTGCTTCAGGTTCTAAAAGTGACTGTATTTGTGCTTTTGATCACCTTTTGAGCTGTGAGTGGATATCGAGCAGTCCTTCAATTTTCGCCCGCTCACTCCTGTTCAATTTTCGATTTCATAAGAAGTGGACAAATGCCAACAGCTGTTGACAAATAGCAGTTCCATGACACTATTGATCAACAAATGAACAGCTGTTTTCTGTAAGCTGCTTGTTGAATTGTTTCCTGTAGAACTGCAGCAAAAATCAGAGAGAGAGAAAGAGAGCTGTGGAATATGAGATAAAATGATAAGGGCGGGAGCGCCAAGCCAAAAATACACACCGATAAGAGGCAGCAGATGAGGAATTTACTGAGCTGTGGCAAGAGTGTGAGGGTTTATCAAATCCCTCCGCCAACCGCTATCATTGCAAACAATGGCAGCATGCTGCATTGATAGAAATAGCGGGGTAACTTGTTGGCGACTTTATTTGTCCTGCTGCTATGGTAAGTGGGCGGCAGTGTGGCATAGTGGTTAAGGAGTAGGACTCGGTTCGATCCCCGCTGGGATGCTGCTGTACCCTTGGGCAAGGTAATTAACCCACAATTGCCTCAGTAAATATCCAGCTGTATAAATGGATAACATTGTAAAGAACTGTAACCTATGTAAGTCGCTTTGGATAAAAGCGTCTGCCAAATGAATAAATGTAAATGTAAGTGCTTTGTGACCTTATAGGGCAGCATCAACGACTGTTGGAGGCACTGTGTGGCTCCAAAACTATTGTCAAGTTCCGAGGTGCTGACACACAGCAAGATTCCCCACATTTTCCACAAACGTGTGTGCTGTGTCAGCCCTGACTCCCCCTGTTTATGCAGTAATGTGTGAAAGGTTCATGAGCAGTACTGTAGCTTGTGGTTCCCATGAGCTGTACTGTGTTTGCTAGACTTCGCTTCAGCGTCCCCTTTGTCACAGATTCAAGAGGATCCCTGAGAGATGGAACTCTAAGGGTCTGCCCCTGGGCTCAATGTGGGGGCACAATTTGGATAGTCCAATTAGGCCTGCACCCATGCTGTCGCGGGCATCCAATGGATGCTTGGGGGTATAGCGACCTCAATTGGATCAGGCACCTCACAAAGGATGGAGGCTGGACAGATGACAGTTGGTCCAAGTCGGGATGAGAGGTTCCTAACAGACCCTTTCTGCTGCAAGGACATTGTCCCCCCAGTTGCTCTGGGAGCAGAAGGCACTTGCCAAACCATTTTCACTTCTCTCAGCTGCTATATTAAACTACAAGTTCCCTGACGGGACCACGGTGGGAAGAAAATACAAGGATATCTAATGAGCTACTCCAACGAGAGCTGTGTCAAAACTGTTCCCAAAGCTATGTTGCATTATCTTGTTTCTCTGCAGTTATACAGAGACAATGGTACAAGAAATTTGCCCTCTTTAGTGCCAAGTGTCTGCTGATGCACAGCTTGCCGTGTCGAAGTTATTCGTCTGAAACTGTTCTCTGGCACGTTGTGAACTGTCTCTCAGCTCCGGTGCGGCTTATTAGAGCGCCTGGGTACATTATCAAAGCGGGCTGCGGTTAAGCTGACTTTATCAAGCGTGTCCAGGTGCAGACATTTTAAAGGATCTCGTAGAATAAATCCCAAGCAGTGCCTTAATTCAACAGAGCCATTTCGCTTCCCGGGCACTCCTGTCAGACCTGACGGATATACAAGGCGCGGTGGCCAATTCATCTGGCTGGGGACCGCACGCAGGAAGGCTCTTCATTCCGTTCTTCAAAGGTCGAAGGCGTTGATGTTCCCGCTGAAGAATAGCTATGTCGTTACGCAGATGTGCGGTATTTTTCAAATATATTTATTTTTCCTACAGCGCAATAAGCCAGCCAGACAGACAAAACAAAGCTCTTCTTGCGCCAGCGCCGAATCCTTCAGGTGACACTGCTGAACAATCGTTGGAGTGATTGATTCAAGCCCCGTGAGGAGCGCTTCAGTTCAGGAGGGGGTGCAATGAGCATTTCATTTCTGCTGACGGAAATCTAATAATATCTCTCCCTGCCACTCAACTGGGCACTCTCGAGCTTCATTCTCAGGGAATAATGTGCACGCATTGAGAGGCAGCACCTGGGTGTGCTTGTATGAAATTGAAAGCCTGTTGCGGAGCTACTTTTCTCAAACCCCATCCTATCATTCGTGGGGCGTGAGTGTGCTGGCTTATCAGGAATGAAGAAAGCTTTGCAGAAGAACATCCTACCTGCCTATCCAGTGTTCACGCCAGTTACTTTCGGCTCCAGCGCCACGTCCGCCTCGTAAAAGTTTCCAAGCTACCCGGTAGCGCGGTGTCTGGTGATGTGTCATCTTTTTGAGCAGAATAAACGGTTTGATTTGTGAGAGCAGCGGGGGGGATATGCCTGAATGGCTCTGGGATAACAACTGGATCAGTAAGATGTGAAATTAGAATCGTTCGAAGTCATCCTGTCTTCATATTTTGGTGATCAAATGAAAGAAAAATGATGTGGGGTTCAGACAACTGGATTTCAGGCTATAGGGTTGTAGGATTGTTTCCCAAATGGGATTCTTAAATTAATATTTTAAAGTTAAAATAGGTCTCATTACATAAAGGTTGAACAAGATGAGAAGATTAACAATTACCAGTATTCAGAGGCAATTCTCTTTGAATAGAAAACTGTACTGTTCTCAGCAATAAACATTTGTTTCATGATATTTACAACAGTACAAGACAATGAAAATACAATTATGAGACATGCAAGATGCTAAAAGTGAAACAGCATACCACAAGGGCAACGGATGTATATAATCACGTTCATTCTGTGTATCCAGCTGACAGTAGCAGCCTATGTGAGTGTTGCTGTAGGGAATAAATTATTAGGCGGTCTGAAAATAACGTCTGTAAATAAACAAACAATCTCATTAAAACATGCAATTAATGTAGCTGCTGTGAAACCATCTCTGTCAAAAGCTCCTTCTTCTGAGGAGCTGTCTGGTGGATTTACTTCTCAAGGAGCATTTCGTTTAGTGATTAATAAAACACCCTACGGGTGTGCTTGTTCAGATCTTCTCTTTTGTAAATTGCCTCTCAGGAATTCTCATAAACGTGTACGAATGCCAGCCGCCATTACATCAGGCCAGCGTAAATGATTACACCCCCCTACGTTTCGTTTGAACTGCACCGTCTTCCTTTACAGTCGATTGAGCCACTGGAAATCTGAAGCGACGGAGAGGCGATTATTCATAACGCTTCTGATCTTTTGATGAAATAGCTGCTCCTCTGTACTCTCCGTGCCTTTTATTTCTCTGTCCTCTTTTCACCTCTCATATTCTGCCCAATATATCCTCGGTGAAGACTTGGCTGTGGAATCTGTAGAGGAGGAAACACATTCACTCCCTCTATCAGCTCCCATTTTTGACAGAGAGCTCAAGATAAACCCATTTGTCTCGGCATTGCACGAGGCGTTGCAGGCCATTGCACAAAGCAGCATTTCCCCAGTCCTGATCCTTAGTTTATGTGGTGTGTTTCAGCGTGGACTTACTTCATGTAGTCCGTGGCAGAGGTAAATGTGAGTAATGTTACAACAGTCATGCATCAAATGTGGGAAAGAGGGAGGTGAATTCGTGAATTTTTATACGGGTGTTTGTAGGCATTTCAGGTATACGTGAATTTTTGATGAACGTTGCTGAAACTTATATGACATAAACACAATATACAGACTGGACTTACTAAGCTCAGATGTGGTGGTCGAGGTATAGCCATTCCACAAACATGTTCTTGTGATAGAAGTGTGTCAAACTTATAAGTAGCCAAAATTCCCCTTTATGCAACCCTGTTTTGGAGTCACCGGTTGTACATTAGTTGAGTGCTGAGGCAAGACGATTGCAACGCTCTGATGCACTCACTCACAGCCAATGGCTATTTTTTACTCTATAAGCCACACAGTGCACAACAGTGGAGCGGGTGCTCATTGGAGGATGGGCGCTACTCCACTGAAATCATCCAAGCAGCTCACAAGCATCTGACTAACTGCAGGGTGCCAGCAAGAGGTGGGATGAGGAAACCCTGATTGACTAGAGTGAAGTCAGTTCGTTCCTGCCCTGTCCCACTTGCTGTCGTCAAATGACGTGGCCAGTTTTAAAACCAGGCGATAGGGTTCAGCCTGCATTCAAAGGGAACACCTTGCTGACTCTGCAACTCACAGTCGTTGTTCTTAATGTATTAATTCTGACTTATATAGCCGTGCCAGTGGTTTGGTGCAGCGTTTCCTAACTTAGATCCTGGTGAGTGCACTGCACACTGGCTCTTTTTCCATCTGAGCCATCTATTAATGGAGCTTAATCAGGCCATTAAGTGAGTACAGCTCTTACTGTCATTGTGCATTTCATCTACTATGCATTCTTTGTGCTTTTGGAGATATTTTGTACTTGCTGTTTGAGACAGCTGTCTCAATTAAGTCCAATTAGTTGTCCAATTAATAGGCAACTGCGCAACTAATGGCTCTTAATCAATACAGTGGAGTGCTTATCTGAATCTTTGATTTGTTTAAGAGGCTCAAATGCGGAGAGGTATCCAACTGAAACACTCTGACTTGAATCCATGTGTTATGGCAAATACACCTCCAGCAGCCTGTGCCTCTAGCAGATGACTAACTGAATTCACTCGCAGAGATCCACATCAGTATTCAGTTCACAGCTCAGTCTATAACCTGACTAACTGAGAGCTTGGCTGTAATGAAAAGCATAGGACTATGCCCCCAGCTTGAAAGACGAGGAGCATTGTCGTAAAATTTGCGGGCTGGCCTTTTTTTTTTAACAGAAGGCTTTGTTTGATTCGATTTGGGGAGTGAGATTGAATTTTGATGCTGGACTGTGCTAGGGGTGAACACTGAACACCTATGAGTCATACCTGCAAGCATACAGAATGACTCAGTTTCCCTTCCTTGTGTGCATTCATCCGAGAGAATTCAAATTATCATCCATCCCGGCTGTTAATTTACACATATGCTCGTTCCCATCTGAAGGCTTTGTTGAGCTTTTATGAAGTGATGATTGGTTAAATAATGAGTTTGTCCCATCAATTATTTTTACATCAACTGAACATGAACGCATGACCTGTTTGTGCCCTGTGCAAACGCAAGGTGTTGTATGTCTAACAGTCGGTGAATATGTATTTAGGTACACCTTTTTTCACTTTGCTGGTAGGTTTTGGATGCACGTCTACACACACAAAGATCCTACCAGACGAATGGTTCTCATTGGCTGAGAATATCAGCGTGCTGATTATTCAGCAAAGCGCCTGTGACAGGAGATAGATGGGCATACTGCAGAGGGGAATAGCCCGGCTGTCTGAAGCACTCGCTATAAACCATGCAGCATATAATTAAGAGCGCTCACAATGTGATTACCGATTTTCAGTCTGCGGGTCGATACTTCTTCTCCTGAATGTATGCGGGGTCAATTCCGAGCATTTATGGTAGAAAAACCAAAACAGAGAATAACCAAAAGTGCCATTATAAACGTGTTCTGTTACAGCCGGCCACTATGATGAACTGGATGCAGAGATTGCTAGAGTAATTTTTAGAAATAGCCCAGTCATAGCATTTTCATACTCATTCACTTTACGTGTTGCTTACATAGCCCAGAATAACTTAATCATAAGGACTAACATGAAGATTCCACGACAGTCAAAATCACATGCCCCCTGGCCTCATACTAATCTCCTCATCAGCCTCTATACTGATTCCAGGTTAGACTCAGTGTCAGGCTAAGATAGGCATTCCAAAGTGTTATGGATGCTATTTTGCAACAACTAAGGAGACGACGCTGTAGGTTCCTCAATTAAACTCTTCCAGATATGTTTTGAAATACAACAACAATGCCTACACATGCTGTTACGCACAGTTACAAAATCTTTGGATTTTATGCTGCCTCTTCTCAATGGTCACCGACGGAGGTTTGCGGCAGCACATCAAAGACAGGTGTAGGCAGAGTGAACAGCTGGCAGATAATTGGGGAGAGATAAAGAAGCACCACGGCACCATAACTGCCTTCAGACAAGTTGGAGGGGGAGTGGGGGGGGGGGGGGGGGTTGTCCCATGTGTCATCTCCTCCTGGAGAATTAGCGTGGATGATGTCGACACAAGCTGAGAGTTAGGGAACACGTGCCGAGCCGTGTGGAGCTGATAAAACCCGCGCAGAGCGCCAACAGCTCTGGTGGGGCCGTGGTCTTTAGATGAATCGCCACAGCGACGGCCATATTGAAATAAATGCGGAGAATACACGAACGGGGGGCGGCGTACCCCGTGTGAATGGATCAATGAGATATTCTGATTTTATGGGCTGTCTGGGTTATATACAGTCCGTTGCAGTGAGCTGTCTCACAGAAGAGTTGTGAAGCTGGGGGGTGAACAAAAAATCAATCTCAACACTTCCACAGCCAATTTAAATTTCATTTTGTTTTCAGTGACTGGGGAATGGTCCTCTGTGAGATCTGTTATTTCACTGATGTGAGAGGTAACAAATAGTGCCTCTATCAAACTTACTTTATTTGCTCGTTTATTTCTGTATCTACTCATATATTTGTTTGTTTGTGTGGCTGGCAGCTTGCAGCTCTGCTGAAGTCCTTTCAGCCTATTAGATGATCAACCGTGCCCTGAAGAATTAATTTATGTCAAAGCATAACAAACTCTGAAGTCCTAAAATCTGGGGAATTTATTACTAACATAGGTAGCCTAACATCTAGGCCTAATGGATACTGTATACTGGCATATGTTCAAAATAGTCCATATAATTTAGGATAATTCTGAGGAGTATGCGGTTGTATACTACGTTTACACATGGGGATGGCGACTCTGTAAAGACTTACGTAAGTTTATGACTGAGAATCGATTTTGAATTTTACTGTATTGCCAGGAGAGCAGGGTGATAGTGGCTTTATTGGAGAAGCCGCATCACCTGTTTTCCTGGGTGTGGAAAGAAGATATTGGGAACGGAGAGCTTGTCTTGTTGATATTCTGCAGTTTTGAAAAGCATAGCTCTAAACCTATAGAGGGGCTTGTGACAGCGGGTGAAGGCAACATATTCATGAGGTGAGATGTGTTCAACTGAACAAACAGCATGCGAAATACATCTCTGCAAAGGGAGAGCCTGGGAGATTTCCTCTCTGTGAAAATGTGAATTGTAGGCAAACTGGAAAGAGATACACGTAGAAAGTGCATCTATTTTTAAAGGCATTTATTTTTAAACGAGACGAAAGTAGCATACCCTTTCCTGAAGCTTGCGTCATCTTTAAAGCCGCAGCGCACGGGTTGCTTAACCAATTTCACAACCCATGCTGGCAGCCTGATTGGCGAAAAGGTTATATTTCATACGCTAAATATTAATAAACGTTGGCAATGTTCCAGGGTCAGGACTGTCTTGACAACATAGAGGATCGAGGTTAACGAATGTGTAAATGTCTGCGGAAGTTAAAAGGCCCGTCAACATATGATTTATTTTACTGGGCAGCCGCAATCCACTCCGGTGCTCTGACCCGCTTATGCTGCTCCACCGGTAAATTATGACTATCCTCATAAAACTGAAATTTTCATAATTGTTCCAAAGGTAAAATATGCCATTGTTTCTGCCATATTTCTATCATAATTGCCATTTTTCACACCCATCTCCTCTCAATGCAAAGACGATTCATTTTTTTGTAAAGCAAATCACTGCCGACCGCCGCAAAACAACATGAGCAATCAATTCAAACCTTGTGATTAGTATTCTTCTACAGCCCCCGATTTCATTAATTTCGTTGAAGGTATTAAATGCTATGCTGAATGCATGGCCTATTGCGAAAACGTGTTAAAAACCTCTATGAATCCAATTCATGTCGTGTATTCTATACGTCAAATTATAATTCGTGTCCTGAGAGAAGGGAGTACCAGTTAGCCTCCAGCCACAATAGTCGGGAGATGTGGAAGTGGTGTTAGTAATAACAGCCGGAAGCTGGAACTCTGGACCAATTCTGCTGTTTGACAATGACGTCTGTGTCTATGACAGTTTGCTCGGCCAGTTTTTATAGAGGTTGCGTTAATGATGATCGCTCTGGAGGCGCGGGGCGGGGGTGGGGGGGGGGGGGGGGGGGGGGGGGGACCGGCTCGGCCACTCCATTAGTTTTGTCCGTGCGCATATTATAAAAAGTGAAATACGCCTCCGCCCATTCTGACAGGAGTGAAAGCAGTTTCCTAATAATGAGGAAAATTGATTTCAGCCATACGTCACAAATGACAAGCATCTGAAAAGCCATGATAATAAAAAAAAAACCAGACACCGTTGGAAACAAATCATTCAACAGCGCCTCAGTACATAATAGTGTGCTCTGCGCATCTGTCATTTTGGGCACTTAAACCAAAGCACAAAAGGACATTTAATTAAAGCGTTCAGAACGCAAGGGTAAATTAATATGTGTACAAGTTCAGGGCAAGAGACTTCAAGCTAGATGCAAGCCGGTCTGTGAGAAAGACTGTCCTGCACTCTGTGGATGATTTAAATTAAGACAATGAATATGTCTATATGAAATTACACACGGCAGGCAATTTAGATGAAAGCACAGAGGAGTGGCTGGTGTGCTCAGACAAGTAAATAGTAAGCATGTCATTAGATGGATGCTGACAAAACTGATAATTTCAGCACACATTATAACTCTGCCATTCATGGATAGGGTGGTAAATTTGAAGCGCTTCCAGGGAGTTTTTTCTTTCTGAGCAATGCTACACCCCCTGGGGTCCTTTCACACCAAATGCAAGGACAAGCTGTCAGCTTCTGTCCCGAATCTATTCTTCAACGCCTCTCTTAAAAAAACTGCAAAGGGTGTTAAAACTGAATGGTAAGATTTTCCTATATTCTTCTATTTTGTGAGGCTGAGATAAGCCCCAGATAAGCTCTATTCCATTCCAAACACAAGATCAGCCTGTAAAAGTCAAGCAGACCAGTGTCTGCTTGTCTTTCCACAGAAGGGTCAAGGAGCGTGGTGTGTCTCACGACCTTTGACCTGTTACGCAGCACTTTCAAGGACATACAGTAACTGCACCTGTACATTGAAACCTGTACACAGAGTCACACAGCCAATGAACCATAGACAGAGAAACATAAACTTTCTCTAAAAGGCAGCTACAGACTGAAGTAATGATTTCAGATACAGATTCAGAGCTCAGAAAATCAGACTTTGTAGTAGATAAAACTAATAGGGACAGCAGGCATACCATCTTACAGGCAGCTCAAAACTCACCCCCAGGTGCTAGGCACACAAGAAATAGGGAACATCCAGAGTAATGCTTGTTCAGCATGTGTGAGGCAAGTGGACAGTGTAAATTTTAACAGCAGATGTATTTTTGATTTTCACTGAATTATAGAGGTTGTCTTTTTGAAACACCTGAATAACTTGTTTTGTACAATGAAAGTATTTTTAGGGGAGATACTGAACACACCACAATCTATATACACCAATTTTTAAAGATCAGCTCAAGACGAAGCTTCAGATTGATTGAATGAATGAATGAATATGATTGAACTGAAGGACAGGCGCATGCAGGGAATTTCATCCCACTCAGACATCATCCAGAATAGTTTTGCCAATTAGGATTGGTCAATTAGGAAGCAGAACAAGATAGTTGTGTGCATTATATGGAGGTGAGGCATGGGCTCTGCTTGCTTAGCAAAATATTAATGTCTAGTGATGACTCTCATCCCTTTCAGAATGCTAGTGCTGCCGTATAGGGCAGAGAGGACTATGCCTCCATATGTCTTATGAGCAATCACCAGACTATACTCACTAGCCAGACCACTCAGCACAGTAACCTTGAGATACCTGGATGTCATCCCCCTGCAAGGCTGGGCCACTCCCCCTGTGTTTTCTGGCCCCCAAATTGTTGCATGAGTTTCCCGGCATGATCAGGACAATCACTGGCTATCTTCCACTGCAGACTGAAAACTCACATCTTCAGATTGCATCTGGGCTCCCCAATATAATTTTTACAGTACTTACATCTTACTTTTGTGTATATCACTTCAGCTGTATTATAGCACATTTTGCATTGTTGCTGATGTTTTGATCCACATTTTCAATATGGCACCAGTTATTGCATACTTCAAATATGGCCTACCATTTTCTGCATGTACTCTAGTTTACATTTACATTTACATTTATTTATTTAGCAGACGCTTTTATCCAAAGCGACGTTCAAAAGTGCATACAGTAAGTATAGCGACAGTACGGGGACAGGATGTGTACACTTCCACAATGAGACATTTCTCAGCTGAGAGCAAGGTCTGTTTGAGGAAACAGTACTATCAGATTTGTACAACTACAGCGTATAGGGCAACTAATACGATACACCTTCAAACAGCAAACTTCAACAACTTCAACAACAAACAGCGCAATGAGTGTCAGGGTAAAGGCGGTGACAAGAAACAATTCAAAAAGTACAGCAGTTTATGACAGCACTGATTTGGGGGGGACAGCAATTTTGTGTTGGGTAGAATTAGGTAAATATCTATGACCAATAAACATTCATAAAATGGACATTACATTTTGAGAATGCCTGCAAACTAGTGAACCCCACTCTTATAACAAGCCCCTTTAAGACCAAGAGAGCACTAGAGAGAGAGAGAGAGAGAGAGAGAGAGAGAGAGAAAACACTTGATAAAGACATAATTGCTGCTATCATTGCAGGGTAAATTCATTTTACGGTTCACAAGGCACGTTCACGCAAAGCATGGAGGCAGGATTGATCTCACCGCGACCCAGGGTGACCTCCGAGATTAGCTTTGTGTGAGGGGTGGAAAAAAATGCAAAGGGGTGGGGGGGGGTGATGACGACAAGCGCTGAGATGCAGACGTCACAGACTGACGCAGGCCTCTCTGCCACGAAGGAGAACAGAGCGCCGAGCACGGCGTGTACAAGCAGACACATTAGGAGGAGCACGGCACTCTCACAGCAGCACCTATGCTGTGCATAACTGAGGCGACAGCCCAAATACGGGAGCTCCGCTCTGTTAGGATTTCAGAGGCGCTGCATTCACTGTCTGATTGCTGAGCACCTGGGTGTCTTAAACAGAAACAGTGTGTTTCCCTCCCCCTCATTGATCCTGTTTACAGCACTCACAGGGCTGTCTCTGGTCGTTAGTGTCCACGAGCGGCAGGCCGCGACGTAATGGAGGATATTTAGGAGAGGCGAACGCCAGCTGACGCAGATTCGAGAGCGAGACAACTGCCGCTCTGGCGATCATAATTACGTGCTCAGGCAGCGGTGTTGCCTGCGCAGATTAAGCTCCTCTCGGTTAAACAGGGGTCGAAGCCCGAATGAGCCCACTCTAGGTGAGCGTCTATGGAGATATCCCTGAAGGAATTCCCAGTGGCAGGCGCCCATTCGCGAGCCCGTCAGCCGCAGGTGGAGGGGAAGCTGCACTGCCACGCGGCATCAAATCAAGGGAGCGCGACAAGATTCCTCTGTGTCATTGCGTTTGAGGACGTTCTCTGCGTGCGCGAATGTGTCAAACATGTTTAGCGTGTCTGCTCCATCTGTCATAGGGATTGTCCTGGTGAAAAAGACATATGTGTCACCATATTTGATGGTAACACTTCCAAAGATGTGATTTACAATATAGAGGAATTACAGGATATGTACATCTGTTGTATGCCTTTATTATCCAGTGTGCGAATAATATACAGCGGTAACAGCAGAGATGTTGGGCAATTTATGAAGTTTATTTTGACATAAATACTGTAAAATGTGGGTTTTGAGTTTTATGATACAGCTCTTTATCTGAGGGATCATTTCTGATGGCCTCAACATTCATCATAGAGGCATGCTACTCCTGCACAAGGGACCAGTTCTGAAGCATTTGACACAATCCACCTCCCAGATGATATGTAGCAATGTTTAACCGCGGGGTGCTGCAGGTGTTATAATTGTACTACAAAATTACAATTGACAGAAACCGATGTTCTGCTTTGTGCTTCTCTTCCACACAGCAAGGTCTTTCTCTCCGACAACTGTGAAGAGCCCTAATTGAATGTCTGACTGAGGCTGAGGAAAGCATTCAATTGCAGGGTTTTTTCTTTTGGTCATGAGAACAGGAGAATAATTCTTCCCTACAGAGCTTTTCCCAGCTTTCTTTTGTGTATGAATCAAAATGAATTAAGCCATTAGCTGCAACTGCAAACATGCTCATTAAGAGGCCTGTCATACCTCTCGAATACCCTCCCGCTCGATCACTAGATTTCTAGCTGTAGTGTGTCATCCATCTGTGACATCAGTATTGAGCCAGCACAACCAATGAGGGACCACTGTGGGCGAAGTATTGTTCCACTGGTTTTATCTCATTGGGTCTGCCTTAATCTGCATATCAGGACAATTTGCAATAGTTTGTCTGACCTGCTGAACCTTGCATTATGATGCATATTGGTATGCACTGGCATGCATGATGTCCCAGACTTATATATCTTACATTTACATGTATTATCTGTTTACATGGCTAGATACTATCTGATAGAGCTCAGACAAAGAACCCTGCTCAAGAGTAGTGTCCACCCAGAATCTGAATCTGTAACTAAGTGTTTTGCCACTACAACACACAATCCTGGTAGACCACACATAATGAAGCACTTTCAGTCATTGATTTCATTCAATCCAAGTATATATTAAGCAATAATTGTGTGAAGTTAAACATACACCCTTTAAGGATTTGTGCATGAGCTTTGCAGCTATTTTTTGGAGTCTGAAGTTAATGCCAGTGTGTGAGTTCTCTGCTTATGTTGTTTATGGGTACTAACACAACTGCCGTTTAATTTAGATGCAGTCAATGCAGGCATGCAACACAATGCCCTGCCCCTAAAGTAGCCAGCTAATTCCATCCCCCAAAAAGTTTTGTGCATGATATCAGATTTTGTGCTTATCTTCTTCTCCGCTCCCAAAATCTCAAGCAGTGACTCAGTCTCTTAGGCTCCACTTTGCTCCCCCTGCAAATTTTGACTCCCCTCCATCTTTATAAGGCTGCTTCTCCCCTGATAGTGGCCCTGTTTTGAAGTGCATTACTGCACAGACGCTGTGCTGATTCTCAGCAGTGGAAAGCCACCTTTTCAAGCAAAGGAGCTTTTCTTTCGCGTCCTTACACTGCGATCCGTTGGTCTGACGCATGTGCACACAGAACCTGAAGACGAGGGAGTTTGAAGGGTCCCTTTGAAGGGTCCCTTTGAATCCTAGGAGTGTGTTTGTGAAGACGTCCTTGCATCCGGCACGTTCTGCTTCGACCGTTCTGCTGTGCTCCGAGGCTCATCTGTCACGCAGCCTTCTATTCCAGTGTAACCCTGTCCTGTCGAGCCCTTGAGCGGCAGCACATTGGGGCTGGTTTTTCAAAGGGCCGGTTATGGAAGGTTATCAAGGGAGGAGTGTGGGTGGAGGGATTTCAACCACAACAGGACCTGGAATGACTGGCTACTTTGAATTCAAAAGGACTGTCCTCATCTGGCCATTGAAGCCATTCAAGTGCTTAACCCAGCCCTGCTGGTTCTGAGTCATCTCTCTCATTTCAGGTGAATGGGATCATTCATAAGTGCAGCCTCATAAGAGTCTGATAATGTGAAAGCTTCTGAAGGGCTCAATTGTACCTGGAGCATTTTTTTCTTTTGTCCTACTACTGACAAGTAAAATGAAGATGCTGATATTCAGCAATAACCTTGGCTGATGTCATGCATAATGTGTACTATGACAGAAATGAAAATTGCTGAATAATACGCCTCATGTCACTAGGCCAGCCTTACAGAGCACTGAATTTGCTGAAGGTTGATTAATGGAGGGTAATATCAGGCTCAGGTAGACATTTTATATGCTTTATGAAGGTCTTATAAAGCTCTACATAATGTAAAATGTGAGCGGATAACCTATTTATGACATCATTCAGATATTGGCACGCAATGTGAAAAATGTGAAAAAATGAAAAAATGTGCAAAAAGAAAACATAAAAACAAAATGCAATCCATTCTGAAAAAGACACAAGTTTCCTCTGCATGTCTGTGGGATTGGAGATGTTTAAACAAATGTAGCAGACCTTATTTTGCACGCACACACATGCATACACACAATACACAGACATGCACACACATGCATGTGCACACGTACACAGTACATGTGCATGCACGCACACATGCACACAGACACACACAATACACACCCTTACCTTTTTATTATCTTGATAAAAAAGCAGCACTTGCATGTTGGATTTGATGTATGAAAATACATCACATGACCATCCCACTTTCCCTGCACTGCAAATAAAAAGTGTCCTTTGCAGGCAGCTCCCATGAAAGCTCCACTGAGGATAAATGAGGAATGAGGGCTTCAGTCATTCCTGGATGCTCTGACGATCACCACGGTGATGTGGGCTATTTACCATCCCAGCCCCTCCCTCTGAAAAGAGTACTTTCCCCTCATACATTTTTATGGCTCTACAAGCCACACATATCTTCTTCTCTGTGGAACTGGAGGCAAGCCATTCTTCAACAAACATGCTGAGAATGAATTATAGTTGAAAGAATGAGATGAATATACTCATACACATAAATAGGCACACAGACACACACACAGTTTCTTTAATGAGGACTTCTGAACCATTATCGTTACATACGACTATTAATTGTGAGATAACTTGTAATTTGTAAAGTGTTAAGATGGAAAAAATATTAATGTTTGTGTTTGTATACAGTTGTTCTCACTGGTTGAAAAAGAGAGCAGGTGGTATTGAATATACCAGTCTGGTGTTCACAGGACAGTCGATGCTTATAAGGGCCTTTTCTAACAATTAGGACTGTACTTAAAAACCTTATGGACTGTTTGAAATGTGCCCAAAGGGGAAGCATGCCAGAGTGAGCGCTGAACTAAGCAATCCATCCAGGTAGCCTCACATTATAAATCGTTATAAATCTCCAGAGAGAGCTCCTGGATGGACCTCTGTTTGTATGTTCTCTGGAAAGGGCAAAAGATAATGCAGATACCTCAGTCTGACTGGCAGGCACATGTGGATATCAGTACTTGCAAATGACTGTATATTCTGTTGTCTCAAATTACTGTAAAAGCGTATACTGTAATAGCACAGCAGTTCTGTGCAGGTGGGGGGGCAATTTTGAGCAAGGCATTTTAACGGAGACTTACTGAATGGCTCTGTGATTAAAATGACAATTCACTGCTCACAAAAGTCCATTTTGTGAGCAGTTGCCTGGAAACAGTTGCTGATGCTGCTCCCCATTCAGGGGTTTGCATTATGACATCATAAAGGACAAGTGTGGTTGTGCAACAAAGTGGTCCATTAGGATCCCTCCACGGTGTCTTTTACACAGCTTCTCCTCTCCTGTCAGATCAATGAAGTCAACTAAGTGCGGTTGCACTCGGTTACTGCTTGGATGGGAGGTCTCCAGGAACATCAGCATGCTGATAGAACTAGGTTTTTTTGTGGGCCAGCTGGACAGACCAAGTCCCACTAGACCAAGCAGAAATTTCCCCTGTGAAGTGACAGGCACCGGGCTTGTCTTTTGAAGCAGCCGCGCACAGATCCTCTGATCTGTCATCGTATGTGGGACACCCAGTTCTGTGCAGTATCTGTAATACACTGATCCAAGAAAAACAAGAACCCTCCTTCAGATGAGAGACAAAGCCAATGTGTTTCTGAAGATCCTGTAGTGCTTGTTGCAAACCGAAGGGTGTTCCCCAGTGCCCTGGCCAAATTCCTAATCTGGCTCTCTCAATCTGACTAATGACTCTAATAAATCTGACTCTGTCTAATAATCCCCCACTTTTATTGGCTAAACAACCTCGTTGTGCAATGACATGTAGTGAAGGCTCTGGTGCACTATGGCTGCCATGCTTCACCCAGGTGGCGGCTGCAACACTCCGTTGGGGTCAGACTGAGTCACCTCTCATCCCTGTCACCTGTTCTAAAGTGCTTTCGGGTCCTGGAAAGGTTCCACGTCAGGAAAAAAAAAAATGATGCATTCATCTCAGCCCATTCATCAGTCTGTGACAGCCACCGGCTCTCAGAAGTGTGTGTGTGTGACTGATGAGATCCTGGGAGTGCAGGAAGAGAGAGAGAGAGTCAGAAGACTCAGAGGGGGGTTCATGGGAGGCCGCGTGAGGGATGGGGGCTGACGCGGGAGCTCGTACGCTGTGAGGGGGAAGCCGCCGGGGACCGAAGTAGCTGGACTCTTCACAGCTTCTCTGCCGAGCCCATGGGAGAAAAGGGGGGGCAGAGAGATCCAGCTGAAAGGATCAAAGCCTGCCTCATAATCCGAATAATGTTGTGGGATACAGTGGAAGTGTGAATCACCAGAGACCATCCAAAGTCTCTGTATGGTATCACTCGTTTCTCCTCTGCTGAGCACAGGCAGACACTTTTTAATGCAGTTTGTTCATTAACAAGGCAGGGAAACTGGAAAGTAACTTTGCACAGATTGGGGAATTTTCCTCCAGCACAGCTTTGTAAAGTAAACAGGTGACTCGGGTTATTGCCGATCTCCTCGAACAGCATGTTTACACTGTTTCCTTTGCGTCTCCGATGCATAAATTAACACCTGCGGAGGCAACATTATTCATGAAGGCACAACAACTGAGGCCCTCACAGCTTGAAAACGGCACATCAAAGTGAAGGGATTATTCAAATGTTGTCTGAAGTTTTGACAGTGGGTTGCCAGTCCCATTCATGACGAATGGCTCGGAATGAGGGATTTTCTGCTTATCCGTTCCCGCCACCGGTCCTGCATCTGCGTGTGGATGACTGGCTGGAGCGGCTCTGTTTACTCAGAGCTGCAGGGACATAATCTGCAATGCAGTGCTAAATAAAAAAACAGATACAGAGATTTGAGACCGAAGGAGGCCAGCCAAGCTGTGGGGACTGATGATGCATCCCTCAAACTGGCATCCAGGGATGCTGCTGTTCTACCCGCAGGTGCTTCATCCCGGCTTCTCCAAAACCCAGCTATGTGGGCTTCTGTGTGGCTCAGTCATTCAAAGATCTCCTTCTGCCCCCCCCAGACCCAGTTAGAATCTCAGTCGTGCCACTTGCCAACTGACCAGACGTCTGTGGTAGCAGGTCCGTCGGCCAACCTTTGGCACCCTTCTACTCACCAGGCACCTATGAGTTGCTCAGATGACGTCGGGCAGATGCGCCAATCTTCTGTTTGACATCTGCCGTCCTGGTGCACTTTGGGACTTAGAGTTTGAAGAAGAATTGTGTGTGTGCGGCTGTATCAGCTGATTGCATTTGGCTTACTTTTGTCTCCTGTGCAGGTGCAGAGGCTAATTGCGGTGAGATGAGCTTAATGTACAACTGCCAATTCCAAATCTAGAGTGACAAAGGAGGAGAAAATATATACATGCATATGCTGCAGACTGCTTTTTAGTCACCATAGATACAAGCATCCATGAAGCAAATGAATATTGCAATGTAATTATAGCACTGGGATTATTTAGATTTGACCTCACCCACAGAGAAGCAAGATCATTTTGTATCGTCTGTTATAACAAAAAGCATGATCAGTGTCGGCAATTGTTGCAAAGCTTGGGGTGGCTGGTGTTTAACCCCTCCCACTGGCTGATTGATTATATTAGCTGCATTGCACCAAGAACTCATTAACTGTAACCATAATGTGGCCATTATTAGTTCATGCAATGTGCACTTATGTTAGCGCTGCTATGGCTAATTGGACCGTGAAGGAGAGCTGACAGCTCTGAGGAAATCTGGGCTCTTTATTGCTTAATCCCAAGGAAAAGCCCTCATCCTAGGGTGTCTCACATACTGTGGATTATGTTATATTATTTACACAACTGGATATACAGATGAAGGCATTACAGTTAGGAAATGCAAAAACAGCACAACCCCCGACACCCACTGGAATCAGAACCTGTAACATATAACTCCATTTCCTGAACCATTTAATCACAAAGAGGAAGTAAAGTGTTTGGAAGTCCAAAAAGTGTGTGCATGTGTGCGTGTGTGCGTGTGTGTGTGTGTGTGTGTGTGTGTGTGTGTGGGCAGGTCATTAAGTGACCTGTCAAAATTACCTTCACTTCACCCAGACCTCTGTGGTTCTGTCTGTAGTCTTACAGACAAATGGCATTTATGAACCAATGCTGTCAAATCTTGACAGAGACCTGCCTTGAAGCTGGCCGAGGATGATGGGGATGGAGTCACTCACCAATGGCCAATCACAGCATTCCTCCACCCTGCAGCACCTAACTGTCAGTCTCTTTTGCTCACTATAGTGGGTGCCAATGTGGAGCAGTAGCTTAGTCTTGTGTCCACAAGGGTTGTAGGTTAACAACCTGGATTGCACCGGATAACAAAATATGAGTCTGTACAAATGGGAAAAAGGCAAATGTAAGTCGTGTAAAGAAAGCAGGAGGACAAGAAGCTGTCCAAGGAAACAGTAGGAGGTCAGTGCAAGGCAACATGGTTATTGACAGACACACTGAAAAGTGGCAGAGCAAGGCTTTACAGTGGAAATCTGTAGAGCCGAGTCATGAACTCTCCTAGAATCTCTGTGGTGTGGAGAGAGGTAGTGAGAAGTATTTTTCACAGTAAGTGCTGTGAAAGAGTAACGGCAGGCTTCACTGGGTCCCAGGAAAGTGTCTGTCAGTTTATACTGTTTACCAATCATATTCGTCTACCTGCTGTATGTGCCTAACTTTCCGTCTCTCGGAGAATGGAGATAGCGGAGAGAAACACCTTCCAAGGGCCGCCTTAAATTGGTGACTTCGCAGTAATTATGTCCTGTGTGGTTGCCATGGAGACCGGCGAACAGCAATCAGTTTAAACAAGCACCTGGCCCTCTGGGGAGGACCTGTTTTTTTTTTGTTTGTTTTTAAGAAAACATTGCAATTGTAAGAAAAACTTATTGTCAAGCTTAATACAGATACTTTGTCAGTCATCATCGCTCACTGGTCTCTCAGGGTTTTAGTTCTTAGAGGGGAGATTGGATATGCCAGAGCTAAATATCCTTAAGGCCACTGAATTTACTGTGCCTGCATTTTGCCTGTTGAGAAATGACAAGTGATAAAGAACATGAGGTGGAGCGTAAGCAGAAGGCCTGTGTTTTGACTGGTAATGACGATGCGCCTGCTACTTCAGACTCTTAATACCATTGTGCAACTTTATAGCTAGAGCCCCCCCCCGTTTCTGGATTGAATTACAAGGTGTAATTTTATTTAATTTTATTTTTGGTTGCTTTATTGATGGCTGGCTGTTCCAGAACAATGATGTCTCTAGAATGGCAAGAGACAGTTCCCACAAGTCCAATTTTCAGTCCCAACTACTGCATTATGACCATTTAACATGTATGTGAAAATAGATCTTGAAAGTTATGTAAAAAGCCAAAAACATTCGAAAGAGAGGAAAAGGGTTTATTTGGATGTAAACACAAAGGAAGCAGATGTTACTAGATGAATTTACAAGTGCATGATTTGTCCAACCAGATACTTTCCCCGGGATTTATTTATTTTTTAAATGACCTCAGACACCTTTAAGGAAGGGTATCAACAGTTTTGAGGGGCCTGGCAGTTTAAGGGTGAGGATAGGTGTGTGTTTCAGGGAGCTGCAGGAGCTGGTGAAACCTCATCAGCAATTGTCTGATTATCTTGTAAAACACACCTCGGGGCACTGCAATAAGAGGTTTCTATGGCAATGACATCAGTAGAGCGTGCCACATCCTCTCCACATACATCTTTATTATCTTCAGGAGAAAGAGCAATGAGACTGTTCAATTGCAGGCTGCTGAAGTTGTGCTAACATCCGACTCCTCTCGCAGTTTCCACACATTGGGCCTATTTACACTGAGTGTTTGAACTGACACTGATGAGAGCAGCAAGGCTTTTGAACCCTGGAATGGGTGGAGCCAATCATTGACATCTTACTTGCATGAACCAATCGAAAGGCTTTGTTCTTCATCGGGAGGGCGTGACAGTTCCGCCCTTTTTGGAGTTTGTGAAGCCTTATTGTCCAACACCACTAGTAATTTAAAGTAGTAATCAGTGGTAATTTAAAGAAGACCAGAAGTGACAACCCGCTGGCCCACACCCATTCCACCACATGGCCAGCTTTTCAGGCCTTAAATAACACTGTTATTTAAGACTGTTCCAGGCAGGGCCGGGCAATGAGTCACAGCTTGATACCATCATGTGGTGGAGCTGTCTCATCATCCAGCTCTCACCTTACAAAGTATATCAGTATCGTATGATTTCTACCACTGGACCTGTTTGTTAAATCCCTACCATTATTTCAGTGTATAAGTTCCACACTATGAAAGAGGGTGACCAGTTTGCCCCTTATTTTGTCCCTGACAAGCTTTACTGGCAGCATGACATGACAACAGTAAGACACAATGACAAAATGACAACCGTAAGACGGAAGCTGAAATGGAAATGGCATCTAACATGACAATTTGGCACAGCTCAGACCCAGGACAAACCCAAGAGGCGTGGATCCAGCTGGTCTGCTGCAGTGGACTCCCAGTGACCACAGAGGTTATGGGTACAGGGCTACTGGTGTGAAGTCCCTGTCCTGCCTCATGACCTTTGTTGTACTACATTGTTTTGAAATGTTATCATAGGATGTTGCACTTCAGCTGAGCTTCTCTGTGTCTGTGTGTGAGGCAAAGCTGTTTCTGATGGGGGAGGGCCTGGATCCTGGTGTCTGAGCTGTGAGCACAGGTCTGGTCTCAGCTGATAACAGTAGCTTGCCGACTCGGCTGCATTTTACACTTCACAGCTGCGGCACCACCACTCCCATCAAAGGCGAATGGTGGATTTCACCAGCACACTATGGCCGGAAGAGGCTGATTTCATAGTGGGGGGCAAAGAAAGCTTTTGGACTGTCTGTACCCTGCCAGCATTTCCCAGACCATTGTCCCTGATCTGTTTTGTTTCCTTTTGCTGGAACGGCCCTCGATGTCTGTTGGAAAGACACGTAACCCTGATTGTGTGGAAGAAAAGACCATCCAGGCCATATTAACATCAGTTGGTAATTGACCACTTGAGCCTGTCAGGGTTGAAATAGCAGTCATTTTTGGTCTGGTGCACAGTGTTTTTTTTCCCTCTGTTTGGAACACAAGGGCACTATAGGATAAATCCATAACTCCTCTGCTGTTTCTCCTCCCACCTCTCGAAAAAACCTGACTGCCCCCCCGTTGACAACCCTCAGGAACAGAAACACTCTCGCCCGCTCCTCTCCTCCCTGCCAGCCCTCACTGCTAATGAGTCCCTTGGCGAGACTTATGCCTCATACCTGGCACAAGAACACGCCAAGATAACCTCTCCTGCTAACGGCCATTGTGTAGTCCCCACCAACAGAGCACACGCATTGTAGGTGCTTGCTGTATGATTGCCATAAAATTAGAATGATTCAGATGTTTCTCCTTGTTGGAAGCAGTGCGCAAATGACTATGACAGGTTGGCAGTTAGGGCAGCATACAGCAGTAACACATTGAATTTCTTGCACAGCTTCATCAATTTAGTGCGGCGCAAGGGCTAATTCTTCTGTCAAACAGACTTCTGTGAAAGTGTTAGCGGTCTCACTAAGCGACCATAGAGTGAACACATCAGATTTTCAAACTTTTCTCATTTGTTGGGTAGAACCAGGGATGTTTCTAGTTGTTGAAAAGATTTGGGGCTAAGTCAAGTTTGCCTGTATGACGTGTGTTCGTTGATTGACTTTTTTTTTTTTTTTGAAGGGAGATCACCATCGGTAGGTTGGGGAGGTTACATCTACCTTTATAATAAATAAATATTATCACACCTTCGGATGCTGCAAGTCAAGTTTCCGCTCTGTTACACAGTCTGTAAGCCGAAAATATTTGGGGCTAGGCTTAAAATATTCGGGGCTATAGCCGAATGATCGGACATAACGACGCCACTGGGTAGAACAGAGTCATAATTCTGACACGAATTCAGCCATAATTCAGTTTCTGCTCCACTGCAAGTTTCTGCATCGACTATGAGAGATTGGGTGTCTATTTCTTGTACGGGATGTCATGGAGGACTGGATGATTTGACAGGAATCAATCGGTAAATCCAGCAGGCCGGGTGACTCTACAGACACGCTGTCCTGGCGAAACGCAGACGGGGCCCAGCCTGCTGAGTGACAGCGTCGGGCCCGTGACGCCATCGCTCTGGAGACGCGCCTGCCTAGTGTGCGGGATGTCTCCGGGCAGCGCGCCCGCGGGCAGGCCAAAGTGATGCTAATTTAAGATGACGTCCCCCCGGCTGACCGGAGATCAGTGGTGGAACTGCACAGTGGTGGAACTGCAATGAACAGCAAAGCCGACAGCAAAGACTTTAGACGCCACGGCATCAGTCATGGTCCCCCCCCCCTACTCCTTCCTCTTCCCCTTAATTCAGTCAATATTAGTACATGCATGGCCTGCAGCAGTGATTCATTCAGAATTATTTGTAAAAGTCTAAGATGTGGCTGCTACATCCAAGTACATTAGATACAGGAAATAGTAAGGCAATGCTTCATGTTGAGTACACAAGGTCCTCTTTGTAACTGCATTGATATTAATTTGACTACTTCATATCAACATCTTGACACAAATTTTTTTTACATATAATCCCAACCCTCCCTCACAATAATACTAACCTGAATCTCATCTCTAGCCCTATCCTTGAATGCATCAATTCACTTTGCCTCAAGCCTTAACCAAACCCAGTAACCAATCCTAATATTCTCTGCACATACACAAGTTAGCTAGGTGCAATATGCAATTGTGCGGCAACTGAATTTATACGGGTGAATCCAGTATAAAGCACAGGCAGTGGGGACAGAGCAGGTTTAAGCAACCCATATTTCCCAGGGGTCTCAGAGATTAGTAGATTAATTTAAATTTGTGATGAAATGGTAATCCTGTGTTTCCAGATGTAAACCAGCATCTGCGTAGGGGTGACTCATTTTGCACCTCATTTACACCTGGGACATCAGAGGTGGTGACTCTCTCTCCTCCAGGACCATGGGCTCCCCACCTTGAAGAGACAGAGGAGCCCAGATTGTTCACTTCTGTCAGACCTTGAAACACAATAGTCAGTGAGGCAGATTTTGTCCTCGGGTCTGTCTAACTAAAAAAGTGGAACTCACTGATTTACTTATTGCGAAGTGACATCAATCACTTTTCTTCTGCGCCTGTCAAGATGAACAGAATGCGCACATTTGTTCAATATTACGTCGTTGTTAGTATGACGGCTTTATTTTCCTGAGTGTGTTTTTGCGGGTTTTAGGTGATGTGACGGCGGAGCTGAGTGTTTTTTTTTCTCCAGTGCGCGAATTACCGGGACAGCGACCGTGACTTCAGTGAGAGCAGCGCGAATCCATCAAGTGGCTGACAAAACGGTAGCGCGAGCCAGTGACGTCAGAGGCGGCGGAGAGATTATCCCTCGCGGCCAGAGCTCCGTTCGGCGGGTCACGGATTTACGGGCATCGCCTGCTCCGAGCGACAATTAGCACGGGAACCCGCAGTGGCCTTTTGCAATTAATTCTCACAATAGGGCCGGCCACCTATCCGCCCCACTCAATCAACGAACACACGTCATACGCACGCGGTAGGGTAAAGGTACACACAGCTGCATGTTGCCGTGGTAATTTAAGGTGTCGCACCTGCTGCTCTTTGAGTGTGTTGGGCGCAGCTAATTTTGTACTGTACTGTAATATCCAGACAATGCGTGCTTGAAGAGATTATTAGAACGTTAAAAATATACTCTCCAGGTGGGTTTTTACATGGCAGTGTGTATACAGATACAATATTATCAAATGGAAATTTCCAGCGTTCTGTGAGGCTGTGCTGTGAAATGGCAGGCTGTGTGGAACTGCTTGGTTATTGGATGGAGCAGGGGCAGTGGCATTGATCTGGGGAGGATGTTTATTACTGCTTTATATTTATCACTCTAGCCATCATGCTCATGTCACTCCCCAGGTAAAAGCATTTGCTGAATGAAATATTACCATGACTGCGGCTACCACTGCTACAACTATACTACCACTATTAAGAATGATAATGACATTAACTTTCATCCAAATCAATCAGCTACCCTCTAATAAGGCAGGTGGGGAGAAAAAGACAGAGAGATAGTGGGGATGACTTGACCTCTGGTCCACCAGACAGTTACAGACATAATAATAATAGAAGCAGAAATCCACAGATATTAACACTAAGAACCAGGATGAGATCCTAGATAGTCTGTAGGGTGAGATTAAACAGCAATGCTGCGTGATGGTGCCACCCTGCTGGCTGCTAATCTCCATCTGCAGCGGAGCAGAGACTCTGGTTTGGAAGACGAGCCGTCCCTGTTCCGTTTTAAGCTCTTTCAGAGCACAGCCCGTCACACCAGCCGCACCCAGGCAACTGACTCCAGCGATAGGCGATAGACTGGGGCTCACAAGAGATGCTGTCTGCTTCTGTTTGATGATATACCGCATTGACAGCCAACCCTGTGAACTGGGGCACATCAGCTCAGCCTCCTTCCGCGGGGTGACAGGAGTCCTGGTACTTGCCATGTTCGCCACGGGGTTCCAGATTTAACGCTCACAGGCGCAAGCACGCCGGCCTGGGCGCCCGAGCTGCGCCGGACAGAAAGCGCTGTCGCGGAGCATCAAAAGTCAGGGACGTCTCTGTAATTCAGTAGCGGTGAAGATTGCAGCCACAGTTTGAAAAGGCCTACGCTGCAAAGAGGGCTGTTATGTAACGGAAGGGGATAAAATGCAGAGTCATTTCAAGAAGCGGGAGGTGCGAGCGCGGGTCCTGGGAGTCGGCGCCGAGCCCGAGGTCCGCATCGCCCGGTTCAGGATTTATGGGCCAGATTAGGATCATTTTGGGAGCGGAGGTGGTTGGTGTGACAGTTCCTGAGACGCGAGGAAGGTAATGGGCTATAATTACCCACCATCTGTGGCAGACACGGGGCAGGGGCTGGGGGGGTGGCGTTAAGGGAGGGGGGCTTCCCTTGTGGTGAGTAGCCACCCCCTCCCACCACCCCCCTCCCACCCCTGGTGAATCTGCTCCCAATTCTCTCCGCCAGAGTATCCCAGACACAACTGCAGCTGATCCTCTCGGAGTGAGCAGGCAGGACTCTGGCTTCGAGCCTCCATTGTCACAAACCCCCAAGAGTCAGGATTCTGCCCACAACCAGGAGTCCAGGAGGGCGAGGGGGGGTCAACAGCTCGGCCTCATTCTCATCTGCGTACGCTTGGGTCTCTGCCTGGGAGGCGCTGTGCTTTTTGAGGAAACTGCAGGAGTCCCCGCCGTTAATGCAAGCGTGGCAGACGACACAAACCCAGATTACACCCGTCTGCCTTCACTATGAGAGCGTCTCCGGCCCGTGGAAGGGAGAAGAGTCTCGGCCTGGCCCGGTTTCATTCCCATCGCCTTGAAGCGAGAGGGCTAACACAACAGCGTGCAGCCCCGCTGAGATCCCACCGTTTCAGCGAACCAGATCAAAGGCGAGATTATCTCCCATGGGGTCTGACCTTCTCTGTGCACCGCTGCGTAATGGGGACACTGCTGCGAGGAGGTGGGCCAATGCTCCACTCCCCACCCTCCCCCACCCTATCCACTCCTCTCACAGTTTGGTCTTTGTGCTAATAATGTCCATCATTACATTTGAACTATGACTTTTCCTTCAAGCAGCCAATCACTCCACGCAAAGGCCAGAGCCCCTCCCGTTCTGCAGCTACCTACCTTCCGTTCAACTGTGGGTCTGCTTTAGAATAGACGAGAACTGAAAAGCTCAGAGACAAGCTGTGACATGTGACTTTAGTCTCTCTCCTAAGATAAGAGAGAGGAAGGCATGGGTTTGCTCATTCTGTCACCTGTCACAGGAATATATCAGGACGCTATCTATGGCCATAATTCCAATGTCCCAACTTCCAGGGCTACCAAACAAAGTCCCCCCTACAACAGTTCACACATGACACAATCCCAAAACAGACACATATTTGGAGGGGGTTCCCCAGGGTTCATCTATTATCCCGGTGGGTTAGAAGCCACCAAGCAACAGGACAGAAATCACTCCAAGATGGGTGTTCTTACAGTCGGCCAAAAGTGGAAACAGCAGGGGGTAGTGTGGAAGGCACCCTGACTATAACAGAATGCAAAAAACCCAGCAAAAATAACTCTGTGGTGTCCAAGGCATCTTGGCCTTGTGTCTCACAGTCTAAAATGCGACCCCGTATGGTGGACTGCTTTTCTGCTGCCCAAGCACTGGTAACCCCCAGTGCAATTTTAAAACTGAATATTTTTGTACCCACTACACTCACCCACACTACACTGCACCTACACTGCATTTCATCTTGAACAAATGAGAGCCATTGAGTGCCAGACGTGTACATTTGCTCACCAGCTTGAAGAGGGAGGATATTTTGATGCTGATTACACTAGAAAGGGTATAAGTAGAATACCACCAGTATCTGGGAAACCCTGGTCTGGGCTCACCAAAAGAGGCACAATGAATCACTCCCAAGTTTCTGAGATGCACGTTCCGTACCCTGATTAGTGCCTGACACATTACTTCGGGATCAGTGTGCCGATCAATACCTGTAGAAATTCAAAGTAAAAATAGCAAATTAAGCAGAAAACCTGTGCACTCCGGTGGTTGTCCTGAATCCCCCTCATTGCGAATATCAATGCCAAGTCAGTGAAAGTATTTATGAGGCCTGTCGACAGCCCCGCTCCTTGGAAGTGAGACTCCATTGGTGGTGTGACATTGCAGCTAATGAGCAGTGAAGGGAAAGAGCGAGAGAGGGAAGGTGAGAGGGGTGTGGGAGGCGAATGTGTGAGCGTGCGTGTGTGTGTCTGTATGCGGTGCTGGTGGAGATGGTAGGTAGGTATTCTCCGTCTACATTTCCTGGAGGTGAGCAGGAAGGTGGGGGTAGGGCAGGGCAGTACCTCTCAGTCAGGCAGCTGTGACTCACATCAGCGCCAAGCCAAACCCTGCCACCAGAGAAGGGGACAGAGGAGAATGAGGAGGCTGCTCTGTCACTAGACACCCACACGCTTGTCACTGTCACCTCTCTCGGTGATATACCCAAGGGGGCACAGCTGAGCCTAGCATCCAGCAATCAGAAGATGTTGCGCTAATGTTGCCATGGCATCGCACCAGTGCCGTAACGCCGGCAGCACGTTCAAAACAACGTTGTGAGCATGTTATGTGCTGGCTGGGAGATACCATGTGGGCCGAGGTGACAAATGTCACCTTCTGTTCTGGGACTTGTTCTAAGCTGTTTCGGCATCAGGGTTAACCATTCCTGTCTAAATATAAGGGAACAACACGGATCATTCTATTCAAAAAGTGCAAAAGAGCCATGGTAATTACCACTTATCCTTAGGAGAAGTATGAAAGCAGGCATTATCTCTAGTGAATAGGCTGTTACATTTCAAATCCTGCATATTCCTTTTTCAAGTGCTGAGTAATAAAGTCTGCCCTCTGTTTCCTCTCAATAAATCCATGAAAATGCTCTTTACAGAATTTTACAGAGGTGTATTTTATTGTATATGTATGTACTTATAAGTAAGTGTATATATGTATGTATATGTATGTATATATAATTTGTGTGTCTGTATACATGATGATGTGTTATATAGGCATTTCCAAAACTAAAAATGTTAAAGAAGCGGATACCCTTGTTTGAATGCATTAAATATTACATGTATGTCATTAGCTTATGACTGTGATGTGAGTATTTGCAGGGCAAATACACTCTCCCACGCTGCTTCCGTTGTCTTTTCCCAACAAAGTTCAAATAAAGCTAGAACGCGGACGTCTCATCCATCTAATCGTTTTTCCATTTGTTTGACCACTCAAGATAGCGCAGTATTGGGAAAACACATTTATGGGCTGGCGGCACATGAATTAGTAATGGCTATTTTGATCCATATTGCCTCTGGTTGGGTCCTGTTGCACCGAAGTCATCTCCCCTCCACAGCCCTCAAGGCCGCCATTCTCCCCACTCCCAGAGCCCTTGGTCCCGCCTCTGATGAGTCATGCCGCCGTAACATGGCAACAAGGCCCATTACCCACTGATTATGCTAATTACGTCTGGTTTTTGTATGGGTGGAAACTGTCTCGTCAACATGGAGGTGTGGTGAAGCTCCTCTAAGCTGGCTCCCTTCCATTACATAGCAAATCTCCATTTGTTTCTTTCTTTTGTGTTTTCTTCGTTATTTAGCGATCACCCTCTCTTGTACCTGCTAACGAATTTGTCCATGTATCGTAGAGTGTATATTCACCTTACAGCATGCAATTATAATCAAGCAATTATAATCAACACCTTCCCTATGGAGAGAACACAGAAGTGAAGACACTTGACTAACAGGTGGCTCTTTGTATGTGCACAAATGAGCTGATTTTGAATGTCAAGGTTCTGTTATTTGTTTTTGCTAATTATAAATGGTGAAGAAAACTGCTGGTTTAAGTTTGACATCCACACCTTTTATGGACAGGCCTTGGGCAGGTTGTAGGCAAGCAGAGTGAATTACTGCCCACACTTCAGCCCAAGAGCAGTGCCTCCATAAACAGAATCCTACCGTCAGACATCAGCCCCCATGCAGTGTTTAATTTAACATGCTGAAATGATCCCTTCCTGCGAGTATGGGCTTTAGTAATATGATAGCCTGGGAATGCCCTGCTTCGACTTTGAATCTTTGATTTATATTGTATATCCAGTTACTGCATTAAAGTAGAGACACAAAACATTGGTGTTTAAATTTTGGTCAAACAGCAGGAGCTCACTTTTTAGGGTATGGTGTGGGCTGGCATTTTTTTTAGCCATAGGGTGAACTTTATTGTCATCAGTTGCATTCAGTAAACCGTGCCTTAAAAAAGAACAGGTAATAAAAAAAGGAATATGGAGCTCATACACAGGGGAGCTCAAAGTTCACAGCTCTGTCGTGTTTGTCTTGTTGAGAAGGAGATTACGGCAAAGCCCGATTTGCTGTTTTTCTTTCCCAGTTAACAGGTGATTGACACTGAGAGGTTTCTCGGGAAAAGAACGTGTAGGTTAATGCATCATGCCGGCGTTGCAAGCCCCTGGAGGTACGCGTACGTCACCGGGACATGTTGACACATCCGTCAAAATAAAATAAACAATAAACAACAACTGAATGCTGCCAGACTAACACAACCACCCATCCTGACTTCCCCCTCTACCCCCATCCCTGCACGTATCCCCTCCTCCGTTCACGTACATGCGTGCTCTCTGTTGGCGGGGTCTTTCAAGCCCTGCCTTTCGCCCCTAGGCGCGCCGCTGCCGTGCTGGTCTGTGTCCGCCAGAGGGCACTCTGGTTCCGGTCTGCAGTTGCGCCATTCGATTGTGGAAAATGCCACCAGATGGCGGCTTAGGATTGCTGCTCTTCTGAAAGGCGCGGTTCCACTCGCGGTCCAATTTGCAATAAAAAATCTATATAGTTTTAAAAACATTTTCGAGCTTTTAATTTCGGAAAGTTGCAAACGGTGTCGCAATGGACGGCAAAGGTAAGTTGGCGCGGGTTTTGGGCTTTTTTCGGGCAGTGGAAAGGGAGACGGGGCACAGATTAAAGATGGAGGACAGAGAGGGAGAGACCGCAGGTGGGGGATGGGAGCGTTTTAGGCAAGAAGGGGGAATGTGCTTTCTTTACCCTGTGTACGCTATTGAGGAGTATTAGTTACAATTTCTCGTTATTTAACTTTGAAGAATTGGCTCCTAAATATTCACGCACACAGCCATTTTTCGCGCAAAGACACTATCGACAGCTGGCCGCGTCCTGCGCGACTAAATTACCATTTATGTAATGAGTCCTTTTTTCCTTTGCCTTGGATCGGCGGACATTCAGACAGTAAAGGATCAGCCAGTACAGGACGTCTTTGTAGAGTGTTTTTGTCGCTGTGGAGTTAGTTTGCTTGCTAGCTATAGCTAACGCTTCTTGCGGGTTTGTTATGATCGGGCTGTTTTTCATGTAGTTTACTGGTTAGCTAGCTAGATATGCAGCTAACTAATTGATTGCACTGTACTGTACGCCAATCACAGGTCAATTTGTAATATCTGCGTTAGCGCAGGCTGTCCGCGAAATGCTACCCAGTACTTTGATGGAGATTTCAGAAATGATTGAACCGATTTCTAAAGGGGGGGTTGCTAAGATCTGTTGATCCAACCTCATCGTGATATAAGTGGGATCGGATGACGACATTCGGGCGATTCGCCTTTTTCCCAAAGCGGACTGCATTCATGGAAAATTAGCTAACGTTAGCTAGCGCCCTTTCGGGTTCTGTGCGGGAGGGAGGGTGCAGTAGCGGGTTACTTGTTTATTGAATAGCTAGCTAGCTACCTGTGAAACAAGCAAGAAGCAATCACAACTTGGGCTGATGCCAAACGTTATCAGATCATTTGGCGGATCAAGGTTTGTGTACCGTAAAAGGTAACATCACGCAGTACCTGTCAACGCTAAATGGCTACCTTCATTATCAAATGAAATCCCTACACCACAAACCAAAATTCTCTCATGGCTTTTACTTGGAGTGTTTAAATCGTTATACTCCTAATACGGTACACACAAGTCCCGTCTTTATTCGGCAAGTGCGACGCAAGCAAGAAGCTAGAAGGGGGGAAAAGCTAGACTCTGTAGTGGACATGGACGTGTCCTGCATCAGGGAATAATCTATCATTTCCCCTCTCCACTGAATGCAGAACAGCCCGGGCCGTCGGTGACACAAGCTCGTCCATTTGGTCCTATTTTTTGTCGCCTCGCCGTCGTTTGTTTATATGGTTTCCCGTCTGGAGTCGCGCAGCTCATTGTGATCTCAAGGTTAAAAAGCGAACCATTCATTGCTAATGCAGACAAAGCGCGGGAGGGAAATGCAGTGAGGTTTCATGGTTTGACACTCAGTTCTCGCCTCTCTCCCGGAAGTCATAAGTCTTTTCAGACATTTGCAATTTTAGGAGGGCAGGGTAGTGCAGTGTACTCTGCTAGGTTGTATTTGACCCTTGCTTGTCAGGAGAATAAAAGGGTTTGTGTAGGTGGTACTGGCCTTGGGTGTTGAAGGCAGCTTTTGCCAAAGTGTTTTGTGGCTGAGAGGCATTATGGGGAACTTGTGAAATGCGCATTGTTGCTGTGGTGTTCACTTGTGCACAAAAGTGCTTTGTCACATGCGCATTCTCAGTGCAGTTTAACCCACTTGCTGACACAAACATTCACTCTCTCCAACACACACACACACACATACACACGAACACTCTGTCCTGTACACATTCGCACACTGTAATGCACGCATTGTGTGTCTGGGATTGTCAGTGCACAACATTCACAAACAAGGATATTGACACACAGTCACATGCCTTTTTTCTCTGTCTCTCTCTCACACACACACACACACACACACACACACAGTGAGTGTCTCGCTGCATGTGACAGGGTTGAATGTGTCAGTGCTCTTTGGGCCAGGTCCTACCTCACCAGTAGACCTTCTCCCTCTCCCGGCTGGAGCGTCTTTAGCTAAGCCCACTCCAAACACGCTCTTCCACAAAGCCGCCTGTACCCTACAGCCTGTTCCAGAGCAGTGGGACTCACAAAGCATGTGTCTGCAGCCTCTGCGGGAGGGAAACATTTAATTTTCGGCACCTGCCCAAATTGTGGTGCCGCTGTCTGTGTGATGCAGTTATACCTGCAGTAAGGACCGCAGCGGTAACCCTGAGACAATAAATTTGGTGTTTGTGTTCCTCAGTTCACTTAGGAATTTGTGTGTGAGCGATTATTTCATTATGGCAAAATGGTGGGTACCAATACTTGTTTGAAGAGCATAATGACAGCCTGGCTGTTGATATCAGTGTTGTTCAGGTAAGCTTGGTCAATTGGCACTTTAGGGTATCGCCTGTCTAATTTGCTGTAAATTTAGTAGGAATGTCGTTTGCAGAGCTGACTGCATTAGTAGGTCATCTTGAACCAATGCTCAGAGGTGAATTAGGCTACCTCAGGCTTGGTAGTTTTTACCGTTTTAATAGACGTGACAGACACTTCCCTTTGTTAACACACCTCGGACAACTGCCCAGCTGTAACCTAATCGGTCGCATTTTTCAGACCGCCCCCTACCCCCGCCATGAAAACAGCACAGCAGAAGTCTGCTGAAAATGCAGAAGTGGCCGCAGATGTAATTCTCGTGATAAAAATGTTGCCCAGTCGCACATTTGAAAGGCTCTCCGCAGGGGTAGGTTTCACTGAGCACTTTTCTCAATGGGAGCTCACATCTCTCTTCAACCTCCAGCTCTGTTAACATTAGCGCTAAGCAAAGAAGAAGGAAAAAAGGCAGAAACGTGTGCTTACGTTGTAACTGCAGTCTCGCTCGGGCAACGAGCTGAAGTTGTTAACTGCATCGGAACATGATCTGTGCCGTTACCTGTCAGGTCCCCCAGTGTTTGCAGTGGTCCTGGGTGCCAGCAGGAGTAGATTTAAAGGAAACATCAGTGAATGTGTGCTCGCACATACGTACTTATGTAGGAATGTGTGCAAGACGAAGCTGTAAAAAAATGCAGCACATGGGAATGCATTTCCCTGAAGCCTGCGTTCAGAGTGAAGCCACTGTGCTGGATGCACCCAGATCCCGTGTGTTATCTCCTGCCCTTGTGTTAGTCTTCCTCTCACCGTCGCGTAAGACTGAGACCTGATCAGCAGGGACCGCTTTTCCATTGCATTACCTGCAACCAGAGCTGTTTCTGTGATGCCATACGCATAGCTAATGTTGTCTGGCCAGATCAGAACAACTGTCTGGCCTCTCATCTGTAATCCCTGGCTTCAGTTTTGCCGCGAGGCAGCCTTTTTCATCCGCTTCTTGTTTGCGGTGATC
Source organism: Megalops cyprinoides (assembly GCF_013368585.1). Taxonomy (NCBI): domain Eukaryota; kingdom Metazoa; phylum Chordata; class Actinopteri; order Elopiformes; family Megalopidae; genus Megalops; species Megalops cyprinoides. The sequence goes on from NC_050602.1 coordinate 6,310,565, forward strand.
AGTTATTGTAATGAGCTCCTTTTTCCCTTCAGTATCAGAATATGAATGGAACCTAAGTCAGCACATTCCGGCTCTGCAGTAGAAAAGGGTTTTTTCACTCAGTCTGTTTCTAGCTCTATGGTGGAAGATGGCTATTAGTGAGTCAGCCTGGTTCTATAGTGGGAAAGCGATATTAGTGAACCAAGCTGGTTCTAGCCCTGTAGTGGAAAAGTTATATTATTGAACCAGCCTTGTTCCAGCTCTACATTGAGAAAGGGGCATTAGTAAGCTTGCTTGGTTCTATGTTGAGAAAGGAGTTTCTGTCTGGCTTTGTGCATTCATTACCAACCACCCCTTGTCTGCAGGATACATATTATCACTGCAGTGAGGTGGAAGTTGGCTGAATTCGAACGTTTCTTGACCAAGCGGGAAGCAAGCCGAGACCCATCCGCTTCATAATGTGCGTTTCAGGTTCAGTAGAACTTGTCAGTAGGTCATACCCTTGGTTTGCTTCTTGAGGCTCTTATCCAGCTCTTGTGTTTGTTTATGTTACACGTGACTCCAGACTGGCTTAGATGCCACAGGCTCTGCACCCTCTCATAAACCGATAGATTGCATCCGATTCCCTGGAATTGATTTGTATTCATCCTAAGAAAACCTGAGCCATTACCCTTACACAGTGTACCCTGCAATGGGGTTGCCATGGCAAAGCCGATACCGAGCACTCGCGGATCGACAGAACTCTTTGATCTGAGGACCAGCGAGCCTGTTTTGAATCCTCGCCCTTAATGCACAACAAGAGGAATTTTTTTTTTGTTTTTGTTTTTTTTTTTTCTTTTCATTTTGGCTTTCGGCCTGTGGCAGTTGCTTCTCAAAGATGTCTCTGGGATTCAGCGGAGTGCCACGGGGATGGAGAGTGCCAATCAGGGACCTGGTCCGTCCTCAAGACACGCAACATCTCAGTGGCACTCATTTCTCCCTCAGTCTTTCTCCTTTTCTCTCTGTCTCTCTCTCTCTCTCTCTGTCCTCGAGGCTCCTTGCTCTCGATTTGCACGTTCGGCGAGAGTTGTTTGTTTTCCACTCCGGTGTCAGGGACGGTTAGGTAACTTGCACGGAATTTGCCGGAGGGGGGGTGGGGGGGGGATTGTTTGCATCTGCTGAGTCACTCTGTTAGCTGTTGTGTAAACTGGGTCATCTCCAGAGTAGTGTACTCTGTGTTTACACTGTGTTTTTGTGCTCAGCCCGGTCACGGCCTTGGCGTAGCATCAGCTGAGCGATGAGGCATGCTTAGCAGGTGAAATGACGTCGACCTACTTCTCCGGATTCTGAGTGATGTTGAGCACCATTCGAGGAAGTCTGTGAATGTTTGGGGTGGGGGTGTTTCTGAAGGAAAGAATTTGTGTGGGTTTTGGGGAAGAGCACACAGTCATGAAAACTTGCTCTCTCAACAAGAAACTGAGGCATTTACGTTCATTTTCAAAATTAATTATTTAAAAAAATATTTCGGAATGTTTAAATGTTTGAAGGTAGTCAGGAAATGATTGGGTGTGTGGTAGCTCAAACATTCTGCCTTCAGTTCCAGGCAGTGTCTGTGGCAGTAAAAGGCACGCCAAGGCTTCTGGGTAACGGGGGTTGGAGCTGTCTGGTTTTAATACAACAGCTGAAAGCAGACAGTAGAAAGCTGAAGACCTCATCAGTTTTCGTTTTTTTTTTTTAACCCCCTCCTTTTGAAATTTGCAGCATATGGATTCAGGGCTTTTGTAAGGCCGTATTTTGGGCTGGTGTCCCAGACAGATGACAGAGTTACTCTAACGTCCTGGCCAGACTTTCAGCCCTGATGCGAACGCTGTAACCCGCCATCTACTGAGCAGGGAGCAGTAAGCTACTCTCCACTTTGCTGGCTGTTCAGGGGAGGAGCAGCGGCTCTATAATTATGACAAATCAGACTCAGACTGTGCTGTTCTATCTCTAATCGCGCACTGATTTGCGATGTAATTAAAAAGAAGAAAACCACAGACAAATGGGAAAAAAAAGATTTGGTTTTTGTTACAGTACGCGCTTCCTCCCCAGCCAGCTGGCTTCTGTGATTGGCTGAACCCCGAGCTTCATTGTGTTTTTTTTTTAGTGTGTTTTTTATTTTGTGGTGGCGGGGCAGCTGCCAGGTGCTGTGCCGTCTCGGGTTCTCGCCGCCCAACGACAAGGCGGAAAACCTCAACAGAGAAGCGATGGCGAGGCAGATGCGCCACGCGGCGAGGCAGGGGAGGGGCGCCTTTTGTGTGTTTTGGGATCCGTTGCCGCATGCCTTCCACGACCGCATCGCTGATCTGTACAGTACATGGATTGGCTAACACAGTGGGCTCACTGAGCAGGTTGGGCCATCCTGTTGAAATTAAGATCCACAAATCTATCTAGCGTCAGTCCAGAACATCAAACCCCATCATTCGAGCGTCCAGACAGTCCAGATGGGGGGGGGGGGGGGCTGGTTCCTGGGTCACACGGCTGTGACCGCTTTGCCACATTGGATGAGTCCAATCACTTACAAGTACAGCACTGTAGCAAAACACAAATCATCTCAATCACAATCCGAAAACACTGCTGACAGTGTCTGTGTGCTGAAGAGGCGTCTGTAACCTCAGAGTTTTAGATTCCATTGCTGGGTAGGGCACTGTTGTTAACCTTCATCGCTTCAGTAAAATGCTGAGCCATATAAAATGGCTGTGCTATTGACAAGTGCCTCTGCTAAGTAAATAAAATGACATGATTTGAACTTTGAGACCTTGCTAAACAGTTAGCTCTTAGCACTCTGAAACTCGTGATTACAGTTTGCTGTGTCAGTGATTTAATGATATGGGCTTCTCTGTTGAATTTGGGGCAGGTACTGGTATGCTATCAGATTGGCATGGCCACGGGTGTTGCATAAAGTGTATCGCAGACTCATATCTCATGACAGTATTTCTGGTGCATGCTAAAACAGCGCAAGCTGGATATCGTGGCAAACGAAAACTGCTTTCACATGTTGAGTGTAAAGCATGGATGGCTCAGCGTTTTGCTTTTAAAGATAGTCTAGGCAATAAAAATCAGTTGATTGTCAGGGCGGCTCTTCGCTTGTTTTTATCAGGAAGTGTGCTGTCATCTGTGAGCGTAGTATAGCACCACATGTGACATTATCGCCCCTAAGGCCTGAAATGTGACGACATTAAGCCCCTGTCATCCTCGCTGGGGCAGGTCGGAGGGGCTGGCCTCTGGTGTACTGGGATCAGTGGAGGAGGGGCAGGGCTGCTGTCTGACTGTATGGGGGAGGGGCAGTTACTGTACTGCTCTTTATAGCATGTAATACAGGCAGATGGATCATAGGGCAGGGCTCAGCACTGCCTGCTTAGCCCGCTGGGGTAGGATCCATTTACCACACACACACGCACGCACGCGCATACACTGCTCACACACATTGAAAGTGTGATCAGATGCGCACAGCATTCATAAAAACACGTACACACTGCGAAAGTGTAAATAGACATGCACAGAGCATTCAGAAAAAAACACACGGGTACAAGTGTCGAAAATATGAATAGACACGCACAGCATTCATAAAAACATGCACACACATCGACAGTATGAACAGCCGTGTTTACAGCGTTTGTAAAAATGCACAAACACACTACAAAGACACAACACAAACCACAAGTATGAACAGGCATGCGCACAGCATTCGTACAAAATCAGGAGCAATTACAGGCACAGCACACACACACACACACACCTACACCTATCACGCGCAGACAGCACAGCGTACGTAAACACAGTACAGGCCTGCGGGCTGTTTGCGGAGCTTTGTTCCTCTGTTATTGATTCATGGTTGCTTCTGCAGGGCAGGCTGTCGCTCTTTGTTTCAGATCCAGTGCAGGGCGTGTTGTTTTTAACGAGACCTCGCTCTTCAAAGACCCAGATGTCCAGGGCCAGACCCAAACGAAATAACTGATTTCCATTATTAGGCCGGTGGAGAAATTCCAATGGCCTTTTGTGCTCTATAAATAAGAATAGATGGTTATTTCTGCTTGATAAAACTTGCTGTTTAAGGGCCGTGATAGCTTTGTGTCTGTAAGCAGAGAAGAGGGGAGTGTTTATCATTAATATTACTTTGGCTAATACTCCTGTCCTGGGCAGCTCACAGAGCAGCAGTTGATGTCTATATTGTGATGCTTTGAGATCTTTTCCTGTTAAATTTTCTTGGTTAGGGTGTAACGGAGTGGACGATGCCCGCAGTAGTGTGGCATCCAGGCAAGATGACACTAACGCTCTCCTCCTCTGTCTCATTGGCGAATCGGCAGCGGCCGTATCCTCAGGCACTGCACGGGCGAATATGCAGATGGAGTGCTTAAATCCGCTCTGATCGGGCCAAAGCTCTCGGGTTTACCCCCCCCCCCCCAACAGATGGGGGACATGCGAAAGAGAGATGCCCCTCTTAGTTTGCCTTGTATGGTTGCTTTTGTGTGTGTACAGTTTAGGTGTTCTGTTGCTGATTATTACTGCCTTTCCCTGTATGGGGAGACAAAAGGGGTGTGTGTGTGTGTGAGAGAGAGAGAGTTTGAGAGTGGGTATGAGTGCATGTGAGTGTCTCTGTGTGTGCGCTTGTGTGTGTGTGTGTGTGTGTGTGTGCGCGCGCGTGCGTGCGTGTGTTAGTAGGTATGATTGTACGTGTGTGTGTGTGCGTTAGTGGGTATGATTGTATGCGTGCGTGCGTGTGCACGTGTTAGTGGGTATGATTGTACATGTGTGTGTGTGCGTTAGTGGGTATGATTGTACGTGTGTGTGTGTGCGTTAGTGGGTATGATTGTATGTGTATGTGTGTGTGTGTGCGTTAGTGGGTATGATTGTACGTGTGTGTGTGCGTTAGTGGGTATGATTGTACGCGTGTGTGTGTGTTTGTCAGTGAGCATCTCCGCGCTCCTTTTGTCTCCTGGAAATAAATTGCAGATGGGAATTGCTGGCCCAGGTTAGCTGAGCAGAGATGGGGAGAGATGGAGGTGGGGAGCCTGCCTGCATGCTTGTCTGATTTAGGCGCCGTTAGCCTCCGTGCCCTCTCCAGCTCTTCTCTTCCCCATCTGCCTCGATGCATCCCTCTCTTTCAGCTTCTCTCCCTCTTTCTCTCTTTTTTTCAGCCTCTGTCTCTCCTCTGTCTCTTTCAGTTTCTCTCTCTTTTTCTGTGAGCGGCTCTCTCATTCAGCGTCTTTCTCCATGAGGTTCCCGCTCTTTTATTCAGCTTCTTGTTTCTTAGAGGAAAAGAGACAGATGCTATCTCTATTTATACATTGTTTGGCACCTTTTGCTTTCTCCCTCTGTGTTTCTTAGCCTCTCTCTACCCCCTGTCTCTGCCTTTGTCTACATCCCCCTCTCTGCTTCTCTCTTTGTCTCTTTCACTTTCTCTCTCTTTCAGCCTCTATTTGTCTTAGCATCTGTATCTGTCTCTATCTCTCTGTTTCTGCGTTGTTTTGAACGCCTTGCTTTCTCTTTCTGTCTGTCTTAGCCTCTCTCCCCCCTGTCTGTGTCCCCCTCCCTGGCTCTCTCTCCCTCCCGGCCTCCATTTTGAGCGGGAGCTGGGCAGCTCTGGCTGTAAGGCCGCGGCTCTGAGCCCCCCCGCTGTAAGCCAGCCTGCCTTCCGTTCCAGTCTGAGCCGACGGCTGGCCGCTTCCGTCGGCGACGCCTTGGCGCTCGGTGTATTTAACGCGCGCGTGAGTGGGGCGGGGTGAAATTCCATCCCGTGGTGTCGTCCGCTCCTATTGTCTGACCGTCCGTGTCGTTCAGAACGCGATATGGACAGCAGCACAAATGCAAGACGCGCAGTGTTGCATGTGTGTGTGTGTGTGTGTGTGTGTGCCTGAGTCTGACTAAATCCAAGCATCCCAGCTGTCTCCCCTCTCCTGTCTCCTAAAGTGAGGCAGCCTCCTTTCATTGTTTCACTGTCGTTAATTCACTGGACAGACGAGACCACTCTCACAGCCGGCGCTATAATCATCTGTACCTCTCGGTACAGACCTCTTCGTCCTCCTCCGGAAATAAACCTGCAGCGTGTCCGGGCCAAATCCAGTTCCCCTGTACCCTTGTGTCAGACGCCTGGCCCCCATGCCACAGCCGGTACACCCCGTTTCTCCCCCCGTCCTCTCTCCGTGTGTGCCGGAGCCACATGTCACACGTGTCCCCTGACGTCCCCACAGCACACGGTCGCCGGCGCGATTAAAAACACACCCCGCCTTCGAAGCTCACTGCAGCCGACTGAGTCCCAGTGAATGGTTTCTCTGTGGAGAACCGGGTCTGCTGGTTAATGTGTTTATGCATGTATTTATTTATTTAGTCATGCATTCCAAGGTTAGTTTCCCCCCTTTCTCTCCCTCACCATCTGTAGTTTCTCTGCTCCCTCCAAACCTGGGTCCTCTGAAACGCGCACACACACACACACAAACACACACACACACACAGTGTGCTCGTTTTTAGAGCTTGTGAGACCCGCATCCCAGTGCTAAGCTTTAGTGAAGATTAACAGGACAAAGCCCACCAGCTAAGAGCTGGGTAAGCACCCCACCCCCTCTCCACACACCAGTGTAGCGCTGGTCACAGGTGCGAGTCTGAGGAAGGGAATAATAAGAGGAGATTTGATCTTGTTACGCCGCACGCAAAAGCACCCTGTCTCCTGTTCGGGGCCAGGGGATAGGGGGGAGTCTTGCTCGGCCAGACTCCCCGGTAGTCTGCTGTTGGTAGTCTGACCCCAGCTGGAAGCCCGAAGCTGTAGCGGCCATGTACAGAAAGAGCTACACAAGGCTGCGTTTCACATCCCAGAATCCGGAGTTTTGACTGCCTGCCATACCCTCTCTCTTTATCTCTCCATCTCTTTCCTGCCCCCCTCCTCCTCGTTCAGCCATCCTCTCTCAGGTGAATAAGCCCTTTATTTCCAGCTGTAGTGAGGGTCAAGCTTGCTGCTGCTCCTCGTCTGGCGGTGGGCCTAAAACTCGAGAGCCCTCTTTCCCTCTCTTTTTCTCTCCTTCCCTCCCTCTCTCACGTTGCCTCCATTTTGAGGAAATGGCCACAGATCAAGAGGGCTGATTTGCACTGTGCAGATTTTGCCTATAGTAACAGTCTCCTTTGTATTTGGCTTTTGTGCCATGAGGGAAAAACGGTGACTCGTGTACGTGCCCGTGTATTGTATCGAGGGGAGGGGGGGGTGCTTGTTCTCAGTTTTGTTGCCATTGGTAACAGCTCTCTGTGATTTCTCAGTTAGGGCGAAGGTCTTTCACTTAAGCGAGTGCGGTTCTTGTCTTGAATGTTGTATGTGACCCGGAGAGGTGCGGGGCTCTGTCCTTGCTGATGAGATTTCTCCCAAGCTTCCTGGCCTCTGCTCCTGAGCCCACAGGACCCTCTGCCCTCCAGTGAGTGGCTGAGAGTAATTTAGCAGGCCAGCTAAGCACACAGGGGAGATTTCCTGTATCCACTGGTGGCTCGTTGCCCATTTGCATGCCTGACCTGGAGGAGCCCGAGATACACTGCGTGGGTGTCTGCCATATGTAATCATATCCGTATCTGAGTTATGTCACATTTGCGTACCCACCAGACTTAATGTACAGTAGCAATGCTACTACGATAATGTATAACATAACAGTGGGTGTAACAACGGTAATAAGCAGGGGAATAATACCCAGCATCCTCCAGGTCCTCTTTCACAGATCCGGCTCAGCCCGGTCCAGCCCTGCCCTGTAGACAGGCGGCGGTGTCGCGGAACGTGCTGGCGGCTGCCGCGGAGCTTGTTTTTCCTGGCGAGCGCGGCCTGGGTGCTCCGAGTGCGCTCAGATCCAGGGTAACCACGGCAATGGCAGGCCCAATCCTAACAGCTCCTCTGGCGAGCTCCTGGAGAGCTCGAGTGCTGCTGGGAAGGCCTTTTCATTCTTACAAGGAAAAGGCTTTAGATGTATAAGCAAAAGCAGCATAATTTGTTTGTGTGTGTGTGTGTGCGTATGGAATACATTACATGACATTATTGTTATTTATTTAGAGTGATTTACGTAGGTTACAGTGTTTTTACGTATTATCCATTTATATAGCTGGATATTTACTGAGGCAGGTGTATGTGAATTACCTTGCCAAAGGGTATAGCAGCAGTACCCCAGCAGGGAATTGAACCAGTAACATTTCAGTTACAAGCCCCGCTCCTGACCACTATGCCACACTGGCTCTGTGTGTATGTGTAGATAGGTAATGTAGGTATGAAAACAGACTCATCCTGTAAGCAGTTTCTTTCTGTAAGCAAGTGGCTCAGATGATTATTACCATTACACACACACACACACACACACATACACACACACACTTAGCGCTTGTTGTATCTGTACCCTTTCATCTGACTTCCATTCAGCCATTTGTGCAGACACCAATTCCCACCTGCACCAACTCCTTCCCTGACTCATCCTCTGAGCTCGTCTGGTGCTGTCCGTTTCGCAGTAACGGCGATCCGCGCGCTGTTTGGTCGAACCCCCTCGGGAGATCGCTCTCCTACCGTGTCGAGCCGATAACGCGCCATTTCTTCATCGCCGGCTGTCTCGTTACTTGTTACCGTTTTACGCGCTGACGGGGGTCAGTAATGTGCAGCGAAGCTAGCATAGCTGTCATTATGCTCCATATGCTTTATTAGGGTGAAAGGCACCAGTGGTGGCTCTATGAGAACAGAAAACCTAGTGTTCCAGCATCCAGTTGAATGTACCAAGCACTGATAAGTCTCCTGGCTCAAAGGACCCTTTGCTTAATGTCTGCTTGGCACATCCAAGTGAACAGTTTCTGTGGCGTTCACGGGTTGATTTTTTTTTTTTTTTTTTTTTTACATTTGTGCTCACATTCTTCAAGCATTTTCTGAGTCTCGTTGAGCCTGTCTCCAAACGGCCGTCGGAGTTTGACTCGGAACCAGGAGACCCAGGCGATACCGTTCGAGTCTCATAACACCCGGATGCAAGGCTGTGGTTATCTCGGCACGAAAACGGAGAGCTCATTAAAGTCTGACTCCGACGCCCTTGAGCGAAAGTGACAGCCGATCGAACCCAGCGCGCGGTAATTCTTTATGGGTTGGGGGGGGGGGGGGGTGCTGGGGGAGTGCCTCGCAGCAAGGAGAGCCAATGCAGCCTGTCAAACTGCTGCCATGACCAGTCAGGTGTGAGCTGACGTCGGGAAGTGGGCTTGCTTCCCTGTAGTTTTTTGGTCTTCTTCTCTGGAAGGTGAACTCGTGACCTTGAGCTGCAGGTTTGAGCCCGCGTGTTAAGCCAGGTTTGAGACGTCCGGTGTTTGCGGTTCTCGCTGAAACTGGGCAGAGGCCTGATTGCAAACAGTCCTGACCTCTGCGCACAGTTATCAGCTTTTAATGGCTCAGCCTGGAAGGGAGGCTTTGTTGTGTTGCTGCCTGCTGGTGCTGGCACTTCCTGTGGTCTCAGACACCTCAGGCACGGAGCGGGGTCGACGGGCCCTGTGGCCGTTCCTGTTCATACGCACACACACACACACGCACACACACACACACACACCAGCACTCCCCAGCACATGCATCTGCTCTGCCCCCTGTAACTAGAGTCCCTCTGTGGGATTGCTGTGAATGCATGTGGCCGAGATTAGCCAGTGACACTGCAGCACGACAGGTGTGTGTGTGCGTACGTGTGTGTGTGTGCATGTGTGTGTGTTTGGTGATACTGATCAGGCCTCTGGAAAGGTGTTCCTGACATTCCTGAAACGGGGCCATTTTACAGTTTCCTGTCATTTGGAGGGGAGAGAAAAGCACATTGCATGGTGCAGACTTGAATCACTGTAGGAATTTTTCTGCAAATTTATGTCCCTCTGGGTCCAGTACAGTCGTCCGCACCCACCCCCCCAGTGTCCAGGTCACCACCTTGAGCCATTAACAAACCCTTTACCCTGCCCTGGATAAAGATTCTCACACCTCACAGGCCTCACTGGCAGCTGTCCTTATCAATGAACAGCTTAACACTGGCCCACGTACCAGGCTGTACCACATTTCCCTGTTTTTGGGGGGAAAAGGTTGTACCTTTACATCATGGAATATGCAGGGGGTTCATGTGCCATTTTATTTGTCTTTATTCCTTCTTTTTTGTATAAAAATGGTACAGTCCGCGGGAGAGTGTTTGTTTTTTTTTTTTTATATATGAGTGTGTGTGTGTGTGCGTGCGCGTGTGTGTGCGTGCGCGCCAGTGCGCCCGTATGTGTGTGTTCGCAGGAAGGCACTTAACATGCGTGGCATGTATTCCAGAAGGCAGGCGTTGCCGTGGCAACCCTTGTAGGTCATAAGCCCGACGTCTGATTTGATTGGCTGGCCGCGGAGAATAGCACACTGGAGAGATCGCTGTGCGCGCGAGGCAGCGGGTAACGTTCGGGAGGAGGATCTCTGCTCCTTTTCCATTGTCAGTATTTTAAAATCCCCCCCCCCTAGATCTCACGCCATCCCTCTGTATTTTATCTTACTCTTTGCCCTCTTAGCCTCAGTGCTGAGCAAACGTGAGGTCGCAGAGTTCGTCTGCTATCGCTGCGTGTCGCGATGCCAGAGGGCCCGCAGCCAGCGGATCATTTAGGGAGAATGAGCGAGTTTTTTTTTTTTTTTAGAAGCGCTCTCCATCATGTCGTCCTCGCCCCTTTTTTTCTGTCTTAATGCCGCGGCGAGGGTGTTAGAATTCTCAGTCAGAATTCTCGCCCCTGATTTATCGCCGATCAGAATGCTTAGCGTGATTTATCATCTGTCAGAATACCGAGTTTTCCGTACAGCTGCGTGCACTTAGGCTGCGAACGCATGGCTGTGGGCCTTGGTGACGTCCCTACAGTAAATCATAGGAAGGACGTCATACGGGTGTTATTTACATTCTGCTCTTTTACATGATTGGCCCAGGTTTTATTTATTTGATTTGTTTCGGAATCCATTGAACCTCTGCAGTGGGTTTGGTTGTGTCACTTGTATAGCCTTGGTTGGAAAGGAAAGACCCCCCCCCCCCCCCCTTATGTCCAGGTTAAAATTGGTTTTTGAATACATGCTTTTAGTACAGCACCACATGGTCACATGGCAAGCCAGCTAATCGGAGCCTGGCACCCCCCACCCGCCACCCTTCATTTCCAGTTGAAAAGTAAAAATAAAGAGACATCAGCAAGAGTGATGTATCTGGGATTGGGGTGGGTGGGGGGGGGGGCTTGTTTGCTTTCCCTGCCAGTGCAGATTTGGTGAAACCTTTCACGCACAGACTGAGCAGCCTGTTATTAAAGCTGTTATTAGTGGAATTAATCCTTCTTCTTCACATTGCGTACAGGACGCTCAGGCCTCAGGAGCTACTGAAAGGACACAGGCAGTCTCTTGGCAGCTGTTACAGCTGGAATATTGTGTATTAAGTGTGCCATGCCTAGAATAACTAATCACTAAGCCTCTGACCGATTACACCGTGTACGGCAGATTCGGGCCTGAAGCGCGCTGAGGGAAATGAACCGGTGCGGCTGGAGAGCAGTGGCTCGTTGGTATGTTTTTGCTTCGGTGTTGCGTCGTCGCGGTGCGCCGCCCTGCTGGCTGTCCGCGTGAATCACGTCTGCTGTAGGTCTGCCAGGGAGGGTTTTTCCTCCACATCTTCGCCTTTCAGCCTCTTCTTTTTCTTTTTTCTTTTTTTTTCTGAGCAAACGAAACCCAACAGCGAGACGGCTGCAAATAATTTATAGCTGCCCGAGCAGAGAGCGCGTCAGCGAAGAAGAGCCGTGTGCGGTGCGGAGGGCGGTGCCGCGCACCAGGGCTCTCGCACCCGGGATTTCAGCAGGCGCAGGGTCGCGGGGTGTATTTTTAGGCCCTGCGAGAAGCACACAGGCCCCGGGGTGATGTTACGCTGGGGGGAATGTGCGGTTAATCTGTGGGTCTGCACCCACTGGGGACAGGTGATAACCCTTTATCTGCAAACTACCGCTGCGTCCGCACCACCGAATTGAAACAGATCCACACGGTCACCTGCAGCACTTTTAAACAGAACTCATGTTGAGGAATACAGGCGTTCTCCTCCCTTTTACCAACTGCAACATTAGCATCAATCAGCATCAATTATATGCTGCTGTTTTTGTCACGGTTTGTTTTTGTACAGTTTGCCTCATAAACAGGTTCTATAAAAACACTTGTCCTCACCACGCTATTGTGTGCGAGAACCAGGAAGTGGGGGGAAAAGATCTACCAGTACTGTACTTTAGGCTCCCTGCATAACAGAAACGAGCAGAAACACCGGGGTTTGCACAAAGGCCTGATGTGTGAAGGTTTCATCAGTGCTGTCCTTGTGGCGGTAAAGCCTCAGAGAAGAATATTCCAGGGAGGGGATCTCTCTCTCTACCCACGATGCCTCTGTCGCGGGGGCGCCCGGCGAGGACGGCGGATCCCGGCGCGGGAGTAATTACTGCAGCACCTCGGCGGAGCGATCCGTTCCGGCCGCGGCTTCCCCACCGCGACCCGCCTGCCACGCCGACACTATTGGGCCATCCATCTTTCGCGGTGAAATTGGCCCGCTCTGCCCCGGGGGGGGGGGGGGGCGGGGGGGGGGAGACCTCTCGGGGGGCTTTGCCGTTTTATTGCTGTTCCCCATTTTCACAACACAAGCTTTTAAGACAAGCAGCATTGGAACAGTTAGGGTATTAACAACCTATGAGAAGCAAAGACCCTTTTTAAGTATTCTTCCCATGCAAAAGCAGTGTGTACAAAACATTAGCGGCGTATCCTTGGGTTATGATCAGAGGGAGGTATTAATTCTAAGCCTGCTGTAAAAATTGAATCAGATAGGCATTTGAAATGCAAGCTCCCGGGGAGCGGCTGGACATAGCCGAACAAGGCTGTAACGAGGTGTTTGATAAATGCTCGCCGTGCATACATACGCCTTCTCATCTCTTTGTTCAGAAAATAACTGTGCTTCAGATCTTTCTGTATTTTTTTTTTAGTGTTGCTGGTGCTGCTTACAACACAGTAATACTAATTCCTTTGTTTAGGAAACGATAGCGGTGTCAAAGTGTTACATGAAAAACAAATGATTTATGATTTACACCTAAAACATCAGCTATTTTTTTTTCTTTTTTTAAGGTTTTTTAAGGTCAGTGCTGGGAGTCTGTATTGTAGAACATTTTCAGGTGTAGAAATTCAGTTTATCTGCATACAAAAGACAGCATCCTCTTGTTTGTCAGTATTGTGTGGAATATATGTTATTTAGGCATTTGTAAGTTTAACCAGTACCAGTTTAACAGTGCCCTTCCCATATGTTTCTACAATAAGGAGCAGCATGGAAACAGCTCTAATCACCCTGATGGCTGCAGTCAGGGCTTGATGTCTAATTTAGCGGAGTAGCATGGAGCCCGGCGCAGTTTTGCACGCCTGCGGTCACTGCCAAATACGAAATAAATGGCCGTGAAAAACGAGATGAGCCGTGCAAAATTTGGTTCGCGGTGTCGGTGCTGATTCTCTGTCAGACGGTCTACGCTCTGTTCGTAACACGATGAGAAAATTTCTGCGACAGTGTAAAGATATTAGGCCTTCTTGACCGTGACGGTGGACGCTGCCTAAAGTGAATCCGCCTAACGGCTATCTTGAATTTGCATAAAGGGAGAGGTCATCTACGGCCGCTGAGAACGATCGGGAGCCTTGCGCATAGGGCTTGTACAGAACCAGGTACGGAGCTGGTACAGCCTACGGTTTACCTGAGCAGTAGATTCACATTCGCAGCGGAGATGCTCTCAGCCCAAGCGACTTACAGTGGCAGCTTCTTCAGCGCGTGTGATAAGACTGCTTGAACAGTGGCAGCGATCCGGACAGCGCCGGCGCGGCGCTTGAACGGAGATGAACAGATGTGGAATACAGTGCGACGGTAACCATGGCGCTGTTCGTAACGGTTTATAAATAAAGCGCTAAGCGCGACACAAAGTTACGCAGCAGCAGTTGGAAGGTTGGCCGTGAATTGATGGAGTTGTTAGTAATCCCGCCTGTCCCCGCATCGAGCTGGATGGGTTTCCCACCTACCGGAGGACCTCGTTTGACTCCCTGCTGTGTCATTTCACTGCAGTCTTTAGCTTGTTTGCTTAGGCATTATTGCACGTACTTCTGATACCCATTCACATGGCTGGATATTTACTGAGAGCAGTTGAGATTTTGGTACCTTACTCAAGGATATGACTATGCACCAACGTGGGACTGAAACTCGCAGACCCCCACCAGTTGTTGTAGATCCAGTTCCCTACTGGCTGGGCCACAGTCCCACCCCTTTCAGAACGCTTCTCCGCCTGGATCGCTCCCATGATCACGTTCCATGCCCCTTAGGATAACTGTGAAGTCCATCAAGCACACTGTCCCAGCATAGTTGTCCATCCCAGCTTCAAGTAGCTGATGCATGAAGCCATTCTGGTGTAACTGACCTGCCTCTAACTTGGGGGTGGGGGGGAATGGGCTCTACTCAGCCCCAAGCTGAGATCGCGACCTGCCGGTGGGAGGACAGCAGCTTGTTCATTCCCCCTCACCCCAGCTGGGATTTTGGTTTGTGGTACAGCTTACCCCAGGGTTCAACAAGGCTAATTCTCTCTCGCCCAACATGCGTTTACTTGCTCCAGGCTGTCGGACAGCCATTAATATTGAACCCTGTTCCCCCCCTCGTTCTCTCCAACGAGGCGTCACAGTCATAGACGCAATTATCAGATCGGAAGCGAGGGCCGCTATTTCTGTTGCTGGTTTTTTCGTCGATGCAGAGAACGACCCAGAATAACCCAGCCGCACGCACGTGTCGGCATTCCCGGCGCGCCCCTGTCGTTCTTCCTCGGAGACTCATCATTCCTTCGTAGTTTCCTGCTTCCTCACTGCAAGCGTGGTTGCGTGGGGTCAGTGAGTCTGCGGCGGCGCAGAAGGGGTTAAAGGCCTGTGCCTGTTTGGGCTTGTTTCGCCCAGTTACAGTGGTAATGATGCATCTGCAGCACAAGCACAAGCAAATGGAACTTTTCTGCTTGTTCATGAGCATTGATTTACAGAAGACATTGTGCAGATTCACTAACCTTCGTGCTATACAGATGGGCTTATCTAATCGTCGGCGTCCACCATTAGCCCATCCAGGCGATATATAGCTCATCAGTGCCTGCAGTGCATCCATTTACTGACAAGAGCCGGACGTGGAAGCTGCAGCTCATGTGTGGTTATAAATGCATTCCTCAGTCCGTGGAACGAATGGGGGGGGGAAATTAAGCCTTGTCTTAATTCTCTCATTACATGGCCTCGAATCTCTGCTTTTGATCAATAGCTGTTCAGCAGCATAATTTAGTTCTAAATCAATCATGTGGGCCCGGGCTTTGCCCTAGGTTGGCTGTTGGCCAGCGTTCCCTAACATCTCGAGGCAGAAATGGCTTTGTTAAGCCCTTCGGAGATGGTTTAGCTTGTCCGATTATGGGGCGGTTAATTCACTCCTTAACGACTCATTTCATCTTCGGATCATTTCGAAGCGAGCCATTTGTCTGAGGTGATTCGGAGTCAGGTCTCAAGCAGCCCTGCTCACTGCGCCCTTGTTCTCGCAAGGGCGGAAAGTTGAGAAGGAGCAGTACCTTGGATCTCTGTGTGTGGGGTGGGGGGGGGGCACAAATTTTTCTGCTGAACAGTTTTGGCCAAAGCCTCCAATCTGCCGTCCCTCCTCCAGTCGTTTTGCGGTTGCCGGCATTCGCGTCACCACCGGCAGGCCGACCGCACTTGATTTGTCTCGACTCTAACCCACCGTGACCGTTTGCTCGAAAGCCATAATTAGAACCAGGCTCCGGCAGAACCAGGCCCAAGGAGACTCTTCTGGCAAGGGCAGCAGTACAGAACCCAGATCTGTGTGAACAAACTTTAACCACATCCCCGATGCTGATGTTCAGCTTAACCTGTCTTGGATTTAGTTGTCCCCGGTACTTGACTAACGCTAACAAGGGTGTTCTCCAGAGGTCGTATCCAGGCGTCTGTGTGTGGAGTCTGCGCAGAGGCTTGTTTACGCCGATGCAGACGGAGATGCGCAGCCGGCAGCGCCGCAGCCCGTAATCGTGTGAAATAATGTGCGCGGCTTTAAAGACGAGCCGCGGCTGTCAAAGAGCGAGAGCCGAGAGGGGGAGAGAGTCTGAGGGACGGTGAAAAATTAATGATGCCTGTGAGAGGGGGATCGGAGAGAGGGAGAGACAGGGAGAGGAGAGCTTCAGCCTCTCACAGATTTTTTTTTCCTGTTTTTTTCTTTTGGGGGGGGAGTGGTTGTAAGGGTCCTGTCAGAATAATCTTCCAGTTGCTGCTGGATCAGTCACTCTGCGGTAGAAAGAGAGCAGCCCCCCCCTCCAGAGAAAGAGAGGGGGGAGGGAGAGAGCCCCCAGCGGTTACAGTGGCTGCGGGATCGGAGAACCCCTTCATTTACCCAGTGTATTATGACCTGTCGGAGAGATGATTGGGGAGGGAGGGGGGGCTGGGAAGGTGCGAGAGAGCCCAGGGATAGGCCTCGAATGTGTGAGTGAAGGGGGGGTTGAGTCTCTTACGCAGCACACCACCAGTTTTTGTGTGAATTTTTTTTCTCCCTTCATGGAGGTCTGTAGCGGATTTAAAAAATAAGACTTAAACAGAGTTGGATATGGCTGTCTGGACATGCAGCAATAATATACAGCCACCCACACATCCTCACCAATCGCTACCTGTCACCAATAGAAAGGGGCTTTGATCGTCTGTAATGGAATAAAATGCTTTCATAGGTCCATGTTCCTGCTCCCATTGCGTGAGTCGTTTCTCTCAAGAGATTGGCTGGTTCTTCTCTCTCTGTGCAGCAAGTGTGTTCCTTCGCCCCTCCCCTTTTCTTACCGCGGGCATTTAAACTCGAGCCACGCTGTCAGTCATTAACCCCTGACCCGGTTAGCCAACCCCAGCAAGGCCACACTGCAGTTTGAACATGTGGTCAGCTAACACAGCAGCGGAAAGACCCGGGCCTCCATTCAAACATAGGGCTCTGGCCGGTGGTGACCTGGTGTCCCCGGCGCCGGCCAGAGGCCGGGACACAGCGGGCAGGTCCCCCTGGCTCAGGTCGAGGTCACGTCACGCCGCCATTGTGAAGCCACTGTGGAAGAAGGGCGCGACTAACGACTTGTCCTTCAGCATCCATTGTCTGAGGCCTCGGTGGTGACAGGCGTCCCCTCCTCCTGCTCTCTGAAATCTCCGCCA
The DNA here is from genome assembly GCF_013368585.1 of Megalops cyprinoides. NCBI lineage: Eukaryota > Metazoa > Chordata > Actinopteri > Elopiformes > Megalopidae > Megalops > Megalops cyprinoides. The sequence continues at coordinate 6,327,765 of NC_050602.1, forward strand.
GTGTCGTCCGTCTGCAGGTCACTTCAGCATTGTCACACAGACCTGATAGCTCCGAGCTGCTGGTCTAGACCAGATTCTGCCACGACCGCCTGCTCGAATTCTCAGCGTTTTGTCAGCAGTGCAGTGTTGACCGAACGCAGCAGAGGTGAAAGATGCAGTGATAAGAGCCGCCATGCTTAGCGGCATTCTCCCGCTAAACTGGTCCCCCAACCCCCCCCAGGCCGTCTCCTCAGGGTGCTGGTTGCTGCACCACGTGTCTGCGGTTTAGATCCTCTAGCAGTGCGCCTTTCGCATCCACTACAGGACTCCGCAGAAAGCGAGCCGCTTTCTGCGGTGTGCTAGGCCGCGACCTCGGCATGGATCCGTTCCCAAAACGCACAGGTGTAAAACAGTGAACAACCCGCATTCACAGGCTTCCCTTTTCGGATTTCTGCAGGATACGATGTTGCACAGGCTCGGGCGAAAGGAAAAACAACACAGCCCCCGAAAGAACGCAAAGAAAAACATGAATAATGTAGAAGTGAATCCGAGCTTGGCATTCAAGGGGAGAGTTTTCCCAAATTGCAGAGCTCGCTGTTTTATCTCGTCCTCCCAGGTCTGCTTTGAAATGTTCATAAAAGGAGTCGCTGGCGTATTGCGCGCTTCGCAGGAGAATGTTCTGGAACAAGTACAGCTGAAGCGGACTCCATGTAAACACTGTCTGTAGAGGAAGGGGAAAAAATGGCTGAAAGGATGCAGCCAGCGCTCCAGCTGAAGTAAACGCATTCAGCCGAGCACAGGGAAAAAGGAAACGGCTGAGGAATGCGGCGCGTTTGACCCCGCGGGGCCGGGGACCGAGGCGCGGTGCCCTCCACCAATCCTGAGCGCCGTGCCATCGGCCGCGCGTAACAGCTGGAGCCGGCTGGCTCACGGAGGAGGGAAGGAGGACAGGAAGAGAGGGTGGAAAGAGGGAAGTGAGGTCAACGGGGCTCCGGCGGGGGGGTCTGGCTCTTTTGTCTCCTCCTTGCTGCGTTTCCCCCCCGTCTCTAGCTTTGGGGGAAGGGGCGTGGCCTTCGGGGGGTTGGGGTGGGGAGGTGAGGAGGTCGCCACGGCAGCCTCTTAGCCATTGTATCAGGAAGCTGCAGGAGGGGGCGGTGAGAATGGAGCCCAATCCTCTCAGAGTGGGAACACAATGTACCGGGGCGGGGGGTCAGTGGGGAGTGAGGCCGAAGGGCCGGAGACCCACAGCACTCCCTCTGTCTGTCTGTCCCTCTCTCTCTACGTTCTCTCTCACCCTCTTTGTCCCCCCCCCCCCCCTTTGTTTTTTTTTTCCACCACTTTGTAACCCTTTCCCTGATCCCTTTTTTTTCTTTCACTTTCATGTTTTCTCTCTCTCTCATTTCCTCTAGGGGGGGAGAAAGGGAAGGCCTCCAGTTTGTGCAAGACAAATTGGTCTGTCATGTGTCTGCCTGTGTGTGGTGTGTGTGTGTGTGTGTGTCTGTGTCTGTGTCTGTGCACATGTGTGTGCGTGTGAGAGACCCCACACCTGCAGACGCTCCGAACTTTACCTACAGTGTACCTCCATCTAGCGGCAGCTCAGCCGGGTCATGCGTTAAGCCCACCCCCCGCCCCCTGTCAGCACCTGCAGCAGGTGAAAGCAGCCTCCGGCCGATAACGCAGTCAGAGTCAGAAACACCGAACGGAAAAACAAAACGACCAAAAAAAGGCTGGGGTCACGCAGGTGTGTCTGTACGTCCAGCAGGGTGGACAGGGAGCCTGTGGCCAGGAGAACTGAGGCAGTGAAATATCGCAGGGTAATATTCCACAGGGTAGCAAGATAGCTAATGTTCCTCTTCACCTCCTCTACCCTCAGCCTTCTTCCAGCTGTGTGCTGATGAGAACTGTCAGGCAGACCATGGCACATCTGTCACACGCTCCCTCTCTCGCCCTCTCTCTCCCTCCCTCTCCCTCCCTCTCCCTCTGAAGTCTGCAGCAGGCCCTCCGCACTGCTCTGTGAGGGCCGTGTGTGGGCTGATAACATTTAAATTAAGACTTTCTTAGCCTGCCCCCTACTGTTGCCCACGGAGCGGTGTGAGCGCGTTTCTCAACTTTATTGTGTCTGATTCGTAAACGGAACCCAGAATAATCAGGCCGGCGGCTGAAAATGGGGGTAAAGGCAAAGGCGTTTCGATAATTCCCCCTCACGAGTTTTAAAGAGCAGAATTACACCCTGGCCTGCCTAATTTCAAAGTCAAGATCCACTTTAGTCAGAGTACTTTGTGGTTCACACTGCCCCTAGTGGCCAAGCGGGGTATTACCCCATTGTCTGTCTGGAGCCTAATTAAAAATTATTTACCGTTTGCATTAAGGGTTTTTTTATCGCCTTGAATCCTTTCTTGATTTGAGTTATTTTTGATTGTTTGTGGGACAGATTTATTGCCCTCACCATAGATATTTAATTGCTTCAGAGAGAATTTTTAACTACTACGTACGTTATATTGGCAGTCAGCATATTTTCATTACGTGTCTGGCAAGTTATCACTCCCTTCAGTAACTCTCATTTGATACAAATGGTTCTATAACAAAAGAATAGGTGATCTAAGTCACAAAGGGATTTTCTAAATTAAAAATCCATTCTAGAAAAAAAAACCATAATTGGTAAGCAGTAAATTTCATTTAGGGCTTTTGATTAAAGGCACTTCTATATGTGCATATTTTTTTTCTCAGATGAGTGTCTAATCTTGAAAATGTGTAATGAATTGATTGATTTTTAAATACTCTCTTTTGCTGCCTAACCAGTAGTCATTTTTTAATTGTTCTAATTTAAAGTTTCAGCAAAATGTTTAATGTTCTTTTTGTCTGTGCTGAAAGTTCTGGCAGAAATGTTTGCCAGAAATGAAAACTGCCAGAAACATTAATCATCGGCCTTGAAGAACGGGTCCGTGCGCTTTTCCTAATTTGCCTCGTTGCAGTTCGCGGAATGGCCAGTTGGTGTCTCTGTACACATTTTTTTTTTTTTTCCCCGGCACGTAGCCATGCACTGTCCTCCGCCGCTGTGATGAAAACACACGCACATGTCCGTGAATGTATCGAGGTCTGTGGGTCTCCTGTGTACGTCAGGCAAATATCTGAAAAAGGGGAAAGAAAGTTTGCAACTTCTCATGTTCCCCGAGTTTTGCGCTGTAACTTTAAAATCGTCTCTGAAGTTCTCGTGATGGTGGAGAGCAAAATTCAGTGGTAAAATGAAAATGTCATGAAGTTTACCTCCTGTGAGGACACCTGTGAATGTGGCACGGCGGAGGAGTTGAAAGTGAAGGCCTGGCTCGAACAGCTGTCTCCTCTCCCCCCCCTTCTCCTTGCAGACTGAGGGGTATGACCGCGGGGACGTGCTAGGCCGCCAGAACACTGAGTCCTTCCTGAAACCCTCACCCGAGTTTGGCAAAGACCGGCCGAGCTCGTCGGCGCCCTCCGGGGGAAGGATAACCCCCAGCCACACACCGCTGCTGTCCGCAAGGGGAAGGAGATCGCCAAGATCGCCGCAGACATGATTACCTCAGAGCTGCCAGTCCTACAGTGAGTACTGCCTTCTTGGCGTGGACTCCTTCATTGGCTAGTCTGCTGCCAAGAGCTCAGAGTGAGCTATGCTTTGATGTGCACACGCGTGTGACACCTGTATGCATATAGGTATGTCCGTGTGTGGTTTTGGGCATTGTCCTGTAGACCTTTATGTGCCTAAAGACCTTTATTTGCCTGCTGGACTCTGGCTTGGCCTCTCTCCCATCTTCTTGGTGTTTGCATGCACGTTATTTGTGTGCGTATGTGTGTGCGCATGCAGATCTGTACATGTCCATGCTTTGTATAAGCGCGTGGATGGTGTGTGTGTGCTCCTTGGTGCATGTAAGTTTGTGTGTGTGTGTGTGTGTGTGTGTGTGTGTGTGTGCGTGCGTGCGTGCGTGTGTGTGTATAAATGCATGTTTGGTGTTGAGGTGCATGTTTGTGTGGTGTGTATGTGTGTACATACAGAGGCTTGTAACATGTATGTGTGTGTACCCCTTTGCCATGTGTGTGCGCGCATGTGTGTGTGCTTCCCTTTGCTGTATGTGTTTGTGTGTTTGCATGTTTGTGTGTGTGTGTGTTTGCATGTTTGCATGTTTGTGTGTGTGTGTGTGTTTGTGTGTGTGTGTGTGTGTGTGTGTGTGTGTGTGTGCATGCGCATGCAGACGCCCACAGCGTGCTGGGCTCTATGCCTCTGGCTGGGTGCCTGCTCCAACTCTGGTTCTCCCCCTGGCCTCCCGCAGGGACCCCAGCAACGAGTCGGGCGGGGCCGAGACGGTCAGCCTGAGCGTGAGCGTGAGCGAGCTGGAGGACAGCGGAGAGCTCAAGGGAAAGAAGAAGAGGGGCCGACCTGGGAGGCCGCCGGTACGCTGCACCTCCGCACCACGCATATACCCACAGGCATTTACCAGGGACTCCTACCCAGCATGCTTCTGCAGGTGTAGGGGAGTGGCTTAGCTGGGGGGGTTTGTTATGTTCACATTTAAACCGTAATTTGATTCGGAAGTGATGTTTTAAACGGCTGCGTAGCCATCAGGTCTGGCAGGAAACACTTGATGGTTTCAGAAGGCAAGGGTTTGCTCCGGTCCCTGGCTGGATGTGGAAGGAGGGGGGAGGTGGCAATGCAGGGTGGGGGTGGTTGCTCTGTATCAGCAGCTTCCTGCCAGAGGCCGAAAACATGAGAAACCAGACTGTACCGAAACTTCAGGAAATTGGAGGCTACTGTGCCGTCTGTGGCGGTTGAAAGCTGTGTGTGTGTGCGTGCGTGCGCACGCGCGCGCGCATGCTGCACGAACTTGACTAACATGCCGTCACCCCACTTCCAGACAGCCAATAAGAAGCCTCGGAAGATGCCTGCGGAGAAGACCCAGATGGGGGCCCCCCGGGGGCGGAAGGCCAATGGAGTCGCCCAGCAGAACGGGGAGGGGGATCCTGTCACCCTGTTTGAGGTGGTCAAACTGGGCAAGAGTGCCATGCAGGTGCTTATCCTAGAACCTCGTTATACTGCACACTCACTGTTAACCAGCATCATTAAACCACACACTCACTGTAAACCTGCTTCATTATACCACACATTCATTGTAAACCTGCTCCATTATACCACACACTTATTGTAAACCTGCTCCATTATACCACACACTCATTGTAAACCTGCTGCATTATACCACACACTCATTGTAAACCTGCTGCATTATACCACACACTCACTGTAAACCTGCTCCATTATACCACACACTCACTGTAACCCTGCTTCATCATATCACACACTCACTTTAAACCTGCTCCATTATACTACACACTCATTGTAAACCTGCTCCATTATACCACACACTCATTGTAACCCTGCTGCATTATACCACACACTCACTGTAAACCTGCTTCATCATATCACACACTCACTGCAAACCTGCTTCAATATGCTGCAGTCCCTTATTACAGTACAGTTTATTTTAGTTCCAGAGATGGTCCATACTATACAACCATTGCTCATTATTACGTTTGACTGAAAGAAGAAATCACTGTAGAGATCATTGCTGGAGCGTGCTGAAAAACCTGAACATGTACACCGCACGATGAAATAGTAAAAATAAATACAAGGTAATGCAGTGGCAACAGAAGAACAGATCCAGAGAAGGGGGGACCTTGTTAACTGTAATTAATCCTCCCCTTGCAGTCTGTTGTGGACGACTGGATTGAGTCCTACAAGCAGGACCGAGACATAGCGCTTCTGGACCTGATCAACTTCTTCATTCAGTGCTCCGGCTGTAAAGGTAACCCTTTTCATTTCGTCTGCTCTGTGCTTTTCCTTTTCGATTTTTCTGTTATGAAGTCATCGATGGCGTCTGCTCCATGCTAAGGCCGAGTGGAGAGGTGTGTGTTTCTTGATCTGAGCTCAGATGGAATCGATCTCTTCCATCAGCTGGAGGTTAACCTGAATGCCAAGGAGTTTAAAGTCTCCCTTGGAGGTGCTAATATTTGTCCATCTTTTTGCTTTTTTGTTATTTTTTTTTTTTACCTCCGCTTACAGGCACTGTAAGGATCGAGATGTTTCGCAACATGCAGAATGCTGAGATAATCCGAAAAATGACAGAGGAGTTTGATGAGGTAATTTCCCACAAATCTCTTGGTTGCTGTGTTAGAGTGGGATAGTGTTCACAACAAAGTCAGATCCTAGATATTCCTGATAGGGAGATGCCACCTTGTTGGCTGTCAGTGCAGTTAAAAACCTGATTTTCAGGCAATTCATTTAGAGATATATTTAGAGTTATATTTTATTGTTCATGAATGTGTACTATTAATTTCAGTCTATGACAGAGGATCTTACTCCCAATTAACCAAGATTGTTGGCTATCTCGGTCTGTCTGTATTGGCCAGGCCTGTTGGCTCCCTGAGGGAGAGTTTGAGCACCAAAACAGCAGTTAATACGGTGTGAAGTGCTGATTAGCACTTCTTAATGTAGAACCTCCACGCTCGCCCACATGGATTTTGGACGCGGCAAGCCTCCGTCACGAGCATTAGCCTCGGGAGTGAGGGAAAAGCTGCGTCCGCTCATTCATTAGGAGGGAAATCAATAGCCTGATTGCCGGAGTGTGAATGCAGACGGTGTTCCTGAGGCAGGCCAGCGCCAGCGCGTGATCAATCTCAGACAGCCTTCAGAGTTTTGGGTCCGTTTCAGAAAGCAGCCTTAATGCCCTCAAATCATCCCTGTTTCACAGTGCTCAAAATGCAATTCCCCTATTAGAATGTAATCAAGATAAATCATCTTACCACACTGAAGTAAATGACTATAATGCTGCACAAAAAATATATATTATTAGGAATATATATTATATATATATACGTATATATGGGTGTGTTTGTTTATTTGTATACATGTATTAAATATGTATTATATATATATACAGTGTGTATGTGAATATATGGATGCACACTTTTATATTGTCTATATAAATTATTTAATTTATAATGCATGATGAACATATTCTGATAAACAGACACTTCCGTATTCAGATTAGCATTAGCGTATTCATATGTACGCATGTTTTAGATGGCTTTTATTGTGTTCTTTTTTTTTTTCCTTGTAACCCCCCTCTCCCCAAATGCACACCCCTTCAGGACAGCGGTGATTACCCCCTCACCATGCCGGGCCCCCAGTGGAAGAAGTTCCGCTACAACTTCTGCGAGTTCATCGGGGTTCTGATCCGGCAGTGCCAGTACAGCATCATCTACGACGAGTACATGATGGACACGGTCATCTCGCTGCTCACCGGCCTCTCCGACTCGCAGGTCCGAGCCTTCCGGCACACCAGCACGCTGGCAGGTAGGAGACGACTGGAGCGCGCTCGTCTCGGCAGAATAAGCCGTTCTCAGACGCGCTGAAGCCTCGATAGAGGAACATGAATGCAAGCTCTTTTGGGTTAATGGCGAGAACACTTTGGTGTAGCGGTTTAAGACTTCAGATGAAACAGGAACCTGGCGTCTCAATACAAAAATGTACATACCTTTATGCGGGCCAGGTGTAGGAAGGGTGTTGAAACCAAACAAAGCGCCCCCCCCCCCCCCCCGCACCTTTTGTTTAGCCATTGTTATTTTGGGGTAAAACTGGTTTGAATCCAGCATTCTTCCTCAGAGGGCCTGTAATCTGTCTCTTATTATTGACCCAGGCGATTGGTGTCCAGATGTTCTTTATGCTTTTGATTTTATTGATTTCCCCCACTGGCTTTTGCACCAGTACCTCAGCTGAACGCCTCACCCTGTGGCTCGTACACTCAGTGATTTCGGCGCTCGCGGCGAGCGGCCAGGTTTTGCGCGCGGGAAAACCCGTGACCTCCGTTTCCTGTGCCGCACAGCCATGAAGCTGATGACGGCGCTGGTGAACGTGGCGCTGAATCTCAGCATCCACCAGGACAACACGCAGCGGCAGTACGAGGCCGAGAGGAACAAGATGGTCGGCAAGAGGGCCAACGAGAAGCTGGAGCTGCTGCTGCAGAAGAGGAAGGAGGTGGGCCGTTGCGACGCGTTTCCCCTGTAGTGTAGACATGCGACGCTCGCTAGCATAGCTAGCTCATACCCACTTTCCACTCCTTTAATGTCCACAGATGTGCACTGTAACATAAAACTGTTGCAGCGACTGATGATTTTATAGTAGACCAATAATTCAGTTATATAGGCTTTGGTCACAGTTAATTGTCACTAAGTTCTACTGTTGTGCCACGGTGTGGTTTTCAGCTCCAAGAGAACCAGGACGAAATCGAAAACATGATGAACTCGATCTTCAAGGGGATTTTCGTCCACCGGTACAGGTACGTCGGCAGGTGTACAGACGCCCGTTTCCGCGGGGGGGGTCGAGACCCTCGGCAGCGCGTCAGACTGAGTCTCTCCTGTGCTTTCGCGCCTCTCCGCAGGGACGCGATCGCGGAAATCCGCGCCATCTGCATCGAGGAGATCGGCGTGTGGATGAAGATGTACAGCGACGCCTTCCTGAACGACAGCTACCTGAAGTACGTCGGCTGGACCTTGCATGACCGGGTACGTTACTAAAGCCTAGAATAGCAGACTTAGTTTTTCCATACAGTACTGCTCCTTTATACTTTACGTTACAGTACATTATTGGCATTGGCAGACACCCTTATCCGGAGTGACTTACATCAGTTAAACCTTTTTTTTTTTACAATGTTAATCATTTATTCAGCTGGATATTTACTGAGGCAGTTCTGGGTTTAGTACCTTGCCCAAGGGGACAGCAACAGTGCCCAGTGGGGAATCGAATGGTTTCTCCTTTGCCACTATGCTACACTGCCACTCCCTACTACCTGCTTGACTGATGCAATGGTACAGTAACATTGTGGGCCTGTGCTTTCCTTCATGACCTCCAGCATGCTATATGCTGAATACGAAAGAGTGGTGTAGTGGACAGAGCAGGGCTGCAGGCCTTGATGTTGTTTATTGAATCCTGGCTGGCTTGCCACCATTGTACCATTTTACCTAAGTGCTTTATCTCAGTTGCTCTAGTGAGATACCCAGCTGCACAAGTCGGTTACACAGAGTGCAGTGTAGCACTAGATTATGTCACAGTGTTTCAGATTGGGTGGTCACAATGTTTAAAATGGAGGTAATCTGGCCTGATCACAGTATTACAGTGTTCCAGATGAAGAAAGGAGAAGTATTATATTTTTTCTTAACAGTGTGTTCCTCTCTCTGCAGCAAGGTGAAGTCCGGTTGAAGTGTCTGAAAGCTCTTCAGAACCTGTACACAAACAGAGAGCTCTTTCCAAAACTGGAGCTCTTCACCAACCGCTTCAAGGTATGCAAAGCGGCTGGGAAGAAAATCAAAACTCCTACTCCTGTCTTTTCTGTTTTTTTCTTTTTGGGCCCACTACCACACCCTTTCTGAAGGACAACTTTAAAGAAATAAAAAAGATTGAACGAATAACTAACATGGTAAGAAAGGTTGTACAAACTTCAGGCCTCCCACTTTCTCTTGGTTTCCCTTTCTCTAGGTTGTAGAGTGTCTGAATATGGATGTGTCTTGTGATGTTCTTAGCGTAAAATACAGCTGAATTTACTGGTATCTTCCTTTTCATCAACACCATAAAAAAAAAAACATCCCAAAACCATTTTGCTCTCACAATCCTCTTTGCACATGCTATGAGCAATAGTGCAAACAGTAGCATTAGCTGCTGGGATTAGCATCACTAGCATTACTGTTTTTTTCTGAAGGTGTTTTGACGTTGTGGTGTTTGTGCAGGATCGTATTGTGTCGATGACCCTGGATAAGGAGTACGATGTAGCGGTGGAGGCTATCAGACTGGTGACACTAATCCTGCAGTGAGTATCCTGGAGACTTCCCTTCCCTCATACCCCACCACCGCCTTTCTCCTGGCACAAGTGGCAGTAATCCACTGCAATTTCTTTCCAGCGTCATTCCCTTTGTCCCTCTCCCTCACCCATGTTAATTCTGACTCTCTTTAAACCTGTCCAGTTTTTGGAGTGGTGTTCTGGTGATGATGTTGCTGTTGTGATACAATGCCAGTCTCTTTGCCCGGCTCTCTTGTCTGCTTCTGGCCAACTGTGTGATAAAAATGTCACAGTCTGCCTGTTTCTGTTTTAATGTCTGAGTTAATTCTTCCAGCTGTCAGTGTGTTTGTGCCCATGTCACTGTGTTGGGTTAATTTTTGCGCTGTATGTCATTCTGAGAGTGCCGTGGTGTGTTTCGGGTGTCAGGGCTCCTGCCTGTCTGTCTGTGTCTGACTCGCTGTCACCTCTGTGTGAAGCCTGCTTCCCTCTCTGTCTGCGCTGTTCTGCCGGGGGCCTGTTTTTGTCGGTGTTTCTTGCCTGTCTGCTCCAATGTCGTGCCCCGTCGACTCTCAGCTGCGATGCGATTGGTTTGCTGTTGCAGGGGCAGCGAGGACGCCCTCTCCAACGAGGACTGCGAGAACGTCTACCACCTGGTGTACTCCGCCCACCGGCCCGTCGCCGTGGCGGCGGGGGAGTTCCTGCATCGGAAGTGAGTTTCGTCCCTCAGACACCCCCTTACTCCCCCTTCCACCCCACGGACCTGTTTATCAGCCGCCAGCTCATACTGTTTCAATCAAACCTAAATTCCCTCCCCGAATGTTTCCGCACCCCGCTGATGTCGTCATAACCCCGTCTGCCCGCGCTCGCCTTGGAAATGGCCCTCAAGGCCTCATTATTTTATTTTAGGAGCCTCTCAGCCAATGAGACGCTGCCGTCTCAAGAGGAATGCATCCCACGATGCACATTAGAGGGCCCTTAATGCCGCTGTAAATATTTGTGTATGCCTCGCGCACCTGGGGCTTTTTGATGTCCTCGGAATGTAAATGGGCTCTTCTGAAGCCCGCGCCTCCGTCATGCTGGGAGAAAATCAGGGCTAAGGTTTATGGGTCGAAAGGATTTTGTACCGTGAGGTTTTGTTTTTTATTTGATTGATTTTGGATGTTCGGTCTTAAAGGTGAATTTTTATGATCGTCAGTAACTGGCAATCATCCCCCTAGTCCAACACACCCCTGCTTTTGGGTCTCCAAGGGTCCCATATTCTTCCTTTAAATTAATAAATGTGACAGAGATGCATTATCGTTAATGTCCAGTTGGTGGCAGCACTGTGCCTTTTTTTTGCACTGAATAAGACACTACCATTTTTCTGAGTGTTTCTGTAAAACCACAAACTTACTTTAAAATGTCTCTCAGAGTCAGAATGTTCCTACTTTATATTCAAAATAAAAAGGCAAGCAGCTGTTTGTAGAATGTGTCTTGATGTCTGAATGCATGAATCTAAACGTGAACGCAGTTTGCTGAATGTGTGCTTTGAAAGTCAGGATCTGAAGAGGAGCCGCAGTCAGTGGGAGTGTGTTTGTGGTTTGAAAATCGGGATCTAAAGATGAACGCTGCTTTGCAGAGCTTGTCTGGTGTGAGAGTCAGGATCTAAAGATAAATGGTGCTTTGCAGGGTGTCTCCGGTGCGAGAGTCGGGTTGTAAGGATGTGTGTGTTTGTAGAGAGGGTAAGCTCAGGTCGCGGTTGTCGCCTCTGTTCGCAGGCTGTTCAGCAGGCACGACCCCCAGGCGGAGGAGGCCCTGGCCAAACGCAGGGGGAGGAACAGCCCCAACGGCAACCTCATCAGGATGCTGGTGCTCTTCTTCCTGGAGAGCGAGGTGAGTCAGAGCTGAGGGCTCTGCTTACTGCATTTATCTTAATATAATGCACATTACTGTATTTTCAATGCAAATCTACAATGCCAGGGCTCTGCTCACTGCCTCTAGGATAATGTACTATACATTGCTTACTCCAAGTTTACGATGAGAGGGACCTCTGTCTCTTGCTTAGTATAGTGTAAATTGCTCTATTTAATTTAAGTCTGCAATGAGATTTTTCTGCCCCCTATTTCTAGTTTTACGTATTATACTGTATTATATATTCAGCGTAAATCTGCAATGAGTGGCATCTGTCCTCTGCCTCTAGTGTATTATAACATTCTTTACTTTATGTTTAATATGAATCTACAATGAGTGGCATCTGCCCATTGCAGCTAGGTTAACTGTATGTTTCATGTAAATCTGCAATGGGAGAAATCTCTCTGCTGGTTATAATCTGCATAAAAGTAACTGATAGCAGAGATTAGAGTGATTTGCCTGGTGCCTTTAGTTTTATATACAGTATAGAACCTTGGACTGCCGTTTCATCCTTGGCAAGGTACTTAACCTGATTTTTTTCTGTAAATCCCCTCTTTTATAAATGGATAATGTGTGAATCACTCTGCATAACAGCTTCACAGCAAAATGAGTATTTAATTAAATATAATCTTGCATTTCTGAATGGCCAAGGTTATTGATTCAAAAAGTTAATTTCATTTAGTGATTGAATTGTTTTGTGTCATTGTAACCAGCAGGGGTGTGTATTTGATTAGGCGTGCGCCTGCTCTGACACACGCCGGTCATAGAAAGCCTCCTCTTCTCGTGTGCCGAATACTGATGCTCCGTGCCCTGGAGGCTTTTGCAGTGTTGTTCGGTGTTGCTAATGGGCACATGTTCTAAGATGCTTACTATCTCTCTCCCTCACCCTCTCTCTCTCTCTTTCCCTCTCTCTCTCCCTCCCTCCCTCTTTCTCTCTCTCTCTTTCCCTCCCTCTCACTCACTCTCTCCCTCCCTCTCACTCACTCTCTCCCTCCCTCCCTCCCTCTCTCTTCCTCTCTCTCCCCCTCCCCCTCTCTCCCTCCTTCTCTCTCCCTCCCTCCCCCCTCTCTCTCCCTCTCTCTCTCCCTCCCTCCCTCTCTCTCTTTCTCCCTCTCTCTCTCCCTCCCTCCCTCTCTCTCTCTCTCTCTCTCTCTCTCTCTCTCTTTCTCTCGCTCTCTCTCTCTCTCTCTCTTTCTCTCTCTCTCTCTCTCTTTCCCTCCCCCTCTCTCCCTCTCTCCCCCCTTCCCCGTGTCTCCCCCACCTCTCTCCGTGACTGACAGCTCCACGAGCACGCGGCCTACCTGGTGGACAGCCTGTGGGAGAGCTCCCAGGAGCTGCTGAAGGACTGGGAGTGCATGACTGAGCTGCTGCTAGAGGAGCCTGTGCAGGGAGAGGAAGGTACCGCACCCCTCCAGCGTCCCCCTGTGTGTGTCTGTCTGTGTGTCCGCGTGTCTGTGGCACACAGGTCCAGTGAGTGTCGCAGCGGTCAGCGTCTGGGACCCTTGTGGTCACCGCTTTCAGTCGTCGCCTCCCGCAGGAGCCACCTTAACAGACATGTAGATAGAGCGGAGTGAACCGCAAGGTTTACCTAAGATGGCCGCCGATGTGTGACCGCTCTCCTCTTTCCTCCCCTCTGGCGCAGTGCTCTCAGACAGGCAGGAGAGCGCGCTGATCGAGCTGACCGTGTGCACCATCCGGCAGGCGGCCGAGGCGCACCCCCCTGTGGGCAGGGGGACGGGAAAGAAGGTAGGGGAATGGGGGAGAGGGGACAACCAGGCTGGCCAGACACTTCCCACTTATGCATGGGGCTGTAGCGTACATGTTCATTGCATAGCTCGGTTATGTGCGAGCCTATTGCAGCTAGAGGTTAAAAAACGTGTTCTGTGCAAATATAGAAAACATTAAATGGCTGAAAAGCTGCTAGGGTGCCAGAAGAGCACCTGAAATTATTCTCATTTTAATATGTGGTTTCTCTGCCGCAGGTCCTAACAGCCAAGGAGAGGAAGACTCAGATCGACGACAAGAACAAGCTGACAGAGCACTTCATCATGGCCCTGCCCATGCTGCTCTCCAAGGTAACGGGGGCGGGGCCATATCGCGTTCCCTCCCCCTTTTCCGCCGGGGGTCCTCTGCTCTGTGATGGCTGTAGCCACAGTGTGACTGCCTTAGCCACAGGCTAACGTTAGCGTGTTGTCGCTGTGGTGTCTCAGTACCAGGCAGACTCCGAGAAGGTGGCCAACCTCCTTCAGATCCCCCAGTTTTTCGACCTGGACGTGTACAGCGCCGGGAGGATGGAGAAGGTGAGCAGGCCCGTTTCGGAAAGGAGACGAGCACAGCCCCCGTGTACCAGCGTAATGGGTATAACCCGTGCCCAGTCCCAAATGCCTTAAAATCCACCTGAAGATCTTTACATAATGTTAGTCAACGTCCCGAACACCAAAAAGTGTTTCGTTACGACAAAGAAGCAGATTCGATGTTCGTAGCAAAAGGCAGGAAGGTTTATTAGCACAGCCGGCCGTGGGAACATCAGCATTGAGCAGAAGTTCAACAGGTATAGAATTCAGTTAATTTTTTATACAGTTAATAGCAGTCACATTTGCATATGAGTTATGATAACCAGCGGGGGTGTTGTTTCTGATTGGTCTTGTGGAGCTGTGCATAGCTAAACAGCTCCCTCTCTAATTGGGTATTTCCTGAGCCCTGTAACCTAATTGGCTCCATAGGGTTCACAAGAGGCGCCGTTTGGCTCTGGTCGGATGTAGCGACATCGCTTTGTATTCAAATACACATCGCTTGTCTCCAGCGTTTGTATTCGAATACACATCGCGTGTCTCCGGATCAAACGCCATTCCATTCCACAAAACTGTCTCCTAACAATAATAACCAGCTGCATCAATTTAAAATCCACCTTTGGATGTGAACCAGCTGAATCAACTTAAAATCCTCCTTAGGCTATTCGGGTATTAGGTTAAAATCCACTTCAAGATATCTAAATATTCATCAGCTTTTAAGAGACCTTAAGGTATTTAGGTATTAGCCAACTGATTTCACTTAATCTTCGCCGTAAGATATTTTGATATGAACCAAGGATATTAACTTGATTTGGTGGGAGTGTGAGTTCAGACACTGTCTGTCTCACTGTTGTTAAGAGGCCTGTAAAGGAGGTCAGTTTGTATTTATGTCCCTGAGGCTGACATCAGCCCACCTGAAGCCATGATTCAGCCCCCTGTGGGAGGGGCTGGGCACAGCAAGCCAATCAGGAACAGCGTAGTGTGTGTCCACCAAGCCCATGGGTTCAGCCCCCGCACAGACCACATTGGTTGCAGACCCGTGAACCCTCCTGGAGGGAAACGTGACCTCTGACCCCGCGTGACCTCTGACCCCGCAGCACCTGGACGCCCTGCTGAAGCAGATCAAGCTGGTGGTGGAGAAGCACACGGAGACGGAGGTGCTGGAGGCCTGCAGCCGCACCTACAGCATCCTGTGCAGCGAGGAGTACACCATCATGAACCGCGTGGACATCGCCCGCAGCCAGCTCATCGACGAGATGGTGGACCGCTTCGGCCACTCCGTCGAGGACCTGCTGCAGGAGGTGAGCGCCCGCGTCCGCTCCCTCCCCGCCCACACGTTCGTCTACACACCCGGTCAGGGTCGATCTCTGTAACGCAAAGGTTTACATTACATGACATTATTGGCATTTAGCAGACGCTCTTATCTAGAGTGACATATGTTACAATCTTATTCATTTATACATATTTACTGTGGCAATTCTGGGTTAAGTACCTTGCCCAAGTGTACAGCAGCAGTGCCCCTGTGGGGAATCAAACCAGCAACCTTCTGGTTACGAGCGCTGCTCCTTACCACTGTGCTACACTGCCACCCACCGCTGTTCTTTGTGAATCACGTCGCGATCACAACCTGGAGCCACGTCAGCCTGACATCCAACAGAGCTGGAGTCAGCCTACCGGCAAAACGCCCTACCCTCTGTTTATAAACACAAGTAGGTTCTTATGTATAGCACTGGTATTTAGTAGATGCTCTTTTTCAGAGAGACTTACACAGGTTACAGTTTTTCACAATGTTATCCATTTATGCAGCTGGATATTTACTGAGGCAATTGTGGGTTAAGTACCTTGCCAAAGGGTACAGCAGCAGTGCCCCAGCGGGGAATCGAACCGGCAACCTTTCAGTTACCGTCCCGCTCCTTAACCACTATGCTACACTGTGACATGGCTCAGCTGGGGTCCAGCTCACCCGTAGTGAGCAGGGATGATCTGTATGGAACTGACGGTTTTTGGCGGTCCGCAGGGCGAGGAGGCGGACGATGACGACATCTACAACGTGCTCTCCACCCTGAAGAGGCTCACCGCGTTCCACAAGTACGTCACGCGTTCCTTCCGCTGCCGCGGCTCAAGTCTCGCGTCTCACGTCAGACTTTTGTGCACCTGTAACGTGACAGCTTTGATGATTTTTTTTTTTTTTTCTTTTTTCCAAATCCTGGTTCTTTCACAGTGTGTCTCATGTCTTGTCAACAGCTTCGATGTTCACAGATTCTGCTTGTTGAAGCGCATTCCGTTTCAGGATTGCTTTGATGCGATTTGTCAGATCTGTTAGGAGCGCGCGATACCTCTTTCTGTTCTGTTCAGAAGCGCTAATGGCCTGTTGATCTGTGCCTTTTGTCCAGCGCGCATGACCTGACGAGGTGGGATCTGTTCGGAAACTGCTACAGGTTACTGAAGACGGGGATCGAGCAGGGCTCCATGCCCGAGCAGGTACGGCGCTCTCGGCTGCCAGCCGCTGCGCCAGGCGTGAAGCTCTTTTGATCAGACAGAGGATCGGGGAAGCGATTGATGCTGGGTGTAGTTCTCGGCGCGACGCTGCGCTGCCTTTGAGGGAGCTGTAATTGCTTGTTGTTGCGAGCGTTTGTTGCGAGGTGTGAGGGTCTGGCTGAACCGCTTGAACTGATGTCACTCTCGCTCTGTCTTTTCTTTGTTTTTTCACTCCCTCGTGTTCTGTTTCATTTCTGTCTCCCTTGATTTTCCTTCGCTGTCTTTACTGCCTCCGTCTCTCTTCCGTCTCTCTCTGCTTCTGCCTCTTGCTTCCCCCGCATCTCTTCCTCCTCTTGCATCCGTTTGTCTCTCTCTGCCCCCTCTTTCTCCCTCTTTACTCCTCCTCCTGATCTGCCTCTCCCTCCTGGTTTCTCCTGATCCCTCTCTCCTGACCTCTCTATTCATCCCTCCTTTTTTCTTTCTGTCCCTTTTACTCTTTCCCTGTCTTTGTCTCCCGTTCTCTCCCCTCGTTCCTCACTCTTCCTTTCTCTCATGCCTCCCTCACACTCTTCCTCTCTCCCTCTCTCCCTCCTTCTACGCCTTTCTCTCTTCTTTCTCCTTCCTGTCCCTTTGTTTCCTCTCTCTCCCTCCCTCCCTCCCTCTCTTTCTCTCCCTCTCTCTCTCCCTCCCTAACCCCTTGTCCCTCTCTCTCTGCAGATTGCAGTACAGGCGCTTCAGTGTTCACACTATTCCATCCTGTGGCAGCTGGTGAAGATTACTGAGGGTTCTCCATCTAAGGTACGCATCACCATTCACTTCCACTCCCCGGGCCGTGTGCTGAATTTAATCAGAACCGCCAGGCCCCTGTGTCTCCTGAGAGGGGCCTAAAATAGATCCAGCAGCACCTCGGAGGTGGGCAGGCAAGCCGTCAGGTGAACGTTACAGCTTGTCTGCATGCGCTCATTAATGCGGCGTCTCCACAGGACGACCTCATCGCACTCCGCAGGGTGGTCAAGTCCTTCCTCGCAGTCTGTCAGCAGTGCCTATCCAATGTCAACACCCCTGTCAAGGAGCAGGTGAGCCAGAAACCACCATCTCCTCTGCATTGAGATAGAGACCGCATATCTCCCCCTATAGCACACTGCTGTACTCCCTGGTCAATTGACGTCAGCTGTCAGTCAGAACCATGCTGCTTGGGGGGGGGGCAAATGTTTCAGAGCAGGAAAGTGTACACTGTGTGCTCAGGTTAACTTTATAGGGAAGTTTTCTTGACAACAGTTGCTGCTCTTTGAGAATAATGCCAGTAGTTTACTTTACAGCAGGTGTCATTTGTAATTTTTCTTTTACTTTCATGCTTTGTGGAATAAGTGAATGTTTGAAAATCAGTGTTTAGTTGGAACTACAAAGCAAGCAAACAAGCACCGAGTCATTGGGGGTAGTTTCTGCAAGTTGGCTTCATGGACAAATGCCAAACAAAAATGTCTGGGTTTTATTCTGGATGTTGCACCATCCTAGGTGGCTCTTGATGTGATTCATTGCACAAACCAGCTGTGACAACAGCAATATCCCTCTGGTTTCTCCTTGCACACGCACACACGCGCACACACACACACACGCACATACTCACACTCACATTCACATACTCTCACACTCACACACACTCTCTCTCCCTCTACCAGGCCTTCATACTGCTGTGTGACCTCCTGATGATCTTCAGCCACCAGCTGACCACGGGGGGCCGCGAGGGGCTGCAGCCGCTGGTGTTTAACCCCGACGCGGGGCTGCAGAACGAGCTGCTCAGCTTCGTCCTGGACCACGTCTTCATCGATCAGGACGAGGAGAACCAGAGCATGGGTGAGCACCAAAAAAAAAAAAAAAAAAGGATCCCAACTGCACGCCAGAGGTGTGTGTCTGGGGCATCTGGTCTTCAGGGACCTGACCTTAACGCTAACCCTAAGCCTAACCCAAAGCTCATCCAAAGGGAATGTTAGTTCATTCCTTGTGTCTTTAAAGGCAGGGTTTTTTGCTTGGGGAGGGCTTATGGTGGTAAGGTGAACACACAAAATGCACATTTTTGTTTGTAATATGATTTCTTGTTAAATAAAACAAAAAGAAAAATTATATCTCTGAGCTTGTGCATGTAAACACTTCTCAGACTAAAATTCACCAGATACTGGAACATATTGGCTAAGGTGGAAACATTGGCTGTGGGTTCAAATCACTGCTGCTGATCCTTTCAACAAACCTTCTCACTTTGAGCTTCTTCATTGAAACCTGGGTAAACAGGATACAGGAAGATGAAATATGAATTTGTGCATAATAGAATATGTACTGTTTGACGTAGAAGTAAGACAATACATGGGCCATATCTCCGCAGTATGAAAATGAAGGGCTGGCTGACATTTCATGAACCCATTAATAGGCGGACTCTCAAATGGACCGATCAGCTTTGGTTTGCTTGGTTTATGTGGCCATTTCATTGGCTCATATGAGTGAGTCATTGGTGGAACATTATGCCACCCATTTTGAGGTCCATGTAGCCTCAGGTGGTTGAAAGCGGTCGTCCTTTGACACTGTTGAAAATACTGACCCATCCGCCGCCTACAGAGGGCGACGAGGAGGACGAGGCGAATAAGATCGAGGCCTTACACAAGAGGAGGAACCTGCTGGCGGCCTTCAGCAAGCTCATCATCTACGACATCGTGGACATGCCCGCCGCCGCCGACATCTTCAAGCACTACATGAAGGTGAGAGTCCGAAGATGGCACAGCATACATTACATGACATTATTGGCATTTAGCAGACGGTCTTATCCAGAAGGACTTACATCAATTACAGGTTTTTACAATGTTGTTCGTTTATATAGCTGGATATTTACTGAGGCAGTTGTGGGTTAAGTACGTCGCCCCAGGGGCACAGCAGCAGTGCCCCCCGTGGGGAATCAAACCTCCAACCTTTTGGTTACAAGCCCTGCTCCTTAACCACTATGCTACACTGCCACAAAATGTTTAGGAGGCACCGCAACATTTGCAGCAACAAATGTATCTGGAAAGCTGCAGTATTATAAGTCAGTACATGATTTGAGAGTGCTGTTTTAAACAGCATACACTTGAATCAGGATGCTATTTACTTCTGTATACAGTCTTACCCCGAGGAACGTACAGGATATTCAAAATCACAGTGCAGAGCTGAAATGGCAGATGCAAAAGTCAAATAAATGGAGCCATCTTATGCAGTAAGAACACAGACCTGAAGTGTCAGTTCAGAATGAATTATCATAGCTGGCACAGTGCTCATCATGAGGGCTAACTGTGCTACTGAAACAAATAGAATAGGCCAGATATGTAAGAAAAAAAAAGAATATATATTCACATACTCAGTTTATAATTCTCTTATTAATTAGCATTCAGTTAATTTTTTTCATCATTGATAGTGGTTTGATAGTGCTTGCCCCACTATTCTGTGAAAGGCCGACTCGTTTTTTTTGCCCTTTCTTTCAGTACTACAACGATTATGGTGACATCATCAAGGAGACACTGAGCAAGACGCGACAGACGGACAAGATCCAGTGCGCCAAGACACTGATCCTCAGTCTGCAGCAGGTATGGAGAGCCCTGGCCCGCTCTTCTTAAAGGCACCAATGGGAAAAACAAACAGCAGTTACCGCCGGCTTGACATTCAACGAGCAGTCAATTTTAGGGGGTGTGTGGCAGAGTTGGTGACTACGCTCTTTGTAAATGAACCACAAGGAAAGGGTTTTAGTTTGGCATGTCAAGCATACAGTGAATATTTTTACAGTGAATATTTTATGCAGTAAATATTTTTGAGCCAACCAAGTGCTTTCGACGGCTAATTTCCTGCCATCGCAACCCTAGAAATGGTAGTTCTTCACCCGTTTGCTCACTATCCTATCTCAAAGTAACGTCCGCATATGTAATGTAATGATTTGATCACTAGGTGGTGAGAGGCCCGGACGCATAGGCCCGGTGCATCTTTTTTTCATAGAAGTGCCTCACACCGGTGTGTAGTGGGGAGAGTGGTCATCACTGGCGGACTGTCTAGGTAACGCGTTTTCCCTCGTTGCTGCCTCCAGCTGTTCAACGAGCTCTTGCAGGACCAGGGGCCCAACCTGGACAGGACCTCGTCCCACGTGAGCGGCATCAAGGAGCTGGCGCGCCGCTTCGCCCTCACCTTCGGCCTGGACCAGATCAAGACCCGGGAGGCGGTGGCCACGCTGCACAAGTCAGTGCCCGACCTCAGAGCTGCGACAGTGTGAACGGGTGGAGTGATGGTGAGCCCGGTGTAAAGGCAGACGTGTTGCTGTGTTGCAGGGATGGAATCGAGTTTGCCTTCAAATACCAGAACCCCAAGGGGGTGGAGTACCCGCCTCCCAACCTGGCCTTCCTGGAGGTGCTCAGCGAGTTCTCCTCCAAGCTGCTGCGCCAGGATAAGAAGACAGTGTAAGTGCACTCACTCTGATGGTTTCAGTGTGTGTGTGTGTGAGACTCTTGAGCTCTTTACAACTGAAGAAATATTGAGGTATCTGTGCCTGTGCTCTTTGTACCTGAAGAACTGTTCAGGTGTGGACTTGTGTTAAATCTGAAGGACTATACAGGTGCGTGTGTGTGTTAATCCTCTCAGATGTCGAGTGTGTATTGTTGCAGCTTGTTTGTGTAGAGGTTTATGAGGTCTGTGTGCATCTGCGTCTGTGTGTGCATGTGTGTCTCGCCTGTCCTATGCTCCCTCCACAGCCACTTGTACTGGGAGAAGTTTGTGTGTGTGCATGTGTATGTGTGTGTGTGTGTGTGTGTGTGTTTCTCTCTCACACCTCTCCCATGCCCTCCCCGTAGCCACTCGTACCTGGAGAAGTTTGTGTGTGTGTGCGTGTGTGTGTGTGTGTTTCTCTCACACACTTCTCCCACGCTCTCCCCGCAGCCACTCGTACCTGGAGAAGTTTGTGTGTGTGTGTGTGTGTGTGTGTGTGTGTGTGTATGTGTATGTGTGCGTGTGTTTCTCTCACACACCTATCCCACACTCTCCCCGCAGCCACTCGTACCTGGAGAAGTTCATGACGGAGCAGATGATGGAGCGGCGTGAGGACGTGTGGCTGCCGCTCATCTCCTACAGGAACTCCCTGCTGACAGGCGGCGACGAGGACCGGCTGTCCGTCACCAGCGGCAGCAGCAGCAGCAAGGCCGGCTCGGTGCGCAGCAAGAAGGGCCGGCCGCCCCTGCACAAGAAGAGGATAGATGGTGAGAGGACAGACACGCTGTCCACACAAGATGTGCAACTTTATCTCACAATGGAAATCCAGTCCCTTATACTGAACATTCCATTACAAACAGCTCTTGTAATACTGGAATCCTGAGATTCCACAGCCTCAGCAGTGAACCAGGAAGGCATACATAGTGTGTTTTGCTGAATGATGGCAAAGATGTTGTATGTTATGACTAGTTATTTGGCTCTTTTCCCCCTAGCTGTAGATGTTCTGTTTCAGACCACACATCTTCGAGTGGTCATAATGAGCCAGCAAATTAGAACACTTTGAGATTTGAGGATTAGAGAGAACATTCAGTGTGAAGCACGTGGAGCTGACTATCTGATCAATGTAGCATGTCTTTGTTGAGGTGTGTGTGATGCTTGTAGGGGAGGGGCTTGGCCTCCTTCTGGTTGGTTGAGTATGAACCCTGTCTGAAAGCTCTCGTTTCCGCTCTGATCCAGCCGAGGAGAGCGTGGAGGGGTCCTGGCTGATGAGGAACGACACGCTTCAGACCCCCGGGGCCCTGCAGACCCCCCAGCTCACCTCCACCGTCCTGAGGGAGAACCCCCGGCAGGCGGCCGAGCACATCCCCGACCAGGACTCCGAGCCCAGCTCCGAATCCGACTACGTCCACAAGTAAGCAGCCGCTCACACTTCAGTGTACGCATCAGCCGGGTAGACAAAAGGTTAGACCAGGGTTGTGTTTTCAAGGGCCATGCTGTAGAGATCCAGTCACGAGCCAGAAAGTGACCAAAGTGTGACTCTACCATAGTCCTTTTCACCTTATGAAAAGGTTATGGTTTCACAAAGTGAAAAGCAGCATGCAGACCCGCACACCCTGCTGTGTAACAGCAGAGGGCGCTCTGACGCTGTGCTGTCCCCCTGCAGTCCCCAGATGCAGATGTCCTGGCTGGGCCAGCAGAAGCTGGAGGAGGTGAACCGGAAGGACCGGACGGGCATGAACTACATGAAGGCCCGCAGCGGAGGGGTGCGGCAGACCGTGTAAGCAGTCTGAGCAGGGTTACGCTTTACTCCTGCGGGTTTCGGGGAGGTGTTTAGCTGAATGAGAGAGTGAAGGCTGTGGGGAGATGTATACCAGAATGCAAAGGTGAATGTTTTGGGGGTTATGAATGAATGAGAGGGTGAATATTTCGGGGGGGGGGGGGGGGGTCTAAGAAAGAATGAGAGGGTGAATGCTTCAGGGAGCTGTGTAGCGGAATGAGAGGGGTATAACAGGTTTTTGGGGAGGTATATAACAGGTTTTTGGGGAGGTATATAACAGGTTCTTGGGGAGGTGTGTAACAGGTTTTGGGGAGGTATATAACAGGTTCTTGGGGAGGTGTGTAACAGGTTTTGGGGAGGTATATAAGAGGTTTTTGGGGAGGTGTATAACAAGTTTTGGGGAGGTGTGTAACAGGTTTTCGGGGAGGTATATAACAGGTTCACGGGGAGGTGTGTAACAGGTTTTGGGGAGGTGTGTAACAGGTTTGCGGGGAGGTATATAACAGGTTCTCGGGGAGGTGTGTAACAGGTTTTGGGGAGGTGTGTAACAGGTTTGTGGGGAGGTATATAACAGATTTCGGGGAGGTGTGTAACAGGTTTTGGGGAGGTGTGTAACAGGTTTCGGGGAGATGTGTAACAGGTTTGTGGGGAGGTATATAACAGGTTTCGGGGAGGTGTGTAACAGGTTTTGGGGAGGTGTGTAACAGGTTTTGGGGAGGTGTATAACAGGTTTTTGGGGAGGTATATAACAGGTTTTTGGGGAGGTATATAACAGGTTTTGAGGTTTCGGGGAGGCTCTGTGTAAAACAGCCTCGCTCTTTCAGCCGAGGGCTCATGGAGGATGACGCGGAGCCCATCTTTGAGGACGTGATGATGTCGTCCCGCGGCCAGCTGGAGGACATGAACGAGGAGTTCGAGGACACCATCGTCATCGACCTGGTGAGCTTCACTCTCTCCCAGCTCTACGAGGACGTCTGGCCTTCACCAGGCTCCGGCTTTAATGTCAGAACCAGTATCCCTACGCTTATGTCCCCCTGTCACACAACACAAGAGTAACAGGGTTTACACTGCACTTCAGCGGCTGAATGACCCCAGTTTTTATGCATTTAGACTCCTAAACTCACCATGTTCTATAGCCATATCTGAAGCACAGAAATGCATTCGTTTATTCTTGACCAAAAGTCACTGCAAGATAAAGGACTTGACCTTACATTAGAAATACAGAAACACATCAGAATTAATCAGAAATACAGGCATTCATTATGTCTCATGTCATTATGTCTGACTGTTTCAGCCACCATCCAGGAACAGACGAGAGAGGGCTGAGCTGAGACCGGATTTCTTTGACTCCGCAGCCATGATAGAGGACGAATCAGTGAGCATAACAGGCCTTTTGTTATTAATGACAATTTTTTTAAATGACCTTGTAATAAACCACTGAACAGTAAATTAACATTAGAAATGTGTTTTGAATAAGGTGTGTTGGGTTTTAAACTTTAAACAGATGCACTTTCGAACGAATTCAAAATGCAACAGTTAAGCAGTATTGTTGTGAACCTAAAATGGCCGCCTCTGGCCAAAGACTCTTCAAGGTTGGAGGTGACGGCTCCATCTGTTCTGTGGCAGCCAGGCCAGTTCCTCTCACGGCAGGAAGTGTGGCTTTTGGAATGGAACAGCACAGTAAATGGCTCAATGCCGAGGAAGGCACAGAGACAGAGGGCACATGCTAGTTTTATTTTTGCCTCCTTTGTGGTGTAGTTGTAGTGTGTGGCGTAGTCAGTCAATATGCCCAGCCCCTCCCCTTTATGTTGCCGGTTAAGACAGCTGAACAGAGCTCTGTATTGAACTCATCACGTTTGCAGGGACGTGAACTATGTGGCTGGGAAAATGATTTGAACCTTTTTCCAAAATGCTGGAGTCCGTTTTGAAACCAGCAGTCGTGCTAGAAAGTAGGAATTGTGTTTTTAAAGGTGATCTGTGATTCTGGAATCGCCAAACAGTAGGAGCTCTAAGTGCCTTCAGAAAAACACCACAGAACTTTTACATGAATCTATTCTGCTCAGCCTGGTTTTTCCTCATGCTTTTTGGTTAACATTTTGTGAGAAATGGGAAAAAAAAATTGTGTTTAAAGAAAATTTTTGATGCCCGAAATTAACCAGCCTGTTTTCGCTCTCTAACAGGGATTCACCATGCCTATGTTCTGAGAAGCCATGGTGATGAAGCACTGGCTGAAAAAAGAAAAAGAAAAACAGGAACAGGAGTTCGTTCGGAGCAAGGGGCCTTCTAACTGTGATTGCTTGTGAAACACATTAGGGAAAAAAATTGACTATTTTTGGGACACACACACAAACAAACAAAAAAAAAAAAAAAAACACGGGAGGAAGCCGTCAGGTGGTCGTCGATCCGGTTACAGGTAGAGGAAATCGTTGCCCTTGTAGAGCCCAGCGGCTTTGCGGCTCCATCCCCAACACCCACCCGTGTCCTGTGACCAGGGGAGGATACCAGCACCGCTCCAGAAACAGACTCCGCGGCACATCCTCAAGGATCGATTTTAATCTTTACATTTCTACTACAGACAAGTTGTACATTTAAAAGGAAAAAAAAAAAGACGAGACAAAGCAAAAATCGTGGTTTTAACAGTTACCATTTTTAAAAACAAAAAAAAAAAAAACTCATGCCTATTAGCCTTGCTACAGTTCGTTGGTTGATTCACACTGGATTTGGTTAACATTGTGGTTCACTTTTATTCACCAGGGAAATATTGTTCCAGGTTCTGCCATCGCGTATTTTTAAGATTTACATTTATTTGTTAGCTCCTCATTGGCTGGCTAGGTCTCTAACACCATACGGTTAATTAGGTTGGTGTGGTGTTCTGGTTTTGTGTCTTGGAATTACATGAAAGAGAATGTCAGTGTGGTGTACATTGGTACACAGGAACACAACCATTTAGTCATTGACACTTCAGTGCCCAGCCCCGTATTGCTAAAGAAATGTAATATTGTGGTGTTTAGTGATTAATGCATAAAGGAATATTGTTAAGGTTTAAGGTAACACAAGTTGCTTTTTCCTCATTGCATACAGTGCGTATTTGCCTCTCATTGGTCCAGACGTATCACATGATCGTGTCTGTGTTAAGCAGCACTGAGGCACTACAGCATCCTGACACTTTGTTTTGAACTCAACGGTTTCCTGGCAACAGGGATTCTTGTCCCCCCTGCATACCAGTATACAGTCTAGGTCTTATCTTAAACCGTGTACAGATCAAAGCTAGGGTCTTGAGTGTTTTCCAGTCAGCCACACACATATGCATACACACACACAGACACACACACACACACACACACACACACAGATCATGTAACCTGGGTTTTTTAAAACAAATTAATAGATTAA
Source organism: Megalops cyprinoides (assembly GCF_013368585.1). Classification (NCBI taxonomy): domain Eukaryota; kingdom Metazoa; phylum Chordata; class Actinopteri; order Elopiformes; family Megalopidae; genus Megalops; species Megalops cyprinoides. The sequence continues at coordinate 6,353,909 of NC_050602.1, forward strand.
AAAAAATATTTTGAATTTTAGTAGTTTAGTATGAAGTTTTGAATCAAGTGAGATTTTTTTCGTCAATGTTTGTACAGTTGAGTTTTTCGACAGATCTGTTGCCAAACCGTGGACAGCACGCTTTATTCTGCCACCAGCTCCAAACGGACAGAGCGTCCATCCACAAGCCCGCGAGGGGAGGGGGAGGGGGAGAGGGAGAGGGGGAGGGCACTCTCTGGGCTCGTAGCGGTGGGACTATCATGTCACCTACGTAGTTCTGTGGGCATAATAGATGCTGCATGCTGAGAGTCCAGTCACAGCAAACCCTTGTGCTTCACGGCCGTACGTCGTCCAAAACGCGAGAAGGTTCTGTCATAGACCGCACAGCGACTGTTTTCATATCTTAGGTACTTTCACGTGGGTGGGTTTCGACTTCAGTTCTGACTCGATAGCTTTTATATTCCCCAGTGTCTCCTCCATTGGTTTTGTTAGTAACCCCCCCCCCCTCCCCTGTAAATTGTACATTTTCAATATTAAGATGGTTTTCTTTTGTACAACCTAATGCGGATGTATTCCTCCCTCTCCCCTTTAATAAACTGTTCTAAATCTTTTTTTTTCTGTGAACAAGAAATTTAAGTTTTGATTTTTTTATGAAATAAAATCTGTAATCTTGATGCGTGGGCTTAAATGGTGTGTCATTTGAAGTCATTTGCATTGCAGTGTGAATTTGGGAATACAGCACCTGTGATGTCTGCGGTGGTCCTTAGGCCCAATAAAAATCACAGCTTTTAGCATGGAAGTGACACTTTACCCAGCTCCCACTCAGTAACTGCGTGTTCTCATTAATGGATGACAAGTTCACTCCATGTTCAAGTGTTCAGTCTCGTACGTAAAAGATTTATTTGATCTTGAAATCAAAACTATGCTTAAGGGAGCCTCGGTTACAAGTGTCCATGTTGGGAGAGGGGCGGGTTTAGAGGGGGATGTTGGCGTGCTTCTTCCACGGGTTCGTCTGCTTCTTGCTCGCCAGGACCTCAAGGTCTCGGCAGATCCTCTTGCGTGTCGTCGAAGGCTGGATGATGTCGTCCACGAAGCCTAAGAACAAAAGCGGACACAGAGCGGTTACAGCGGGCTGTATCTGTGGCGACCGCGCCGCCCTGTCGCCGATGGTGACGTTTCCTACCTCGGACCGCTGCGGGGAAGGGGTTGGCGAACTTCTCCACGTACTCGGCCTCGGCCTCGGCCTGGTTCTCCTTTCCTCTGAAGATGATCTGGACTGCCCCCTGGGGGAGGTGGAGAGAACCGCCCGTTAGCGCCCCAAACCACGCCCCTCCAGAACCTTGCCAATGGCTGCCCTTTCTACCAACCTTGAGATTACAATTCCTCAAAGTCCATCATCCTATGCATTTGAATGACTAATGTTAACTGTTCTGTTGTTGCTACTTACTAGGAGTAAGTATGCAATTCGGTGCTGAACTCCAGGGCAGATTTTGTTTTAATAGTTGATTTTTGCATGCGAGACCATGAGCTGTGTGAAATGTCCTTGTAAGCCCTTGTTGCTGAGGGTTACCTTGGCGCCCATCACAGCAACCTCGGCAGACGGCCACGCGTAG